>NC_045163.1:24206930-24321930 GCF_900700415.2 Clupea harengus | reverse complement strand
TACGAGCCTGTTACTTTGGGCTGTTGCTCAATAGCTTTGTCTAGACATAACTTTAGTCTAGTTCTTTAGAACTAGGGTCTGAAAGTCGTAAGTCCTCCATCCAGTTTTCAAACAGCTGTCTGGTTGTCGGTTGTTGCAAATCCAACCTTTTCTTTTGTTGCTTTGTATTCTAATGAAAAGCAAAATAAATGGAAGGATATAATTGGAGAGAAGTATCACACTGCAAAAAATCTGCGTTCAAAAACAAGAAAAAAAGTAATAAAATGAGGGATATTTTACTTAAAATAAGCCAAATTATCTGCCAAAAGAACAGAACAATTTGACCCAAATATATCTTAAAACTAGTGTGGCCAGACTAAAAACAAGTACATTTGTCTTGATTCTGACTTTGACAAAGCAGTTTTGTACTTGTCAGTGGTGATCAAACTAGTTTCAAGCATTAACCTGCTCAGAACCAGTAATAACATCTCAGTAACAAGTTATAATACCTTTTTATTAAGATAATTACGGACTGAAACGCTTGAAGCAAGTGAAATGCTCTAACATAAAAAATGCCCGGTAAGAAGAAATATCTTGACAGATAAAAAAAAACAAGCATATATTGCCTTGAATTAAGATATTCTTACTAAGATTTAAATGTTTGCAGTGTAGGAAGGAGGCAGAGGTTGAGTGAGTAAAAGGGGAGTGAAAGCAAGAAAGAAAGAAAATGAATGCAGGCGCAGCACAGCTTAGTCTGCCAAGTGGATACTAACAAATAATGAGGTCAGTCAGTCAGTCAGTCAGCGTGCATCTTCCCAGGGACCAGACGGTTTACACGGAGGGGAAAATTACAGCAGGGCTTCATGAGAAAAATAAGAGGGAAAAAAAAACGTGACGTGCTCTGCTGAATCAACTTCATTTTCTCACGCTGCTCGAAAACAAAACAAAAAAAACAAATACTTTCTACACAAACTTCTGCCCTAGTAAGCACATTATATATCCATCGCAATGAGTCAGCATTCTGAGTGGCTTCTTATCGTCCTGAACTGTTTTGTATTGAGACATTCTCACGTCTCTCAATGTCCATATTTGTTTTTTAAAGAGAGGCATTTTGGAAGTGCTCAACGTAAAGTGTCTTAGCATAAAATATAGCAACACTTGTCATATCATGTCTGTGAACAATGAGTGTGTGTGTGTGTGTGTGTGTGTGTGTGTGTGTGGGAGTGATGTTATGACGATGTCGCTGCAGTGTGACTCGTGTCATAACATCCCTACGGGCCATTTGCGGTCACCATGGGGATGAGCGATCGGGCTCCACGGTCCGACCCGGTTCCCAGCTCTGTTGACAGGGTGTTGCGTTTCAGAAATGGGCCGAGGCACTCCCACGGGCGCTGAGATCGAAGAGGCCCGTTCTTGAGCCTGGTTTACAGGAGGGGTTGGACCGCGGCCACCGTCTGAGTGTTGCGGTTTAAGTTTGACGTGTCAGGGCCTGGTTTATAAACCAAGACCGTCTCTCAGTCCTCCTCCATTTCAAAACTCTTTTAGCTAGCAATGATCATGATGACTTGATGTTAGTGCAAGTATATCAGGCAGTGTTTCTAGAGATGCCAGCTGGTGTAACTGTGTGGAGTTTATGGCTCATGATTCTCTCTCTCTCTCTCTGTCTCTCCCAGGCAAGAGGTCCAGGAGAACTGCGTTCGCTGGCGAAAGAAGTTCTCCTTCATATGTAAGATGAGTGCTAGTTCCAACACAGGTGTGCTGGACCCCTGCATATGTCGGGTGTCTGTGCGTAAGGTGAGTCACACTCACACTCACACACACACACACACACACACACACTCACTTACACAAACATACATACACACACACACACTCACTTACACAAACATACATACACACAAACACACGCACATGCACATGCGCAAATATGCACACAGATATTTGCATGCCTTTTCCCCCTTTGGAGTGACATTCAGGTGACCCTCCACTGAACTTGTACCTACTAAGCAAGCCCTTTAGTGGATTAGTTAAAAGGTTCAGAAAAGACAACTGTCAATTCAATCAGTTCCTCAAATCAATTAAGTTAATTGCTCAGCTCAAGTAAATGCCCAACACATACTGGTTCTTTATGAGGCCAGACTGTAAATATGGAACTTGTCCGTGTCAGTGGCAGGACAAGTACATTTCTCTTAGCAAAGGATGTTTTTATAGTTCCTCCCTGACAGGTCTAGTAAATTCCAAACAAGAAGTGAATTCCTGAAACTGCTCAGTGCATTGAACGGGTTTCCCTGGCAACAGCCAAAGAGGTTTCCCACACAGCATCTGATTCTGGCCTGGACCTGGCCCACATCTGGCCTGTATCTGGCCCGCATCAGGGCTAACTCAGTACCAGGGTCAGCCCCTGTCTGGCCGTGTTTGGCTCTCGTTGGGGCTTGTTAGAATGCATGGCAGTCCCTTTGAGTTTACATGACCGCTCTCCTTAGCTCCTTGTTTTTGCGGTCTCCAATGGCAACAGAATACATAGCGCATGCATTAAGAGCTGCGCTCTCTCTCTCTATCTCTCTCTCTCTCTCTTTCTCTCTGTGCTGTTGCATAACTAGCAGCTGATTTGCGGTATGTGTCAGACAGCAGGGCAATCTGTTGCAGGCCTTCAGGTCTGAATGCTCTCTGTGGATCAGTGGAGGTTAAAGGTCATGAGTGTTTGAGGCAGTGGCTTTGTCAGTGCAGGGAGAATGGGTTGGAATGTGTCATATGTTCTTTTTTCTCTCTGTGTTTCATTCTGCAGGAGCTCAAAGGAGGAAAGGCATTTTCAAAGGTTGGTACTTGACACACACACACACACACACACACACACACACACACACAGACACACATGCTTTCTCTTTTTCTCTTGTTCTCTTCCCCTCTCACCAACTCTGCTCTGTATTTATGAGTCACACATTCAGGGTCAGTCCCAGCTTGATCCCAGTTTGTCTGTCTCTCTCACTCTCTCACTCTCTCACTCTCCTCCTCCATCTATTTCCCTCTATCTCTCAACAGCTTTGTGGGACTGTCTCACAGGACATTCATAACATAACAGACATGCTCTCACGGAAACAGGTCTTGAGATTCGAGTAATCATGCTGATCCAAAATTTGACTTTCAACCAAAACTATACATTCCTAAATTAGGGATCGCCCGAGGTGGATTTTATAGGGCTGACACCGATATCAGTATCTAATGGCTTAGGATGGCTGATAGATGATATTTAGCCGAATATTTTGGGCAGATGAATGAATCTGGGAGGGTACCAGGGAGTAATCATTGTTTTACAAACAAACATCTGTAAAATCTATGTCTAAATCTATGTCTTTAAAATCTATGAAAGGCTAATGAATGCTACCTTAGTAAATGTTGATGCCAAAGAAAGGGGTGAAGCTAACATTAACTAGCTAGCCAGCTAGTGGCGATATATTGGCAAAACTGAGATATCGGCTGATCTATCCGAAATATCAACCAAATGAATATTTACATTTACATTTTTTTCTTCAGTAAAAAGAACACTTTTAATTAAAGTAACTGACAGGTCAGTATAGATTTTACATTTCAGTGTAGATATGTTTTTCATATGTGATAAATGCTGCTATAGCTGCTAAATGTTTATGAAATAATGTGCAGTGCTGAGAGTCGCTGGGTGATATTGTCCCTCCCCGGGTTATTCATGGCTTCAGTAAGCGCCTCTGTCGGTCAGTCAGGCGTGTGTGTGGTCAGTAAGCACCTCTGTCGGTCAGTCAGGCGTGTGTGTGGTCAGTAAGCACCTCTGTCGGTCAGTCAGGCGTGTGTGTGGTCAGTAAGCGCCTCTGTCGGTCAGTCAGGCGTGTGTGTGTGGTCAGTAAGCACCTCGGTCAGTCAGTCAGGCGTGTGTGTGGTCTCGGCCTGGCTGGGGCAGGTCCTAGCAGGGCCTCCGCATGGGATCCCCTGTCTGTTCTGGAATGTTCCGCGATCCCAGGAGAGATAGCAGAGCCGAGGGCGTGGTTGGCACTGGTGGGTTCACCAGCTCTCGGCGCTCGTCACGGGGGATCTCATGTGGCTGTGGAGAGCATCAGGGAGGCTAATCACATTAAGAGGGAGGGTGGATCTGTGTGTTTTTGGATGCTTGTGAGTGAGTGAGTGAGTGAGTGGGTGGGTGAGTGAGTGCATATCATACTATATTACTTCTGAATGCCCTACATTGACATGACGAAAGATTTTTATTTATGCTCGACCTACAGTCCTGAATGGTATGCTTGACCATTTTTTGTTAAAGACTACAATAGCAGATCTGAGTAAGTCTGTTCCATACGGTCAGCCAGTTCAGGTGCGGATAGCTTAGCGGCCTTAGTGACAGTAGCATTTATCTCAGTGATGCAAGAATGACAGTTAGGCTCTAGAATTATGTGAAGGACATTTTAGTCTTTTAAGACGGTTTTGTCTTCTGAGTCAGTGTTTTAAAGTTGTTTAATGAGTTGTTGTGAGAGCCTGTAAAAAGTTTTATTGGAGCTCTGTCTCTGGTAAGGGGTGAATGCGTTTTGTTTAGTCATCCTGAGAATCCAGCGTTGTGTAATTGTGAAACTGTGAAACTCTTCACCTGTTTGACCACTTAATATAGACGTCTTTATATGTGTGTGTGCATGTGTGTGTGTGTGTGTGTGTGTGGGTGGATGGATGTGTGTGTGTGTGTGTGTGTGTGTGTGTGTGTGTGTGTGTGTGTGTGTGTGTGTGTGTGTGTGTGTGTGTGTGTGTGTGTGCGTGCGTGCGTGCATGTGCGTGGATGTGTTTGTGTGCGTGTGTGTGTGTGCATGTGCGTGCGTGTATGTGGGTGGATGTGTTTGTGTGTGTGTGTTGATTTGAGAGAGAGAGAGGGAGAGGTGTCAGTGGAGGATGTTATCTTTCCGACGAGGCTTCCGTGTCCCCCTTGTTTCCTGGGTATTTGCTGAGCCCTGTATCCGGGAGGAGGCCATGTTCCGGAACGTTCTGCTGAGCCAGCAGACAGGAGCAGAGGCAGAGAGGAGGGTGACCTTTTGGACCAGAATCCTCCCACAGGGGGGGTTATAGAGGACACGAGCACTTGTGCCACTGTTGTAAACAGTCCTAAAACAGCCTTTATATATTTTACTGGAGCTTTAGGGGGCCACTTAGGCAATAACTAGCATGGCTTTTAACATCTCTCTACTCAAATAAGATTTGTGATAGTTTTATGGTAAGCGAGAAATGTTTACACTTCTATTGGTGTGGGAACCTGTAAGGGGAAGAGGTGGAAAACAGAAGTGGTTAAATGCCAGAGAGACGGTCCGGGTGATGAAAGACCACTGTGGAGCGGAACCTTTACTTTACTTGGTTGCCATGGACACCTTCTCAGGTCTCAGGTCCATGTGATCACGCGCGCTGTCCAGGTGGTCCAGAGGACACCCAGCGCTAATCTGCAATAAAGCTCATTAACTTCCCATAGATGGCGCTGTCTGTGTCCAAACACACACCCGGCGAGGGCAGACCACTCTGTGCCGCTGTTTGTCCATCGGCCATGACACCTGTAGATTCTTTGAGGAAAGACAGTACAGTGGTTTCCAAGGAAATTGTCTTGCCAACTCACTCCCTTCCTTGGACAAATATGTGGGTAATCACGGCATCTTGCCTCAGGTCTCCAGGGTGATGACCCTTCACCTTTTGCTTGCACTAACCAGCCAGGCTTGTTGGTATGGTAGTCATAGCACATACTCAACCATAGTGACAGTCTCAGTTCTCCGTCTCTGTGCACTTAGCCTGTCATTGTTAGTAAGTAAGTATGTGAGTGTGACTAAGTAGCAACTCAATAAGGTGCAGTGTAAACCAGCTTTACACAAAGACATCTGCCAGGTCTGTTACATTTGCCTATAAACAATGTCTTTATTAACATATTTCCAAAGTTCCAAAGAGTAAATGTGGTAGGAAATGTATTCCATCAGTGTGTGCTAGTCCTGTATTGCTGAGGTGTGTTAGATGTAACAGCCATTCTGTCTCGTAATGTGAAAGCATATGTGGACGCAACGAGGCAGAATACAACAGCTCTCAATCAGACGGGATAATGTTCTCCTCGTTTTATGACTTTGCTCTCGGAATGGAGATGCTAGCCTGGCAAAAGACTACTTTAGCCTGGTGGTTTGTGAAATGATGGTATAGTCTCTGGAGCCTTGCGCAGCGAGGCCAGGGGGTGGAATGCTAAGAGCTTTTGGGTGGATGTTTGGGAGAGGAAGAGAGGAGGAGAGGAGGAGAGTGTGTGTTTAAGGATGCATGAAGCAGCCGGAGATGTGCAGCCATTTGGAATGTATTGTTCCTGTGCTCCACGTGTCTGTGTGAAAAAGAGCATAAAAAATGAATAGACTGTAGGGTGTGTTTATGTGTGTGTGTGTGTGTGTGTGTGTGTGTGTGTGTGTGTGTGTGTGTGTGTGTGTGTGTGTGTGTGTGTGTGTGTGTGTGTGTGTGTGTTTGGGTTTGTGTGTTATTTTTATGTGTTGAGCTCAGCTAAAACACAACCAAACCCCATTAACGTTGGTGTGGTTTGGTCAGTCACGGAGAGACACACACACACACACACACAGAGAGAGAGAGAGAGAGGATGAGCGAGAGCGGATGAGAGAGAGAGAGAGAGAGAGAGAGAGAGAGAGAGAGAGAGAGAGAGAGAGAGAGAGAGAGAGAGAGAGAGAGAGAGAGAGAGAGAGAGAGAGAAAGAGAAGGGTGCTGAGGAGCTATAGCACTGCTCACTCAGCTCAGTCTTCATGGATGAATGGACGGCCTGGCTAGCCTCACGTGCCTATGGTTATGTAACAGCACTGCATGGAGAGGGTTAACTCCCCCCACAGAGAGAGGAGAGCGAAAGAGAGAGAGAGAGAGAGGGGGAGAGAGAGAGAGAGAGAGAAAGGGGAGGGGGACAGAGGGAGAGAGAGTGAGTGAGTGAGTGAGTGTGTCAGTCACCTGGAAGAGATTGTGGCACTCATAGCATGTAGATGATGCCAATGGGCCCAACTGTATTCTTCTTCTTAATTAGACACCATTAGAGCCCCTTCTCTGATTAATGAAAATGAATGAACGTTCTCAACCGTGCAGAGAGGTTCCAAGAAAACAGGAAGCGCTGAATGGATGTTTTATTTAGGGAGGATTATAAACGAACACAGGCGGGACGAAGCTCTGACTCTAATCAGATTCATCCCGATGAGTAGAGGGCTGCATCCTGTGCAGAGGACTATGGGGTGGGTTGGTGTATCTATTTTGTGTGTGTGTGTGTGTCTCTGACATACTACGTCTCCCCTCCTCTCCTCTCCTCCTGCAGCTGGGCTTTGCTGATCTCAACATGGCGGAGTTTGCTGGCTCAGGCTCCGCGGTGCGCTGCTGCATCCTCGAAGGCTACGACACCAAGAACACGCGTCAGGACAACTCCATACTCAAGGTGGCCAGCTCACCACCCTCATGCACTGTGTGAACAAAAGGGTTGACAGATTGATGGATGGATGGAGGGATGGATGGAGGGGTGGATGGAGGGGTGGATGGATGGATGGATGGATTAATGGATGGATGGGTGGAGGGATGGAGGGGTGGATGGAGGGATGGAGGGGTGGATGGATGGATGGATGGATGGATGAATAGGAGGAGAGACTGACGGACTGAATGAGTCAAGGAGCCAATGCACGTCTCATGATTCCCACTCTTCTCCTCACAGACTAATTAATGTGTGGAGGGTGAAGCACTTCTCACTTCTCTCATTAGTCACCCCTTCATACCAGCAGTGGGAAACCATGACAGAAACCCCAAACACAGACCATGGTAGTCATGGTAGCATTAGAGCCAATGGAAATGTACTTGTTTTAGACTGACACACGATGACACGAGGGCATAGATCAAGAGAGGGACAGATTGTTCCGTATCTATTTTAAAAAGACGTTTTCTTGGAACTGAGTGTCCTGTGACAGGCCAGTGTTTGGGTGGACGTACTGTGGCACAGAGTGGGTGGGTGGAACACATAACCCCAGGTCAGGTAGACTGTAGATTGCATAATGGCCAAAGAGCTATGTATTGACATCCACTGACAGGAGGGTACTTTAGGGATATTGACTGAAATGTTTGACTGAAAGGGCAGTGTGAGAAATGCTTAACCCATTTTATTTTGAGGGGAAAATTGTACTCATGTTGCAAGCTGCCCCCCAAGTTTTTCATTTTGAGCTCAGTCTCTAAATCAGCTCCCTAGTCAAACACCTTACTATTTAGTGAAGGAACGCTCCTGAACTCAGCGGAGGAGAGTGGGAGGTGTGTGTGCAGTTGTGTGGGAGTTATGGAACATCTCCCATTGTGTGTTCAGTGTCAGTGGGTAGCCGTCATTTTAATTATGGATTATGTTCCCATTTCTCCTCAGGTTACCATTGGGATGACTCTCTTGTCTGGAGACCCTTGCTTTAAAACGTGAGTGTCTCCTCACACTCGTGCCTCTCTGCCAGGTTCAAACTGTTACCTCTGGCGCCCCCTCTTGCTTAAGAATGGAAGAACAACCTGAACATTCAGCCTGTATCTACAGAATCCATAACATTATCACTCTGATAAAGTGTGCTTTAATTATCAATTTTAAAAATAAGGAATTCATAAATTGGTATGTTAATATATGTTCTGTCAGCAAGCAGTGAAAGAAAGAAAAACAAATTTGTGACTCATTTGGATCTGAGCGGTTTTGTGCTAGCTGAAGTACACGCATTTAAGACTCAAGAGTGAAACCACTGTGGTATGTCTGCTAGGCCCCTCAGCACAGCTAAAACCATCACCATCGCCGGGCAGGACCCTTCCCTGCAGCTGGACTGCAAAGGCGAGGGCACCGATGCCACCCAAACCCTCCCCTCTGGCATCTCCACAGGACGGGCTCTCAAACCCAGGGCCATCAGCACGGGTAGGCACAGTGACAGGGCATACACACATATATATGTACGTATATACATATACATAAACATTTACATATACATTTGCGCACATACATATAAGCACACCATTCATGCATGGTACCACATGAAGAGAATTTGCAATTTTTGAGTCGAATTTGAATATTTAAATATTTAACATTCTTACACGATTTCCAGTGAGAGGTCTAACCCTCTCCATGAAGCTGTTCCAAACAGGAGGGTTTGTAGCTGCAGGGGTGTTTTGTGACACAGGTGTGCTGGGTTTGATTTCAGGTCTCCCAGAGGAACTGGACCAGAACTTGTCCAGCCCGGATGAAGTCTTTCACACGGGCCACTCGAGAAACTCCAGTTACGCCAGCCAGCAGAGCAAAGTATCAGGTATGACTACTTCATTCACAACCACATAAGCAAATACCTTTAGAGCTTCATCCACAATCACCCTTTAGTACGATCCTGTTATCCTGCCATGTCTAGATTAATGCAGCTGCAGGGCATTGTTGTCTGGACACCACCATTTAACTAGCATGGGTTTAACTAGCATGGCTTGTGGGATGTGTTGGTCCTCCTGCAGGCTACAGCACCGAGCACTCGCGCTCTTCCAGCCTCACCGACCTCACGTCGCACCGCCGCAACACCTCCACCAGCAGCAGCGCCTCCGGGAGTGTAGCCACGGCGACTGAGGGCGCAGCCGAGACCGAGAGGGAGCCATCCGCCCGCCCCGAGAGACCGCCCCGCCCCCCACTCCCTGTTCTGCTCTCCAACAGACCGTCCAGGTAACACAAGTGACCCACGACAGGTGTTTCAGTTTCAGTGGCTGTTATTCTGTTTAGTATATAATGCCCAATCCAAGGCATAGCGTCAATACCATCAATTAATTCTTTCATTGCCATCAGCCATGACACACACACACACACACACACACATATATATATATATATATATACTGTGTGTATATATATATATATATATATATATATATATAAACATATCAGACTGAAAGGCATAACCTTGATTCCAGTTTAAACATGGTTAATTCATTCTTTCATTGCCATCAGCCATGATGTATATATCAGATCAGATTGAAAGGCGTAACCTTGATTCCAGTCTAAACATGGTTAACTCTTCATCAACAGACGCAAGAAGGACTCCGTGGAGAACCAGCCCACCTGGGTGGATGACACACGCATTGACGCTGACGACATCGTGGAGAAGATCGTTCAAAGCCAGAACTTTGCTGACGTCGGCAACAAAGAAGGTACTTGCGCATTACGCTAGGTAACTTTAGTCCTGCGATGGCTTCTGCTGCCGTGTTGCCATGTTGTCAGAGCTGTGATGTACCTGACTGGAGTGTGTGTGTGTGTGTGTGTGTGTGTGTGTGTGTGTGTGTTTGTGGTGAACAGACAGCAACCTGCAGCTGTTTGTCAGCAGAGACGGCACCACGGCCCTCAGTGGTATCCAGCTGGGTAGCAGGTGAGCAAAGTTCACTCTTATTTGATGAGACCTTGTCTCAGCCATGGCTGTGCTGCTGCCAGAGAAACACCTAACCGCTTTAATTGTGTGCTTTGATTTCCATCGTAACCAGGGTGACGGCAGGGGTCTTCGAGCCGGTAGTGATCGAAAGTCATTAAAGGGGCAGACGTCCTCGTCTTCCATCTCCCATCTCTCTCTCTCACTTCCTCTCTCGTCTCCCATCCCTCCATCCGATGACTGATGAAAGGAAAGAAGAGGGAAGGAAACCGGCGACGAGGCCTTCAGTTCTCCATCCCGTCTGTTAATCATACATTAGAGGGGACGCTCACAGTTACTTACAAATCGCGCAAATATGTGTGTATGTGTTTGGTGTGTACTGCTATCTTTGTTGTTCATCCTATATATTTTAGGCTACACCCTATGCATCTTACCGCGAGACATAACCATGACACTCATGTGGAGTGCTTGGTTGTGTTATTACATGATACAAAGCTAATTCATCTAAAACTTCTATTTATAAATGCTTTATAATCTGATCGAAATGCAAGCGTATAAACTACTTGATGTGCCACAAACTGTGGTATTATGGGAAATGTAGTGCAACACTGTGAAGGGCTGGCCCGGTCATGTTGTGTGGGTGACATGTACGAACTACATGGGAATCTTAAAAATGTACTTTACTGCTAGAGGTAGCTCATCCACAAAAAAAGCAGTGGTTTTAACCTGTGGTTTTCTTTTCTGTTTCTTTTCTGTTCTGTTACTCCGCTACATTGAGATGTTTGATTGGCTCCAATTTGCTTCACCAGCTTCTCTGATTGGCTGTGGTCTTAAGCGCAGCCACGGAAGACTGGTTGTTACAAACCTTTAAAGGAGGCAAATCAATCCTCTCTCTGTGCTCGTCTTTTAGAGTGGGTTTGAATCACAAGTCTGAATTGGGAATCACATGCCTTTTCCCACACCAGAGTTCAACACTAATTCTTAGCCTCTGCAAATCTCTAAAGTTCAAGTGTATCATGAGTTGGTTATGGTTTGTAGGATGTGCCACAGTTAAATACTATGTGGTTCTGTGTGGCTGGTCATACAAAGAACCATAGGGTGAGTTGTAGTGGAATGGTGACTGTGGTCACCGTTGAGTGTGCCTGGATATTAGTCTTGTTTTCCCATTCTGACAGGGCTCCTCTGTGTGTGTGTGTGTGTGTGTGTGTGTGTGTGTGTGTGTGTGTGTGTGTGTGTGTGTGTCATGTGCTTATGTTCTGCTTCCACTGGCTGGTCTGGTGACAGCAGTATTCTGTTTTTTTTTTTCTGTTGCCTTGGCTCTTGTTTCCTGCCTAAAGGTGTTTGTGTTGTGGTCTCACTGTGTGTGTGTGTGTGTGTATGCGTGTGTGTGTGTGGGTGCTACTTTTCTAAGCGCTGCACTCATAGTCCTAAATGCAGTGATCAAAGTGTTTGCATTTGGCCGTGCTCAATCTGTTTGGGCCTTAGTGGCTAAATGTCCCTAACATCTGTTTGGCACTTGGGATGCGAGCAGTGCATTGTGGGTAGGATGAGATCAGGGGCGATGAGTCAAAGTCACGTTCTTCATCTTGGCAAAGAGGCCTCAGTTTTCCACCAAGCACCTGGAGTGCACCAGGAAACAGTGGGTTTTCTGACAGGATGAACCTCCTTTACCTCTGTGTGTGTGTGTGCGTGTGTGTGTGTGTGTGTGTGTGTGTGTGTGTGCGCGTGTGCGTGTGCGTGCGTATTCATACGTTTGGACAGATAGAATAGAGACCTCTATTCTCTATGGGTTTGCAGTGATTACATGTATTGCAAATCTCACTCTTAGTTGACCTGAGAGTTCTGGGAAAATGTGCAAAACTGACTTTAACCATTGGCCATGGCTCTGCTAACATATGTCTGTGCAATAAGGGATTCAATCCACCCCAACGTGTTGGTGCACTCTTCTGATTCGTTTGCTCATTTTACACATCCTTAACAACTCAGCATGTCTATGGTGTCATTATACGAATGTACTATAGTTAGAATTACCACATACTGTAAGCGGGCAGCATTTTATATTGTTATTTACACGTGGTTTATGTAGTTCTGCCTAATGGGCAGTTGAATGGGCAAATTATGTTGGGTGTTTTACTTTCACACCGAAACTCACAAGGCTTAATCAAAATAACGGTGCACATATTCTTTGTCTGCAAAACATACCTCTAGCACTCTAGAAAGAAAATAACACGCATGATGATGATGATGATGATACTGACCTAAAACACAGCCAGTCATCTGCAGATATGGTTGTGTGCCTGTGGAAATCACTATACCAGATTCACAGGCTTTAATCTTCTAGATAGCCAATAGGGAACGTGAGTGGGTGTGTTTGTTGAAAGTAACCCATTGACTAACTCTGTCTTTTTCTTCTCTACATCTGCCATTGTACTGTTTTAAACAGACCATTCCTTTAGCCATATGGTGGTTTTTAAGTGACTAAAAGGTAACGCTTCGGTGTTTTCAAACCAGCTGGCTGGTTTAACTATCCTCTTCATTCTGTGACCCCCTTACCAATGGAGCTCAACAGAGATCCGGTGTTTCCTGTGGTAAAATATGAACTTTTTACAGATTCAATGCTTTATGTATTCATGTCTTTATAACAGGCAATTGGTGGCGTCTGGTTCTGTGCTTCTGTTTTGTATAAGAGGGATTCTTTTGTGGTGTTTTCCTTCATACTTGACTATAATCTGTGATTTTTAACATAAAAAAGATTATACTTTTAAATTAATGTGAGTTGCTGTTGTTTAGAACTAAGTGCAAAGATCTGTTCTATAAATCAAAGGTGAAAAGTTGAGATGACTATATCGGTTTTGGTCAGGTAGATCGTGTCTGAATGACATGTCTTGTCATTACAAAGTCTCTCGTGAAGCACATTTTGATCGGACTGTGTGCGGCACATACTGGATGCTCCAGTCTTGTGATGTATTTACAAAACTTTACTATTTACACATACTTTCCACGTGAAGTCACACGCTCCATACATAGTGACTGAAAAGATAAATTAATGATCAACATTGTGTTGAGATGTGTGGTCAAATCTGTGGTAAAATGATCAGTGTCCTTTTTCTGACGTAATCTCCACTGGGATCTCCAAAGATTTTGATTGGTCTTGAACCCTGGGTTGAGTACTGTTCAAGACAACAGCACTTAAATTGTGAGAATTAACTTGATTTTAATTTTCTACCAATTATTTGCCATGTACTCATGTCCACTGTCATTGTTAAGGAACTAAAGCTATGCAAAGACTCCCCCGCTCATAGGTCATCTCACCTAATCCACTATATTGTCTAATACGGACCTAACAAGAGTTTCACCTGAGCTCAGTGCATCTGTGGATTTAACAATATGATCTGAATATGTCATAAAACAAAATATCTCTATTTTTAAAAAATTCCTACAAAGATGTATTTATTACACAAACACAGACTAAATATAATACACAAATTCTAATATACACATATTTCTCCAAAGTCTATTTGAAAGCTTTTGATTTGTCACCCCAAGGCTTTATTTTGCCTGGTGGTTTGCATGGGGAGGAGCACTGTGATTATAATGGATTTCAGCTATATTTCTATTCTTGAATTTGAATGTTTCCTATTAAAGATTGTAAATGTCTATTGAAAAGTGTAAATTTAAATGTAATATTTTGGGGAAATAAAGTTATTGATGGGCAATATGGAGATGTATTGTTATTTTGAGTTATTATACTACCTTGCTGTCATGGTGTGACAAACACCATCCACCTGTTTACATGTAAGGTTACTGCAGACAGGATGCAGGAGACTGAAGTGGAGTTATATCGCCCCCTGTTGGCCAATATTTGACCCAAATCAGGGTTTTTTCCAAGTAGGCCTTGGTTTAGTGACAAACCTGGGACATGTTCAATCTCAAAACGGTGTGCACCGTTTTGCTACGGTTTCCGGGTTGAGCAACATGTTTCCTTAAAATGGTGTGCAATGGGGTTTGAGGTCGTTTTCTCTCGGTTGGTGGGTGTGTTAGAGGTGTTACCCAATCAGCAGTGACGTGTATATAAACCTGCCATATTGAAAAGGCAGTGCAAACAATGGATCCAACAGAAATGGTGCAAATACAAACTTAAGATCCACTATCAAATCCATAAAGAGATGCTCCGCACATATGCTGAAATAGACAAAGCAAGACAGTCTTTTTTCTTTAACATCATCAGTAGAAATTAGAGCTGTCAATAGATTAAA
Organism: Clupea harengus; assembly: GCF_900700415.2. Taxonomy (NCBI): domain Eukaryota; kingdom Metazoa; phylum Chordata; class Actinopteri; order Clupeiformes; family Clupeidae; genus Clupea; species Clupea harengus. The sequence goes on along the minus strand of NC_045163.1, from coordinate 24,307,298 downwards.
CTAAATTAACTAATTAATCGCACATTTTGAAATGAATTAATCGCGATTAAAAGTTTTTTTTTTCTTCTTAAGACTAAATCTTATAAATTAACGAGTAATCACTTCATACAGCGTGTATTTTAGACACTGTTGTTTAATTGTATTTTTTTTTAAAAACACAATGGTGCCCCTCGACGGTAAATCGTAAGAATTTCCCCTGAAGCAATTCGAATCACCTCAATCAGCCCACTGTCCTCAACTATGTTGATGGGCCGACAGTCACCGGCAACCCAAATGGCAACCTTTTCACGGACTGGTCTAGTTATTTTCCTAGAGAAGTCATGGAGTGTGGGTTGGCGATCATCTAACCTGGGACTGCTTTCTGTCGGGTGCTTTGCATTAAGGTGATAACTTCAAGACGAGCTGCTTCTGTGACAGCTAAATTCAGCTTGACAAATGCTACATACAACTTTAGTTTTGTCGATTGTTCTGTCATTTTGGCTCTTAAACAGAGACTTTCCACCCAACAATCTCTCAGCTCTCTCCATCTTCAACTACCGCAGTGGTTCTCAAACTTTTTCTGTCATTCCCCACTTTGAACAAGGGGGGCTATTCAAGCCCCACCTGTCCCTCATCGCTCCCATAAAATGGTAGGCCAAGCCCCCTACTTACGGGCTACATTGCCCGAGGGGACACAGGTTCAAGTCTGGCCTGATGTAATTTCCCAATCCTCTCCCCACCTATTCTCCGCCTCGCTTCCTGTCATAACTTCATGTCCTATCCAAAAAAAATATATATTATTATTTATTTTTTTTAAATTGCGTTAATTGCGTTAAAATATTTTATCGCGTTAATCGCGGCCGCATTAATCGCATAGATTAACGCGTTAACGCTGACAGCCCTAGTAGAAATGCAATCAACACTCGTATGCTATTTGCAACAGTCGAGAAGTTAACCACCCTCCCTTGGCACATTAACTTCACCTGAAGTTCTCTTAAAAAGTGCAATGAGTTTGCAAAATTGATAAAATTAGGCAGAACATATCCTCTCAATTTGGATCATTTGGAAATGCCAGCAACAAGAGATGGAAACTCAACCTGATGTCAGAATTTAGTTTGACAGACAATGAAAACAGTACAGAATATCAGGTCTTCCACATGCTGCTTAGATACTTTGACTATCAACTTTTTCAAATCTGATTTCCACCACTTGGCAGCAGAAGTGCTTAAAATTGTAAATCTATCATTGCTGTCTCGTACATTTATAAGTCCCTTAAAACATCCGTTATAAAGCCCCTTCTCCAAAAGAATCATCTAGATACTTCCATCCTGAACAATTATCTACCCATATCCAACCTACCATTTTTTTTTTTTTTAACATTGTATTTATCGATTTTCGGTTTACAACATACAGGTAGTACAGACATCACAAATTAAAATACACAGTTGTAAACTTTTCACCCCGCTTCCCCACCCTATTTCTTTGAGGAGATCATAGACCAAGGTTATAGAGATTTCCAGTGATACAAAGAACAGAGAATTTATGAAAATGTAGAGGCCTTATGTTAAATTATAATACGGGTAGATGAAATCAAGCATTCTGATTGGTTGAAAGGAGGTCACGGGGTGTACTGTATTGAGCCATAATGTACTGTAAAGCTGTTTACATTTACCTGAGCGTTCCATATCAGTGCGCACAAAATATACTACCTTAGTTAGAAAAAAAATGGCGGACCAAATTTCCGTAGATCATCGTATTTGTACCTAAAAGTTTTAAGTTTGACTTTTTTTTGCTTAGATTTTTTGAAAGATACCGAGAAATAGACAATGTACAATGTAAAAACCACATTATTGTAACTGAAAAATACGTCTAAGAGGATTTGCGAGGTGTATGAGCCACCTATCAAAGGTTAGCATGCAACCAGCCGTTAGCGATTAGCAATTCCTCTGTGTTTTTGCAAAGCATCTGCCCCAACTTTCTTTTCCCGACATTTACATTTATCTTGTACACAATCCATCCCCATAAACCGGAGATTTCAAGAGTAGAGATGCCTTTCAATATGCAGTTGCAGGATGGGTGAACGACACCAAGATATAGCATTTGGAGACAAAAACAATATGTATGAGATCACAGGACATGTATCCTGGATCTTATCAAAGCTAACCGTTCCTGAGCAAGCAAGAGTGCCAATATGGGCTAACGAGTTGTAGCCAAATCCCAAAGGGCTAAACAGCTCGCTAGTTATTAGCACTCTAGCTTGCTTAGGAGAGTTTAGCTCTAATAAGACACAGCAATTATTCACGATTGTATCAATTGTATATTTAGGTTTTCTCTGGCGACTGTTGTCCCATCCATCAGCACAACATATCCTGGGCATTTTAAACGTGTGACCGTAAACAGCTCGCTAGCTACCACTTTAGCTTGCTCAGGAGAACGTGATGTTCCCAATGCTGTTTGTCTGTTGCATAGCAACAGCCACACATTCGGGGACTATTTTCTCTAGAGTCTAGGCTACTGAAATGCGATACACAACGTTTGGTTGCTATTACAACTATTTTGTGCTGAAAGGTAGCTTACTATTTAGTTACTATTTATAATGTTGCTGGCAACCGTATTATAAAAGCAATAAGGTACTTGAGGCAGTACTGTATCGTCAATAATGTACTGTGCAAGGGTTTGCCGGCCCTCCGCTTCGCGTCGGGCCTAACAACACCCTTGAACAGTACATTATTGACGATACAGTACTGCCTCTCGTACCGTATTGCTTAAATATAATACGGGTAGATGAAATCAAGCATTCTGATTGGTTGAAAGGAGGTCACGGGGTGTACTGTATTGAGCCATAATGTACTGTAAAGCTGTTTACATTTACCTGAGCGTTCCATATCAGTGCGCACTCAAAATATACTACCTTAGTTAGAAAAAAAATGGCGGACCAAATTTCCGTAGATCATCGTATTTCTACCTAAAAGTTTTAAGTTTGACTTTTTTTTGCTTAGATTTTTAGAAAGTTACCGAGAAATAGACAATGTACAATGTAAAAACCACATTATTGTAACTGAAAAATACGTCTAAGAGGATTTGCGAGGTGTATGAGCCACCTATCAAAGGTTAGCATGCAACCAGCCGTTAGCGATTAGCAATTCCTCTGTGTTTTTGCAAAGCATCTGCCCCAACTTTCTTTTCCCGACATTTACATTTATCTTGTACACAATCCATCCCCATAAACCGGAGATTTCAAGAGTAGAGATGCCTTTCAATATGCAGTTGCAGGATGGGTGAACGACACCAAGATATGGCATTTGGAGACAAAAACAATATGTATGAGATCACAGGACATGTATCCTGGATCTTATCAAAGCTAACCGTTCCTGAGCAAGCAAGAGTGCCAATATGGGCTAACGAGTTGTAGCCAAATCCCAAAGGGCTAAACAGCTCGCTAGTTATTAGCACTCTAGCTTGCTTAGGAGAGTTTAGCTCTAATAAGACACAGCAATTATTCACGATTGTATCAATTGTATATTTAGGTTTTCTCTGGCGACTGTTGTCCCATCCATCAGCACAACATATCCCGGGCATTTTAAACGTGTGACCGTAAACAGCTCGCTAGCTACCACTTTAGCTTGCTCAGGAGAACGTGATGTTCCCAATGCCGTTTGTCTGTTGCATAGCAACAGCCACACATTCGGGGACTATTTTCTCTAGAGTCTAGGCTACTGAAATGCGATACACAACGTTTGGTTGCTATTACAACTATTTTGTGCTGAAAGGTAGCTTACTATTTAGTTACTATTTATAATGTTGCTGGCAACCGTATTATAAAAGCAATAAGGTACTCGAGGCAGTACTGTATCGTCAATAATGTACTGTGCAAGGGTTTGCCGGCCCTCCGCTTCGCGTCGGGCCTAACAACACCCTTGAACAGTACATTATTGACGATACAGTACTGCCTCTCGTACCTTATTGCTTAAACATAACCTAGAAACATGTATCCACGGTAACTGACTCTGTGGAGCTAACAACCTAACAGACCCCTAGTTTCTCCCCAACTCCTCCCTCCTGCTGAGCAGCTATTGGACATGGGGTGCCCTTTCCTCCTTTACCCGTCAATGTTAAAGCCACATTTATCTGCATAGCCTTACGTTGGGAGAGAATTTAGAGGTGTTCCATCATTCCCTGCAAAATAAATGTTAAATAGACTACATCTGCCCCCGCACAAAAGGCTCAGAGTTTGCTAAACCTGGTTTCTGAAATACCCCCCTACTGAGCATTCCAGGACTTCAAGATGTAGGTTGAAGTTAGTCATTCCAGTCAGTCCTTTCATTTTAGGTTTAAAAATAATATATATATATATATATTCATATTCTTCATGTTCTCCTGACATTTAGTTTCTCCTTCAATTAGAGGATATATCAGGATTGAAAATAATGCAACTAAAGTCATAAACTCCATAAAGGCCAACGTACAGCACACAACATAGCCTATTTGCCTGCATTTTTCCAACCTAGTCACTACACTACAATATAGTGTAGCGTCTTTCTTCCCCCCTCTCTTTTTCGTATAAATACATACATACAAATACATACATAGACGTCACATTAGTCCCTGATTCATATAGCTACGGCGCCGCCATGTTGGTCAGGGTAGAAATACAAAAATATATAGTTATATATAGTGTACTTTAGCGGGCAATGCAACGTCTACGTTTGTACAGAGAATTTCGTAGACGGGCTTTGGCTTATATGTCCAGAAAATTTCGAATATATCCATATACCACCCGAAATTATCGGATACCACGGCACAACGTCATTACACATCCGGGTCGTGCGCATTTCAATACGGAAGCACTTGTTGTACGCGGAAAATACACATTGAAATCTTCGAAATGGTAAGACGGTCCTCTATAGATATATATCTGTGTATAAAATTGATTTTGTGTTTGTATATGATAAATTAATGAAATTAGACTTTAGAGTCTATATAACCTTCATCATCTCAAATAAAGATGTCTGTAGTTATTAAGGTAGCCGTTAGTAGCCTAGTAGCTAGTTTGCAGCCTGTCAAAGTAGTAAAGTTAAACTATAAGAGACCACATACCGGTACATCATTCATGTAGACATATAAGTACAATATTGAGTACAACTAATAAGCACTATATTACTGTCTTGGTCTAGTACTAAATGGCGATGTCTCACACATAAGCTACATATTTCGTTCGTAATACCTCTAATACAGCTCTAACGTTAGCTACTTACCTCGGGATGGTTTGTACACGTAATCAATCGCTAGCCGGAATTATGTTTCTGTGCAAGTAAGTTTGCTTTTGATGTCTCGGTTAATACTCATGCTTCTATTTGAAATCCATTAGGCTACCGGAGCAGATCAGTTTGTTGGAATGGGCCTTGTTGGCTTTAGTTTGCTGCTTTTTACTTACTACACACTTTGGGTCATTATTCTGGTAGGTACCTTTGCTTGTTAATTAAGATGAAAACTTTTTGAGTAATGTATTACCTTGTCATTCATCTGATTCACTTGTTCTGTTTTCTAAATCACATGGACCTGTTTTACAGCCCTTTGTTGACAGTGACCATTTGATCCACAATTATTTCCTTCCACGGGAGTATTCTGTCATTCTTCCTGGAGTAGCAGCATTGTTTCTGGTCCTCTGTGTTGGTAAGTAATACTATAAATGTTTAAGTAGAAGAGGATAGTACATTCTACTGATACTATTTTCAGAGGTACACACTACTCATTAGAAAGAATAGCATTGCTCCTGGAGGTAGACAGTGAGGAGGGAGCATGTACTGTGTGCTTACTGTCATGCCAGTACAAAAATGGGTGATTTCCCTTGTGTCAGCACCACAGTGAAATGAAAAGCATAGGAGCCTACTCATACGTGGTGCTTAGGGTTCCCACTGCCATGAAACTCCTTGTCCAGGCCTGGACAAGTCATGACGTTGAGTACATTAATTTAAAACTTTGGACAGATAATGACTTTTTATTTTGATGTATGCAGTTGACACATCCTAACTAGTCTATTAGAAAAGGAATGGGTTAATAAGGTTCATTTCCATTCAATAAATAGGCCAATCTGTGGAGAAAAGTGTGCAGTTTTGTGTATTGTGGGTTGTGAAAGGGCATGAAAATCATGTCTTGTCATTAAGGGCTCTTGACAATTCATAGGGAAAGTTCTTGAAAGTTGTCAGTAAAAAAATTGGTGCTTGCTTGTGCGCTGAAGGCATAGTGTTCATGTCATGAATAGTCACCTGCCCAGGAGCATATGTTCCTCCATGAATCATGGTAAAGATTTACGTATTTGGAGATTTACATCTTGTAAATATGCCTCTCTTTCATAATGCATATTCATTATACAATAATCTACAGAATACAACATTGAGTGCAATGCTTTGTAGACATGAAATGTATACACACAGATTCATATTCGCTCACATGTTTTACGTCAGCTCAGAGTCTAAAATTGTACCTTGCCTTTATGTGAGGCTACAGGCAGAATTGATCTCATCCTGAACCTCCACAAAAGTGTTATCAGCATCATATGGAGGACATTTTAGCAAGAATAACATTATTTGCTGCCAATACACACAGCTGACCTTTCGAAAAAGCAGGTCCCCTCCATTTACCAGCTAGCTTGATGACACGTAAGCACCAGCAAACGGCTCCAACAAGTTCAGTCCCTGTTAAGCCAGAAGGGTTTTTTATAACACTTAAGAAGTGTTATAAGAGTTAAGTTCTAAACTTCTGTAAAGTAGCAGCAAATTTAAACAGTTTAAAAAAAATTCAAAGGTTTGATGTGTCAACATCTTGATCATAACTTAATTTTTTGTCATCATGGAATTTCAAGAGATACTATTTAAACAATGATTGGTGTTGGGAGTGTGAATATGTTATCTGATGTAAGTGTCATATGAAGGTAGTGTCACTTATGCTGTCCGCTTTTGTTCTGGTCCAGGTACCTTCATAGCCGTGGTGACCTGGAGAAACCGCAAACCCAAGAAGGTGGAGTAAGAGTCGAGAGTGATTTGTGTCTGTCACAGCACATTAAGCTCCTATCAAAGGGGCACCTGGATGCAGACCCAACACAGTGGACCACAAACACCAGAGATCACAGATGAAAAAGGGATGCCAAATCTCTGACTTTTTGAGCTTAGATGAGCTGCTTGAAATGGCCAAAGACTGGTGGAGAAAAAAAAAGAAGAGTTTGACAGAACGGCTTTAGCACTTGACCTCATGTTCCCTCTGTCCACCCTCTGTTCACTTGGATCCCTGACCTAAATGCACTTGAATAAATGCAGCATAAACATGGGCAATCATAGTGTTCTTATGCTTACGTCGGGCCTAACAACACCCTTGAACAGTACATTATTGACGATACAGTACTGCCTCTCGTACCGTATTGCTTAAATATAATACGGGTAGATGAAATCAAGCATTCTGATTGGTTGAAAGGAGGTCACGGGGTGTACTGTATTGAGCCATAATGTACTGTAAAGCTGTTTACATTTACCTGAGCGTTCCATATCAGTGCGCACTCAAAATATACTACCTTAGTTAGAAAAAAAATGGCGGACCAAATTTCCGTAGATCATCGTATTTCTACCTAAAAGTTTTAAGTTTGACTTTTTTTTGCTTAGATTTTTAGAAAGTTACCGAGAAATAGACAATGTACAATGTAAAAACCACATTATTGTAACTGAAAAATACGTCTAAGAGGATTTGCGAGGTGTATGAGCCACCTATCAAAGGTTAGCATGCAACCAGCCGTTAGCGATTAGCAATTCCTCTGTGTTTTTGCAAAGCATCTGCCCCAACTTTCTTTTCCCGACATTTACATTTATCTTGTACACAATCCATCCCCATAAACCGGAGATTTCAAGAGTAGAGATGCCTTTCAATATGCAGTTGCAGGATGGGTGAACGACACCAAGATATGGCATTTGGAGACAAAAACAATATGTATGAGATCACAGGACATGTATCCTGGATCTTATCAAAGCTAACCGTTCCTGAGCAAGCAAGAGTGCCAATATGGGCTAACGAGTTGTAGCCAAATCCCAAAGGGCTAAACAGCTCGCTAGTTATTAGCACTCTAGCTTGCTTAGGAGAGTTTAGCTCTAATAAGACACAGCAATTATTCACGATTGTATCAATTGTATATTTAGGTTTTCTCTGGCGACTGTTGTCCCATCCATCAGCACAACATATCCCGGGCATTTTAAACGTGTGACCGTAAACAGCTCGCTAGCTACCACTTTAGCTTGCTCAGGAGAACGTGATGTTCCCAATGCCGTTTGTCTGTTGCATAGCAACAGCCACACATTCGGGGACTATTTTCTCTAGAGTCTAGGCTACTGAAATGCGATACACAACGTTTGGTTGCTATTACAACTATTTTGTGCTGAAAGGTAGCTTACTATTTAGTTACTATTTATAATGTTGCTGGCAACCGTATTATAAAAGCAATAAGGTACTCGAGGCAGTACTGTATCGTCAATAATGTACTGTGCAAGGGTTTGCCGGCCCTCCGCTTCGCGTCGGGCCTAACAACACCCTTGAACAGTACATTATTGACGATACAGTACTGCCTCTCGTACCTTATTGCTTAAACATAACCTAGAAACATGTATCCACGGTAACTGACTCTGTGGAGCTAACAACCTAACAGACCCCTAGTTTCTCCCCAACTCCTCCCTCCTGCTGAGCAGCTATTGGACATGGGGTGCCCTTTCCTCCTTTACCCGTCAATGTTAAAGCCACATTTATCTGCATAGCCTTACGTTGGGAGAGAATTTAGAGGTGTTCCATCATTCCCTGCAAAATAAATGTTAAATAGACTACATCTGCCCCCCGCACAAAAGGCTCAGAGTTTGCTAAACCTGGTTTCTGAAATACCCCCCTACTGAGCATTCCAGGACTTCAAGATGTAGGTTGAAGTTAGTCATTCCAGTCAGTCCTTTCATTTTAGGTTTAAAAATAATATATATATATATATATTCATATTCTTCATGTTCTCCTGACATTTAGTTTCTCCTTCAATTAGAGGATATATCAGGATTGAAAATAATGCAACTAAAGTCATAAACTCCATAAAGGCCAACGTACAGCACACAACATAGCCTATTTGCCTGCATTTTTCCAACCTAGTCACTACACTACAATATAGTGTAGCGTCTTTCTTCCCCCCTCTCTTTTTCGTATAAATACATACATACAAATACATACATAGACGTCACATTAGTCCCTGATTCATATAGCTACGGCGCCGCCATGTTGGTCAGGGTAGAAATACAAAAATATATAGTTATATATAGTGTACTTTAGCGGGCAATGCAACGTCTACGTTTGTACAGAGAATTTCGTAGACGGGCTTTGGCTTATATGTCCAGAAAATTTCGAATATATCCATATACCACCCGAAATTATCGGATACCACGGCACAACGTCATTACACATCCGGGTCGTGCGCATTTCAATACGGAAGCACTTGTTGTACGCGGAAAATACACATTGAAATCTTCGAAATGGTAAGACGGTCCTCTATAGATATATATCTGTGTATAAAATTGATTTTGTGTTTGTATATGATAAATTAATGAAATTAGACTTTAGAGTCTATATAACCTTCATCATCTCAAATAAAGATGTCTGTAGTTATTAAGGTAGCCGTTAGTAGCCTAGTAGCTAGTTTGCAGCCTGTCAAAGTAGTAAAGTTAAACTATAAGAGACCACATACCGGTACATCATTCATGTAGACATATAAGTACAATATTGAGTACAACTAATAAGCACTATATTACTGTCTTGGTCTAGTACTAAATGGCGATGTCTCACACATAAGCTACATATTTCGTTCGTAATACCTCTAATACAGCTCTAACGTTAGCTACTTACCTCGGGATGGTTTGTACACGTAATCAATCGCTAGCCGGAATTATGTTTCTGTGCAAGTAAGTTTGCTTTTGATGTCTCGGTTAATACTCATGCTTCTATTTGAAATCCATTAGGCTACCGGAGCAGATCAGTTTGTTGGAATGGGCCTTGTTGGCTTTAGTTTGCTGCTTTTTACTTACTACACACTTTGGGTCATTATTCTGGTAGGTACCTTTGCTTGTTAATTAAGATGAAAACTTTTTGAGTAATGTATTACCTTGTCATTCATCTGATTCACTTGTTCTGTTTTCTAAATCACATGGACCTGTTTTACAGCCCTTTGTTGACAGTGACCATTTGATCCACAATTATTTCCTTCCACGGGAGTATTCTGTCATTCTTCCTGGAGTAGCAGCATTGTTTCTGGTCCTCTGTGTTGGTAAGTAATACTATAAATGTTTAAGTAGAAGAGGATAGTACATTCTACTGATACTATTTTCAGAGGTACACACTACTCATTAGAAAGAATAGCATTGCTCCTGGAGGTAGACAGTGAGGAGGGAGCATGTACTGTGTGCTTACTGTCATGCCAGTACAAAAATGGGTGATTTCCCTTGTGTCAGCACCACAGTGAAATGAAAAGCATAGGAGCCTACTCATACGTGGTGCTTAGGGTTCCCACTGCCATGAAACTCCTTGTCCAGGCCTGGACAAGTCATGACGTTGAGTACATTAATTTAAAACTTTGGACAGATAATGACTTTTTATTTTGATGTATGCAGTTGACACATCCTAACTAGTCTATTAGAAAAGGAATGGGTTAATAAGGTTCATTTCCATTCAATAAATAGGCCAATCTGTGGAGAAAAGTGTGCAGTTTTGTGTATTGTGGGTTGTGAAAGGGCATGAAAATCATGTCTTGTCATTAAGGGCTCTTGACAATTCATAGGGAAAGTTCTTGAAAGTTGTCAGTAAAAAAATTGGTGCTTGCTTGTGCGCTGAAGGCATAGTGTTCATGTCATGAATAGTCACCTGCCCAGGAGCATATGTTCCTCCATGAATCATGGTAAAGATTTACGTATTTGGAGATTTACATCTTGTAAATATGCCTCTCTTTCATAATGCATATTCATTATACAATAATCTACAGAATACAACATTGAGTGCAATGCTTTGTAGACATGAAATGTATACACACAGATTCATATTCGCTCACATGTTTTACGTCAGCTCAGAGTCTAAAATTGTACCTTGCCTTTATGTGAGGCTACAGGCAGAATTGATCTCATCCTGAACCTCCACAAAAGTGTTATCAGCATCATATGGAGGACATTTTAGCAAGAATAACATTATTTGCTGCCAATACACACAGCTGACCTTTCGAAAAAGCAGGTCCCCTCCATTTACCAGCTAGCTTGATGACACGTAAGCACCAGCAAACGGCTCCAACAAGTTCAGTCCCTGTTAAGCCAGAAGGGTTTTTTATAACACTTAAGAAGTGTTATAAGAGTTAAGTTCTAAACTTCTGTAAAGTAGCAGCAAATTTAAACAGTTTAAAAAAAATTCAAAGGTTTGATGTGTCAACATCTTGATCATAACTTAATTTTTTGTCATCATGGAATTTCAAGAGATACTATTTAAACAATGATTGGTGTTGGGAGTGTGAATATGTTATCTGATGTAAGTGTCATATGAAGGTAGTGTCACTTATGCTGTCCGCTTTTGTTCTGGTCCAGGTACCTTCATAGCCGTGGTGACCTGGAGAAACCGCAAACCCAAGAAGGTGGAGTAAGAGTCGAGAGTGATTTGTGTCTGTCACAGCACATTAAGCTCCTATCAAAGGGGCACCTGGATGCAGACCCAACACAGTGGACCACAAACACCAGAGATCACAGATGAAAAAGGGATGCCAAATCTCTGACTTTTTGAGCTTAGATGAGCTGCTTGAAATGGCCAAAGACTGGTGGAGAAAAAAAAAGAAGAGTTTGACAGAACGGCTTTAGCACTTGACCTCATGTTCCCTCTGTCCACCCTCTGTTCACTTGGATCCCTGACCTAAATGCACTTGAATAAATGCAGCATAAACATGGGCAATCATAGTGTTCTTATGCATAGATTTACAGTGATAGGTAAATGTGCTGTTACGGTCTGAGTTGGCCTGTAAAAGCCCTAAATGCCTAGTAAATGCACTGAATGATGTAGAGAGGGTATAACAATTTATAAAGTGTTGATTTGTATCTGAATGTAAACTGGTTGAAGTGGAGACTGAGTTGTAATAAAATTGTTATATCATGATCAGTGAATACTGAATAATTGCGACATGAAAACATAAAACCATTCTAGGATATAATTGTAAAGCTGTATGAATATAACATCGTTTCCACAGCCTTTTAAATTGCAATAAAGTTGTTAAACATTCGACAATGTGTCCTTGCTCAACAGGATATTTCAGAGATGTTTTGAGTGAGGCTAGGCAATGTCAAGGGCTTGGCAAACGCAATAAGATACGTGGCCGAAATGTCAAATCCATATTGTGAGTGAAATACTTATTTTCGTGTACAAACCATTAATGATCATATGCAATCTATAAAGACAAGGAATGCTTTAATCTTCCGAACAGACCAGGGAGCATCAGCAGGCTTACGTGCCTTTAGAATGTCCACTAGTTACTAGCCTATAGCATCGCACATTACGAGTCCGGTTTTACTGTTTGTACTTCAGCCAGCATCGCTAAACCCTTCACACTACCTCTTTCTGCCGCATGCAATACAGTTCCTTTCCAAATTTCGAGATTTGCTTGGCACAGCTCAGTCGTCTGTGCTGATGACAGGCAATGTTGTTTACATGTGAATTTCGTAAGGCTTAAGTGTAGTTTACCCTTTGAGTGCTGGTTATTTAGCTACACTTTTCCCGTTTAAAAGAGCGTTTCTCATTCTCTGGCGAACGCGAGAGGGGCAGAGTTCTGTGCCATTGGCGGTGGGGCGCTGCTTACAAAGACATCAGGCGAGGGATCGACTAGGGCGACACACGCATCCATTGACAGATTGCAATGTCAACTGAGGATGGAAAGAATGCGCTGATGTCCCGAACCACGGAGCGGATCAGCTGAGTTACGGACTGAATCAGCGCAGACGAAATGAGCCATATGGAGGTGTGTAGCCTGTATATTTTATTCTTTTATTAATTCACTCAATTACAATGCGTATTAGTGAGGTTTTCGGATATTCCAGTCGTGGCAGTGCGGATTTTCCGCACCGTTTAAACCCTTACCAGTTATAATACTGAGGACATATTTCTAGCAATCGGCTATCGCATGGATGGACCAGTATGTAAGCTATTGTGGCAAGGCTATTTTAAGTTACATACGAGAGCATATAGATGATTTAATGTTTTCTCTATCTGGATGTATGGCAATTTGAACAGTCGTAGGCAACAACAGTAGATTATGACAACTTTGTTTTTGTACCTAAAACTCATTCCATGCTTTAGTGGAGGATACACAGCTCACGTCCCTCATTCAGACCAGCTGATTCCCATAACTGCAGACAAACAGCAGTCTATTCGATGAAACTCTCCTCACTCAGTCGAACCCCTTTATAATAACATTCAGCCAAGTGCTACTTCCAATAAAGTAACTTTTATTTCATTTACAATTACTTCATAAAGCTAGGAAAAGGGCAGTTCACCCGTCTGTTGAGACACACAGAGCATCCAGACTCTTGAAAAGACTTATCACTCTCATCTACTGCTTGTTGTCAGGGAGACAAGATGCTGGTTAATCCATAGTAACTGAGCAAAGGCAGGGACCACAGCTTCCCATAAAGTTCATGCCTCGTTATGAGGGCATAACTGTTGCCAAGAAATGAATTAAGCGCAATAGAAAAGGTGGCTAAATCTGCAGCACTGCAATGACTCATGCAATATAGCCTCATAAGTCAGATAAAACAGGACTGCATTAGGATAGTGTCTAAATGGATGCTGTCAATTGATCGCTTATATTGACAGCAGAGTGCAGTTAACATGAAAAAGAAAAATCAATGCCTTGCAAAATAAGCGTCCCTTTTCTGCGGCCTTCGCAGCAGCAGCAGCAGCAGCAGTGGTGCACTCATTCTGCTCCCACTTTCCCAACGCAGCCCCGGCGGTCGCGCACGGTGAAGAGGCGAATGTGGGGAGGCCTGCGCCAGCAGTGGAAGCTGCTGGGACTCTTTGAGATTGACCAGCAGCATGAGTTCTACAGCCTCACGTGCATGATGAAGGAGGGTCTGTCCACTGCTATCCAGAACACCATAGACAACCCACTGCCCGTGAGTACAACTTCTATCCAGAACACCATAGACAACCCACTGCCCGTGAGTACAACAGAGCTGGACAGAACCCAGAAATCCAGTGGCAACATAAGATTTAATTTTATTGTTTGACACCTTAAGGAAGATATCTAAAAAAGATATACGGTTGATCAGCATGTCATGATGGCCGCTATTAGTTGACTCACTGCACGCTTCCTCGTACTGAAAAACTGTCACTCAAGAGGCCACAGGGTGGTTTTGTATTGAATGTGTAAAAGTTATAAGCAAAAAAGTCATAAGCAAAAAACAGCACACATTTAATGGAATATAACAAAAAGAGTTAAGCTGAAAACTGATCACTTGAATCATCTGAGCATTTGTCATTAGCTGTTCTAGCACAAAACCGTATATCTTTCTATAGACTCTGCACATAAACAACAGTAATCTGTTGCACTCAAGTGTCCTTGGACCATGCCAGATGTCTCCTCTTCATTATGTGCGCGAGTGACCTTTCAGGCCTGTTGAATTGGAGGAGATATAACCATTATAATAAGGTTAAGAGGACCATGGCAGGCAGAGTGGAATGATCAATCGCATGTTCCATTTGTCTGTAATTAGACTTCAGAGGGAGCTCTGCATTGAGAGTGCCGCAGTGGTGAGTCCCCACGTCCTCAGAGATGCTGTTAGGGGTGTTGTTTGGAAGCTGCTGCTTTTTTTTAAGTCCGATGAGAGACAATGGTCCCCTTAGAGGGACGACACTTCAACCTCCCGTCCCCCCTGTCCCCAATGGCCTGTGCTCAGGCCTGGGAGAACACAGGGCCAGGCTGTTTCACAAACACCGCTGATGTTCTGACAAAGAACAGAAGTGTTCGGCCCAGTATCCTCTGTAGGCGCAATTCATCTTGCAGCTGCTGTGACAAAGCGCTACTGCAAAAAGCGGTCACGCTTCGATGTTGTCTTTGTCATTGTGGGTGACATGGCAGGTTCTAACACTTTTTTTGCTGTCAAGTTTTTTAGTTTTTTTCCTCTTTTATAAGTTCGTTCTTGGAATATGTTCAGTTTGTCTCGAAAGGAAATCATTTGTTATTAGATTTGACTCATGTTTACAGAAGAATGTGAATGACACTGAAGCTATAAAAGCTGAACTATGGCTTTTGTGTGATGGTGACAGAGAGAGGTCACAGGGTAGTTACTCAGTCAGACACACACACACACACACACAAACACCCACACTGACCCACACTGACACACACACACACCACACCCACAGCCACACACACACACACACGCTGTGCACACATGTGATTGAAGGCAGTCCTGTGACCATAGATGGAGCGCCAGAGCCAGTTGACTCAGCAGTTCAACGAATGGGAGCACAAGTCTGTTTTTCATACAGCTACTCTCAGTGGAGTTGCTCACTTACAAATACATCTTCTCACACACACTAACAAACACACACTGTAGAGATGATAATGAATTTGTTCACATATAAAAATGTGCTATAATGTTTTTTTATATCACTACCACACAACGATTATTTTGTTGTCTATCAAAAAGGATTCAACACCCTTACAAATTGTCATTTTGAGCAGTGAATAGTTCAATGTTATTGTTGAGAGAGAGTTAGAAATAGAGCTGAGAGCTCTTTTATGGAAATATATACATAATCTGAAAATACTGCTGGGTTTCTAGATAGCATATCTTTTTTCTGTGAGTATTGCTTTTTGCCAGTTAACATTTAAATCTAAAATGTTTCCTCTCTGTCATAGGAGGAACTGTCTGATGATGATTTCAGGATGGAAGTCACTCAGATTCACAAGGTACATTACCTACAATTATCACATGCTTTGAACATTGGAAATTAAGTTTATTTCACAAACGATCCCCGTTATATTTTTTCTGTGTAGGAATTCAGAATGGAGTCATTTGCCGGGCCGGTGTTTGCCAGCTTGCGTCGCTCTCTGGGGATGACTGAGAAAGAGTATCAGCTCTCTCTTTCGTCTGAAGGCCATTATCTGCAGTTCATCAGCAATTCCAAAAGCAAAGCAGACTTCTTCCTAACGTGAGTTACTGGAGCATCGGTATGACACAGGGCTTCTTGCTGCTGACTCTCAGGCCAGTATTGTACACACACACACACACACACACACACACACACTCACACACTCACACACTCACACACACACACACACACACACACACACACACATGCGCACGCACACACACAGGCACACACACACACACACACACCGAGGCATCACTGATGATATGTGTCCCTTTCTTGTCCTCCTGTAATTCTGTAATGTACAGAAATGATAAACGGTTCTTCCTGAAGACACAAAACAAAAGGGAAGTTCGGTTCCTGTTGTCTAATCTAAAGATCTATATGGAGCATCTGGAAAAATATCCTCATTCCCTGCTGGTCAAATTTCTCGGTGAGAAACACTAACATGCATATATGCAGAGTGAATACGTACATTTTCCACTTCGTCCAAAATATATCTACTTAAGGCATAGGGTGGTAACTCTGTATCATTTATTTTGAAGGTGTTCATCGAATCAAAATTCCCCATCAGAAGAAGGTAAATGTTCCTTTAACATTCTCACCTTAAATCACTGTAAATGAAGTACACCTATGAAAGCTGTGTGATTTGTCTTTTACAGAAATACTTCATTGTAATGCAGAGTGTTTTTTATCCAGATGAGAGAATACATTCAAGGTAAGTCGGAACCCTACCCTTCATGTTTCTGTCACCTTCCATACAACAGGAGGGCCGTCCCGAGACCCCCGTACCTATACATTAAGCCTCTAGATGTAAAAAGTGTTATTTTGTAAAAGTATTTTTCTATTTTTCTAAAGTCATACTTTCTTTAAAATTGATGTTATGAATTGTTAGGAATCATTTACATGGGTTATCTGTTGTGCATATATGTACAGTGTGTAGAGAACAATGTAAAGAGTTGAACTTAACTAGAAGTAGAACGGAAGAGAAAGCACTCTCCTATGTGCACTCGTACAGCAATGAATGACCAAAACATCTGCTTTTCTTTTTCACTGCACAGCACAGCCTTCTAGCATTAAGCAATAAAGTAAAATGCCCGTGGATGAATGGTTGTGTGGATGTGTGGATGTGTGGATGTGTGTGTGTGGATGTGTGTGTGTGGATGTGTGTGTGTGTGTGTGGATGTGTGTGTGTGTGTGTGTGTGTGTGTGTGGATGTGTGGATGTGTGTGTGTGTGTGTGTGTGTGTGTGTGTGGATGTGTGTGTGTGTGTGTGGATGTGTGTGTGTGTGTGTGTGTGTGTGTGTGTGTGTGTGGATGTGTGGATGTGTGGATGTGTGGATGTGTGGATGTGTGGATGTGTGTGTGTGTGTGTGTGTGTGGATGTGTGGATGTGTGGATGTGTGTGTGTGTGTGGATGTGTGGATGTGTGGATGTGTGGATGTGTGGTTGTGTGTGTGTGTGGATGTGTGGATGAGTGGATGTGTGGATGTGTGGATGTGTGTGTGTGTGTGTGTGTGTGTGTGTGTGGATGTGTGGATGTGTGTGTGTGTGGATGTGTGTGTGTGTGTGTGTGGATGAATGGATGTGTGGATGTCTGGATGTGTGTGTGGATGTGTGTGTGTGTGTGTGTGTGTGTGTGTGTGTGTGTGTGGATGTGTGGATGTGTGTGTGTGTGTGTGTGTGTGTGTGGATGTGTGGATGTGTGGATGTGTGTGTGTGTGTGTGTGTGTGTGTGGATGTGTGGATGTGTGGATGTGTGTGTGTGTGTGTGTGTGTGTGTGGATGTGTGTGTGTGTGTGTGTGTGTGGATGTGTGTGTGTGTGGATGTGTGGATGTATGGATGTGTGGTTGTGTGTGTGTGTGTGTGTGTGTGTGGATGTGTGGTTGTGTGTGTGTGTGTGTGTGTGTGTGTGTGGATGTGTGGATGTGTGGATGTGTGTGTGTGTGTGTGTGTGTGTGGATGTGTGTGTGTGTGGATGTGTGGATGTGTGTGTGTGTGGATGTGTGGATGTGTGGATGTGTGTGGATGTGTGGATGTGTGGATGTGTGTGTGTGTGGATGTGTGGATGTATGGATGTGTGTGTGTGTGTGTGTGTGTGTGTGTGTGTGTGTGTGTGTGTGTGTGTGTGTGGATGTGTGGATGTGTGTGGATGTGTGGTTGTGTGTGTGTGTGGATGTGTGTGTGTGTGTGTGTGTGTGTGTGTGTGTGTGTGTGTGTGTGTGTGTGTGTGTGTGTGTGTGGATGTGTGGTTGTCTGGCATTGTCATCAGGGTGCAGGTCTATTATATCCCATGAGGTGCGGCATTTTATGAGCAGTGAACTTGCTTGGCTTGCAGGAGTTGACTTGTGTGTTGACCTTGAGTGTTTTGGCAGGTATGATATTAAAGGGGTGTGAGCTGACCTGTGTGTTGACCTTGAGTGTTTTGGCAGGTATGATATTAAAGGGGTGTGAGCTGACCTGTGTGTTGACCTTGAGTGTTTTGGCAGGTATGATATTAAAGGGGTGTGAGCTGACCTGTGTGTTGACCTTGAGTGTTTTGGCAGGTATGATATTAAAGGCTGTGAGGTGAGCCGCTGGACAGACCCCGCCCCGGAGGGCAGCCAGGTCATCGTGGTGCTGAAAGATCTCAATTTTGAAGGCCACTTTATCACACTAGGTAAATAAAGGTCTAACCCTCTTTCTGAAGACTAAGCAAGTCAAGCTTGACATTTTGCTGTAAAACGGAAACAGGGCATTTTCTCTCACACTCTTTCACTTAGTATTATGAGCGCGAGTGTTCATGGACAACTCATTGGTTTGTCCGGTACAAATACCTGAAGAAAAAGGAAGAACTAACTGAAAAATGTCTCCTAGATAAAGAGATCTCTGTGCCTGGTAAATAAATGATGCTTTGGACATAACCCCCACCACACACAGACACAAATAAGAAGTAAAGGTGATAACTTGACATGAACAAATTTGAGCTTTCTCACTCGTGGCCTACACTGAGAATTAATTCAGAGCCCAAGGTCTAAATTAAAATTTAGACGTTCATTTATTTAGCTTTCAACAGATAGTTAAACTAGACCATAGTTAATGGCCAATGTTAGGATGCTGTAAAAAAAATTGTGAAGCAACTGAAACATCACCCTGTTCCCACCTCCATAATGTGGAATGGCCACTGTTTTATTTTGAGTTATGAAAGTGGGTCACTATGTAGCACAAAACATTTCAAAACTCTGCATGACTGCGACTGCATTCAGTGTAGCCACCGTACACTGCATTACTGTTGGTCACATCATGTTTGATAAATGTACACAAAGGTTCAAAGGTTAAATATTTTAAGATCAGTCAGCCATGTAACGCCTTCAGCTCTGGTAAGAAATAGTAAATGTAGGAATTTGTTATAAATGTAAACTAATCTTCAGTGTCCCCAGTGTAAATAACGGCTATAGTTTGGCCTATGACTGCGCGAGCATGTAAAATATTAGGGTCCAGGAGTGTGTTTAAGGTTTAGGTATTTAGCAGACAGTTTTATCCAAAGCGACTTTGCAACAAAATCAAATACAATTTAGAGTCTTAGGCTGAGTCTTAGGTCTAAGGGCATTAATCATTATAATCTGGAATTGACTTCCATGTTAATGTTCAATTGTTCTTACTTATTTGTTGAAACTGTGAGAAGACTGTTCTGTAGCTAACTGGCATGAGTGTCTGATGTGTGGGCAGACCAGCAGCGACCCTGGCTGCTGCGGCAGGTGGAGATCGACACGGACTTCCTCCAGACGCTGAACGTGCTGGACTACAGCCTCCTGCTGGCGGAGCAGCCCTTGCACGAGGACGAGCGGCACCACAGCCTCTCCTTCGCCACCCTCATCATGCGCACCAAGAAGTGAGTCACCACCCACAACACAGCTCCTCTAAAAGCAGAAGACACACAATTGTTGTAGCACTATGACTTATATATACTGTAGATATAGTTTATCGTCATTTTAAAATGTAAAAACTGTTTAAAAGTAGCAAACATTTAGTATAATTATATAATTATAATTATAGTACTATATTTTATTTAGTCTTACTCTGACTGGAATACATATTTGACTGGGATGTTTTCTGCACTTGAGGAAGCACAATGCAAATCACCTGTTCCTGAATAATTCAGGGAATCCAGGGACTAGTCATGGGGTGTCATACACATCCTGCATCACCAAAAACAAATCATGATGGAGCTCACTCCACTTTGTTTACAGGTCTATTTCTGCCATTACTACAAAGAGAAAAACCAGCAGGCATGTAAAAAGAACTACAAGAATAGCAACCATGCTAATGCTAAAGCTTTATCCAGTTCATAACAAATATCTAAGCCTGCGTAAAGGCACGACTAAACCATTATTAACTCATTATAAATAATTATAAACCAACATTAACCTCATGTAACTCTTGACACTTGCGCCACCTAGTTTCAAGTTTCCAGCTTGAAAATATTACCCTATCGTGGCAATTGCGCCCTCTTGTGGGTGAAATTGCACTTACATATATCATTTGTGGCAGTAGGTTAATGTTTGGGAGTCAGTTCTACAGAGTGAGAAAATGTCACTGCCAAGGTTCATTAGCTGTAGCAGACATACAGAGAACAGACAAAGCTACACACTCTAATACTTACCAAGCAATACCAATTGCAGAACTGCTATTACCCTCAGAGAGCCGTAGTGAGTACTGCAATATCACCCCTGTATCTTTCGCCTTTCTAGGTCCATGGTTACAAGCTCTAGTCCCACGCACACAGGAGCAGCTCCCTCAGTTCCGGGAACCGTTCCAGAGGAGGACTCCGCCATTCTGGAGTCACAGACGGATTGTGGGATGCAGCACTGTCACGTCATGGACATGCGTGGTGGCAGCGGTGGGGCCGAGGAGGAGGAGGAGGAGGAGGTCAGCAGCGTGCAAGAAGAGCTGCGTGGCAGAGGGACACGCACAGGCTCAGCCGAACTGAGAGACTTCCAGGCCCAAAACCGCAGACTGCTACCCAACTTCAAAAACCCCCTGCATGTAATCGATGGGCCAGAGCAGCGCTATTTCATAGGGATCATTGACATTTTTACCGTGTATGGCTTTAAGAAGAGGCTGGAGCACCTGTGGAAGACACTCAGGCACCCTGGGCGGACCTTCTCGACAGTTAGCCCCCCCGCCTACTGCTCACGGCTGTGTCAGTGGGTGCAGGACCACACCAAGTAGGGGGGTGGGGGGGGGGGTGGGGGTGGGGGGGGGGGGTGCAGATGCAGAGGGTCAGCTAGTCTTGCAAGACTTTTGATCATTGGCATTTAGTTTAGCTCGCACTGTATCTTACTAGCCAACTTGAACAGAAGAGGCCTAACAAAATATTACATGCAGATCAACCAACCACAGGATGTTGCTTTTGCGTAATTACTCAATTTTAGTGAATATGTCTTGTTCCATTTGTCTTGCTAAATGCTCCCTAGCGCACCGATTGAGACGCCCTCACGTGTCTCTCCCAGGATGTGTGTGTACTCCTGTGATTTACATTGCGGACAGCCAGGGACATTGCAGCTGATGAATCTCCCAGCTTTTCCAGCTTCGTGAGCAATATGCATCAGACTGTTAGGTGGCGCTGTCTGACGAGGCCATCCGAGGCTGATGCTAGGAGACTGCCAACACACACCACCCAGGGAAACCAACAGAGATCCCCCATTTCCATGAAGGACTTGGCCAGAGGCATCAAATAGGGATCACATTTGTGTGACCATCCCTGCAATGCAGTTGTTTTTCATGTTTCACATGCTTCTGTTGTCTAAAGCAAAGAAGTACCTTTAATTTGTTTAATTTTTAATATATTATCATGAATTTAAAATAAATACTGATTATGAAGTGGTGCGTAAAAATACAAAATCACACATTTGGTCATCTGTCATTCAAAACAGTGATGCAGTGTACATTAGGCTAGCAGTTTATCCAGTATGGAGTGAAATGGACATTTCTTTGAGAACATAAAAAAGATTAAATACAAACCATCTGAACACTGCAGTCATATAGAATCAGGTTCTGCAAAATTACTTTGAAAGCTGTCACTAAGGCGCGCTACCGAGCCAATTACTAATATTAATCTTTTTTTAGATTAGGTTGTGTTTTTAAAACGATTACTATATTGAAATGTTGGGCAGAATTTAGTTTGGTAATTTAGTCATATGAGATTAGCCTACTGAGTATTAAAACATAGGCCCTACATGTAGGCTTTTTACATATATAAAAACAAAACAAAACATCCTAAGAGTTTTTTTTTGTCTCACTACCAGTATGTATAGGATATAACCAGTACGACAGCCTACAGCTCATGACTAGATCCAAATAAATGTCGTAGCCTAGGCCTACATTAGACTGATCATTTTTTTCGATGTATGACTTTTGTATTTTTAATTTTGTATCAATAATAATCAGCTGCCTGTATCGTGACTGCCTCCAGCCCAAAGGATATCAATAGGATATTAAGCTGTGTCTTTCTGGCGCTGTCCCCTTTAAAGCTAGGGTGGTTTGAGGATTTCCGATTGACGGATGCTAGCAGATTAGAGGCTAGGTAGCCGCCTTCAGCCTATGCCACCGCATCTCAGTACGCACTGGAGCTTCCCGTCCTCGTTGTGGGGGATAAGCGCAAGCCGATGTTCATAGCGGTGTAGAGGTTGAAAAGATGGATTTTAACGTGAAAAAGCTGGCGTCGGATGCGGGCGTCTTCTTCACCCGGGCTGTCCAGGTAATTGGTCGCTGTTTTCGCAATATGTCATTGACAATTGATTTTCCCAAACCACGCAAAATAATGTTTACACACTTCGACTAGAATGTGAACAGTGTTAATGGATGGGTGAATATGTCCGCCCCCATATTATCTTTCATGAATAGGCTACTAGTCCCAAACTCGAACGCTGATGTAGCTAACTTCGTGCTGCACCTGTGCGCATCCATATGTCACCAAAATAAATGTATACCCTTAACACTTTTTTCAGGGGAACATGCGCCGGTTTCCCGTCAATGTAAGCCGATAAAGGCAAGCTTAGACAGAATCCATTATTTATGACTGTTCCTCATTGTTGGGCCGGAGGGTGCATGTGACAGTCACCAGGATCTGGGCTATGCCGCACCAAGTGCTTCCCCGAGCGCTGTATACATGGCCATGAACAGTTTATGCGCTGTGGCAAAGCAACAGTTTGAGCGACAGTCCCAATAGACATTAAGCTATTGGTGTGGGTGTTTGGCAATAGAGATGAACGCTCCCAAGCATCTTATCTGACTGATACTAAAGGAGTGATGGCACCGTATCTCTGCAAGTGGGACCTTCTGTGACAGTCTGAAATAATACATTTCTCTACTACGAATTTACACGCACGGTGTACAGAGTACTTTCAACGTGCTGATGACATCTTGTAAGACTAGTGCCTGTATGAGTACAATTACTGCACATCGCTATCCGCTTTACTAATGAATATCTATATAAGATAGTTTATATCTCGAACCATCATTGTGGCCATCAATAGAACAAATAGCTTAACATTTTGATGATAATAATAATAATAATAATAATAATAATAAGGTATGTATTCCTAAATAGGATTGTTCTTGGTGCAAAATGTAAGTATATTTTCAGACAAACACTAAACCTAGTATTGGATAGCATAGCAATGCTGGTTGAATGTTTAGTTGGAAAAATAAAAATACAAAAAATATCTGCAAGATCGGCAAGATCGACTGTGTGCAAAATCACTTACCATGAACGTTCCTCGATGATGACCACTCATGACCAACCATGTGACTGGAGGAAAGGTAGGAGGGTCTAACCTTTGGTATCAACCGAGGAAATCCACCACATCCCCGAGGATGATCTAGTAGACAGCCTTTCCCTTTTAAGCTCCTACTTTCTTGCTGTGTCTGCAAACCAGAGGGAGGAAGAGTGTGGAGTTCACTGCTAAACATGCACTGCTGCACTGGGCCCTGCAGTCTCCTGCCTCATCCTGCTTAAGGAAACTGAATGACAATCCTGTATCTTATTGTGCTACCTGTGGAGTCTGCCCATGCTCTCAGTCTTCACGTCTGAAGTCATTTGGAAATCCTATATGGTGGGAGGATGAAATATAGACATTATACTCCAAGGTTTCACCAGCAGAGTTGTTGATTTTCTGCACAAACATATTTCCCCCTTTTGACAAAATAGGTCAATATGTTGAATATGCACAAGTGCTTCCTGGAAATCTTGTCCACTGTTCACCATGAATGCATAGAGCGTCCTTGTGGTAGATCCTGTTCAGCCCAAAAGGCCTGACTCATGCCTCATACAACCCCTGCAGAGTGCACAGGGAAACCCCAGAGCGGTTCAGCCGAGCGTGACCTGAACAAGGTCAGAGGAGAAAGACCCTATCGTCAGAAACCCTTTCTTACACCAAGCACGTGTAGGCAGGATCACAGCAGCATGAAATTACCTTCTGCGTATTGCAAAAAAAAAAAAATTAGGAGTATAATGTACTTAAACCTGTTCCGGTTTGACCGGTAATGTTGAGAGCCTCTTGCTCATATTGACTTACTGATCAGAGACACTCTTAGCCACACTCCCATATCAACTTGATAGAAACTACCTGATGGCACTATTGTCTGCATAGGCTGCACAGGGTCAGTTATCAGGGACTAGGTGCTGCAATGTTATTGCATGTGCTCATATGCTACATTGCCTTTAGCACATTCCCTTCTGCAGATTGTAGTTGACACCTCAGTGCTGTAAAACTACTATATTCATTTGTTAGTCATTACAGAATATTACATTACATTATAAGATGAATCAAAAGGAGTGATGTTGTGAGAGGAGCACTATGGGACTCATTTCTAGAGTGTGTGTATGTAACTTAGACTGTGCTCGTCAGCACAATGTATCACCAGACTCGACCTCGCAAACCTGGAGCGTGCTAGGGACGGGGTAAAACCCATGGGTGCTAGCATCTGTGGCTAGCACGTCTCTTAAGGTTCCGGGGAGTGAGGTTTACTCACTGCGCACAGCACTGTAAAGTCACCGTTACATACGCACACTAAATGCCAGTAGGCAGTCCGTCAGATGAGGGTGTCTAGTGGTGACTAGGAAACTGTGGGGTAATTTATCTTAATGCAGTGACCCAGATTTATGGCATTTTATGTGATGGGCATGTTTTCAAAGCTAACTTACACTAATAAGAAATCATCCTTCAGATGAGGGTGTGTCGGGACAAGTGGTGAATAGGAAAGTGTGGGGTAATGTATCTCAATGCAGTGACCCAGATTTGTGATGGGCATGTTTTCAAAGCTAACTTACACTAATGAGAAAAAATGGTTTTCCTTTGTTGTTTGTTTCTGCCCCTCTGTGACTAGGTAAGGCTTTGTTTTAGCTGACAGGGGAGTGTGGTGGTGGTCATCAGAACCAGCTGGGCTGGGATTGTTCGTCGTGTAAGCCAGTCGGATTCTCTGCCATTTTGATTGGCGTGTCCTCTGAGCCAATCATTACTCTCCGTCTCAGGAAAATAGGCTAGGATGTAATTAAAAGAGTACCTGGAAATCCCTCAGGCTGATTCACTGTGCCTCTGTTTCAAGCATTTGCTGTTCTGAGTATGTTTGTTTCGGATGCATTCATGCTGTTAAGATGTTAATGAAGCAGGTGTTTTTTACACAAATTTAACACGTTCATTTCAGTCACATAGTAATACCTTTAACACCTCCGGCCTTCCCTCGACAAATTCTCAATTTCCCACAAAGCTCTTGCACATGCAGTATGCTGTTTTTACAGATACATTATTAAAGGGACAGCTGCTTGTGTCCCCACACCATTCAGGTGCAGGACATTTCCAGGTAGCTTGTAGGTGGTGCCTTGTTGATGCATTAGGGTCTATTTTTGTGCTGCTGCTTCATGGATGCAACACAGTCAACATGCCCCACTCAACACTGTCGCGCAGGCTCAACACAGTCAACATGCCCTCCCTCAACACAGTCAACATGCCCTCCCTCAACACGGTCACGCAGGCTCACTGAAATGTGCCGTGGCTCACCTACGTGACCGTTGAAAATGAACTGCAGTCATCTAGTGTCAAGCGCCCCTCCTGTAGACTTGTATTAGTGTGTGCAGCACTTATGGCTCTCATGCGGTGAGAGGTGTGTGTGTGTGTGTGTGTGTGTGTGTGTGTGTGTGTGTGTGTGTGTGTGTGTGTGTGTGTGTGTGTGTGTGTGTGTGTGTGTGTGTGTGTGTGTGTGTGTGTGTGTGTGTGTGTGTGTGTGTGTGTGTGTGTGTGTGTGTGTGTAGGGGGCTGGGTTGGTGGTGGGGGTTGTGGATGAGAGATGTAAGCTCTCATCTGTGATGAAATTGCTTCATTTGTTTTCTCAGCCATAAGTGGAACAGGTCTGTTTATCAGGGCTGGTTTAATATTGGTCCGTGGGGAAATGTGTGAGATAGATTTTTGACCTGCACAGGTCAAGAGAGGCTGGTGTTGCTCAGAAAATCAAACTAGGAAAGAAAACCTACATGGTCATCCTCTCTGTTTGCCCTCTGAAGTTTACAGAGGAGAAGTTGGGCCAGGCGGAGAAGACCGAGCTTGACGCTCACCTCGAGAACCTGGTCGCTCGTGGCGACTGCACCAAGAACTGGACAGAGAAGATCTTCAGGCAGACGGAGGTTCTTCTGCAGCCCAACCCAAGTAAGGTCCCAGGCCAAAGGCCCATCCACTATGATGTTTCATAATAAATACAAATATATATATTTTTCTACAAGAACTGTCATCCCGTGCCCCGTGGTTTGTTCCTCTCCACCACTATCTCTAGTCGCCACATCCCCATAACATGGGGTGACCGAGCGGTCCCTCACATGGTTGAAGGATAACTAGAACAATAACTTGAAAGATAACTATTAAACATAATAATAAGCAATAGCAGTCCCATAATCTTGGTCTAATTGAACCAGTACCACTGTGAGTAAGGGGAGCTGGGGTTTGAGTCTGTGTGTTGGCACCTCTGGAGTGTCGATGGGGCTCTGGTTCGGTAGGGACTTCTAACCTGTGACTTTTTGGCTCTCTCCTGCTCCAGTCGACAGCACTGGTAAGTCTGTCTCTCATCTCTATGTCCTGGTCCCCCCCCCCCTCTCTCCTACGAGTGTTCTAGTGGGGGTGGGGGGGAATCGCTGCGAACATGTGTTGAGCTGGTGCCTCTGGTGTCCCGATAGGGAACCTTCCTCATAGCACTGCCAAGATTTAGATTGCTGTGAAAGTCAGTTTGTTTGTTTGGTAAGTCTTCTCTGGAAATCAACCAGTGGACCTTGCCAATAAATGAACTGGCTTTCAACTTATTTGGCGGGTTTTCATATAGAATTCCCACTCCTTCTGAACAGTGTTAGAAAATTGGATTAGATTTCTGTAATGCACTCATTTGTATTCGTTAGATTTCTTGGTACATGAATAGAATGAGCTGCATTTGTAATCTCTTGCTCTCTATGGATATTTCCCGTCTGAATGGGGACTCCAGGCGGTTCTTCCTGTAAGGCACCAGCTGTAACACGAGTTCTCGTAGCAATGCTAGAAGTGTGTCTTGGTAACTACCCTACAACAGCAGGAGTTATCAAAGCAAGTGACCACGCCTCTGCGTTGCAGACCACCCCCATTGAGAGGCATCAAAAAGATGAGAGGCTCTCTAGTGCTGCACCCTCTGAGATCATTTCAGAGCTGTAGCAAGCTTCCTCATCAGTGATCTCTGATGACCATAGGACATTGTACTGTGTAGCATGGTGTCATCTTGAAGGGGTGGTCGAGGGCCCTGCCTTTCTGTTAGAACCTGTGTTTTGTGACGGTCTCAGTGTCTGTGTGTTTTCCTGAGGAACACTGCTATCTCTTTGTGCTTTTGAAAGCTATTGGTGTCTTCTCTGTATCCACACACTTCCCGAAGAAGGCCTCATATGCCTCTTTTGTTAGAGTGTTGTCCTGTACATGTTCAGCCAACTGTCCTGAATCTTGTGGACAGTTTATGTCGAAGGACAGGTCTTTGACCACTGTCTCAACTCGGAGGTGAAAATTCACACTCAAGTTTACCTCGGACTCTGGAGTTGTGTATAAGTGTCTTTTTATTCAATATGCATATCGGGCTTAGTCATGTCTCAGCAGACAAGAGAGAAGCATGGGCTCATTGTCATCTTGGAGGAAGAGAGAGAAAGAGAGAGAGAGAGAGAGCCCGGGCTACCTCCCAGACTGCAGCAGACGAGAGAGAAGCAAAGTTTCACACTAGGTTTATACAGGTTGAAGTTAGCCTTTCTCTGACACCAAAGCGTTATGTCAGCAGAGATAACCACATGGTGGGTTTCATACATCCGAGGTCATGCTTTTTGCAATGTAATGCATCAGCAAGGCAGAAAAGAAGTTACTACTAGTTCTTCTTTTCAGCTCTCGCCTACGCACACACAGAAGGTACACTTTTAAGCTCACGTACAGAGTTAGAAACGTCAGCACTTAAGAATCAAAGATGTACAAAAACAGAAACGTCATGTTTCAGCTCACAAAGGCATATGATTAACACACATACATACTTGATTAAAGTCAGAGTTTTACATTTCTCTATCAGTATGCATCTAATTTTTTTGCAAGTCAAGCTTTTGTGTCCTCCTACATACATTAGCACCTCTCCTGTTGTGAGCAAGGCTGTAATGTGTGTTCTCAAATATGGGCTTGTTTATACCGTGCGCTAAGTACATTGTACTTCGCAGTTTGTTTCAGTGTTTTGGTTGGTTTCCCAGTGTGTTTTATATTGTTCATGTATTTGTCATCGTGACTCAATGGCTTCTGTGTTTGTCTAAATGTTAGTGATTGTCAGCAGTGGCACTCATCCCTTTACTGCACTGTTTGTGCTCTCTCCTCTGCGACCCGTACAGTACTGACCCGTTAGAAGACAGTCCATGCAGTACTGACCCGTTAGAAGACAATCCTCTGTTTCGTTAATGGACTGTTGGCCGCCTTCCAGCAAGGAATGCCGTTTCACTCTTGTCCTCCCGCCCAACATAACTGATAGATTTATTTATGTTTATCTTCTATGATAGCGAGACAGTTATGGATGATGGCACAAAATTGCTTGTCTCTGCATTGCTGGCTGTGTAGTTCTAATCTAGCGATCCTGTTGGCTTTGTGAGCAGTGAAGCTTATGGAGCTTTGAGAGGAGATAAGCGAATGCAAAGAAATAAAGATGTTAAGTGTTGCCATGTTAGTATGCCAGAATCTTTCCAAAAGGCTTTTGAAAGTAGCTCTACATCTGAATGCAGCTACAGCAACTGCCCGCTTTCAAACGGCCTCTCAATGGTCTGAAGTCTGAATGCAACATCGGTGATGCATTTCCGACTCTCTGCTGGAGATGAGTGGAGATGAATCACTCAGAAGTGGAGTGATGAATTGCTCTTATTCACCATCCATGATCCCCATTTCCCACATTAAGTGCAAGGCACTAAATTGCAGACAATCTGTTAAACATAGAATGTGTGTGTGTGTGTGTGTATTGGGGGGTAGGGGTGTGTGTGTGTGTGTGTGCGTGCGTTTGTGTGTGCAGGTTTAAGGTTGGGCGTGTGTGTGTGTGCGAGTGTGTGTGTGTGTGTGTCTGTCCGTGTGTGTGTGTGTGTGCGTGTGTGTGTGTGTGTGTCCCTGCTGTTGGCTGATGTGTGCCTCTGCTCAGGTGCTCGTATTGAGGAGTTCTTCTATGAGAAATTGGACAAGAAGATTCCCCTGAGGACCACCAATGCGGAGCTGCTGGGGCAGCACATGCTGGATGCGGCTAAAGACTTTGGTCCTGGAACTCCATACGGTAAGTCACCTGCAAGAGGCCCCTTTTCCACAGGTGTGCAGGGTTTGGGCGTTACTGCAAGAGGCACCTTTTCCTCAGGTACGCCAGGTTTGGGCGTTCTCTCATATCTCAGTGGTGGGGAAAAATAGCCTGATTGAAGATTAACCCTCTGATGGCTTCATTTTTTTATTTGTTTAATTTTTTCCCCCTCTGATGGCTTTAGATTTGCTGTATGTCTACATACCTTTTTTTTCACTCACTCACTCATCATCTCCACGACAGCGGGACCTTTCTGGTAATAAAACAGTTGTAGCAGTAGCTCACATAACCATCAGTGAGCCATAGATTCAGCTTCTGCAGTGCTCATTCATTTCTGACCACTTCATAATGCTTATTGTATGCTTGTAATTGGATCAATAATAACACCAACACCAACAGAACACCGTCAACAACAAACACCACATGTACGATGCATTCAGAAAGTATTTAGACCCCCTTCATATTTTTTCACCTTTTGTTGCAGCCTAATGCTAAAATCGTTTAAATTCATGTTTCCCCTCATCAATCTACACCCCATCTTTCCCCAATAATGACAGAGTGAAAAACAGGATTTTAGAAATGTTTGCAAATGTATTAGAAAGGAAAAACTGAGATCACATTGACATAAGTATTTAGATCCTTTGCTATGACAATTTAGGGGTGCCTCCTATTACCCTTGACCATCTTTGAGATGTTTCTACACTTTGATTGGAGTCCAGCTGTGGTCAATTCAATTGATTGGACATGATTTTGAAAGGTGCATACACACACACACACACACACCTGACTATGTAAGGTCTCACAGCTGACAATGCATATCGGTGCAAAAGCCAAGCCACAAGGTCAAAGGGACTGCCTGCAGAGCTCAGAGACAGGGTTGTGCCGAGGCGCAGATCTGGGGAAGGCTACTACAAATATCTGCTGCATTGAAGGTTCCCAGTTGGAAGAAGTTTGGAACAAGCAGGGCTCCTCCTAGAGCTGGCCGCCCAGCCAAACTTAGCAAATTGTGGAGAAGGGCCTTGGTAAGAGAGGTGACCAAGCACCCGACGGTCACTCTGACAGCTGGGATGGGAATCACTGGAACTCTCCACGGACCTGGGCTTTATGGCGGAGTGGCTGCACAGTCCTCCCTTGTCCTCAGGGAAAGACACAGGAAACCCTGCTTGGAGTTTTGCAAAAAAGCACCTAAAGGACTCTCAGACTGAGAGAAGCAAGATTCTCTGGTCAGATGACATGATTCAAAAGATCGAAATGTCCGGAAGGCAACGAGACACCGCTCATCACCTGCCCAATGCCATACCAATGGTGAAACATGGTGGTGGCAGCATCATGCTGTGGGGGTGTTTCTCAGCGGCAGGTACTGAGGTACTAGTCCGGGTTGAGGGAGGAATGTCAAAGCTGAACGGAGGAAGGTCCAGAGATGTCCTTAATGAAAACCTAGTACAGAGCACTCAGGACCTCAGACTGGGCCGGTGGCTCACCTTCCAGTGACCCTAAGCACACAGCCAAGACAACACAGGACAGTGACCCTAAGTACACAGTCAAGACAACGCAGGACAGTGACCCTAAGTACACAGCCAATACAACGCCAGAGAGTCTTTGAGTGGCCCAGCCGGAGCACTGACTTGAACTCAATCGGATATCTCTGGAGAGACTTGAAAATGGCTGTCCATCAACGGTCCCCATGACAGAGCTTGAGTGGATCTGCAGAGAAGAACAGCAGAAAATCCCCAAATCCAGGTTGTGCAAAGCTTGTTGCGTCATAGAAGAAGACTGCCCAAGGTGCTTCAACTAGGTATTAAGCTAAGGGTCCGAATACTTTTGCCAATATGGTATTTCAGTTTTTCCCTTTTTAACTTCTAAAATCCTAAATTTTCACTTTGTCATTATGGGGTATTCAGTGCAGATTGGTGAGGGAACATTTTTTTAAAAGATTTTCGCACAAGGATGCAACCTAAAATGTGAAAAAGGTGAAGGGGTCTGAATACTTTCTGAAAGATCTGTATGTTGTAGCATTTTGCAGGTGGTACTTCTCTCGAGCACATTTGATTGGTCAGCACTTCTGTGTCCCCTGCCTGCTTGAGCCTCCAGTAAGAGCAGCTTTGGCCTCCATCACTGTTACTTACCTCTCCTCCTCCTGCCAGTCCCCACCCCCCTCGCCTGAAGATGGAAGTAATAGATGCCATTACCCCTCCTTATTTGAAACCTGAGATCCATTCTGACATCTAGCCAGAGAGAGAGAGAGAGAGAGAGAGAGAGAGAGAGAGACAGAGACTTTTCTTTTGTAATTACTGCTGTAAGCAATGCTCAAATTCACATCAGTTTTTGACAGAATTGTGTCCGTACCATTGAAATAAATGTAACTGCTGCTGCAGAAAAGTCCATGTTTATGTTTTACAGTCCAATGTTGTACATCACATGGCTTGTCAGCTATGGTGATGCCAGTATGACTTCTGTTGTTTATACAGACAGTATTTAAATAGGGGAAGCTTGACCCACTGATGCAAATAAACAGCACCTATGCTGGCTCATGTTTTTGCTTCATCATATTTTCCTTCCTCAAGTGCTGCGAGTATCTCTGTCTCAGCGATCAGGTTACAGTGAGGGTTTGCCAGTGTCATGTTCACGGAGTGAGAAGAGATGCAATGTGCCTTTGTGGCCACCAGGAGGTGGTCAAGCCATTGCTATTTTAGATGCACAAACTTCTGGTAACACAATAATCTAACATGAAATATCTCCCCCCTACACATGCTTCAGTGAGGTGAACAGCGCCCAGGGACTTAATGTTTTTAGTTTATGTGGTGTTTTCAGCTGAAGAATAAGTTGGTCTGATGGATTGCTTTTTAATTAAAGTTTGTGTGTGTGTGTCTGTGTGTGTGTGTGTGTGTTTGCAGGAAGCACCCTAACAACAGTAGGCGAGTACCAAAAGAAATTGGGTGGGGCAGAGCGTGAGTTTCTACAGACGTCCGCCATCAACTTCCTGACCCCTCTGCGCAACTTCCTGGAGGGAGACTGGAGGACCATTTCTGTGAGTCTGACCCATCGGAGACCTCCTCTGCACCACACACAGCCACTTCCCTACAAATGCTAACTGTTACAACCCCGATGCATGGGCAGCGACATAAAATTGCGATGGATACAGGCCTTTTATTTCAGTAAATAAATAAATCAGTTCTCTAAAACCTAGGGGAAAGATGTTGACACAGGGTTATGGTCATCTCTCTTTTTTTTATTTTTTATTTTATATTATCCTATTTTCTGCACTTCATTAGCATTTCTATTACTTTGCATTATTGTTGTTGTGATTGTCTATACCATGTTAAGCACCTTGAGACCTCTTTGTATTTTAAAGTGTGCTATACAAATAAAATCCATTATTATTATTATTATTATTATTATTATTATTATCTCTTTCTCCTTTTCAGAAAGAGAGACGACTCTTGGAGAATCGGCGTCTGGATCTGGATGTGTGCAAAGCGCGCGTCAAGAAGGCAAAGCTCCAAGAGGCCAAAGCTGCTGTGAGTTGCTGTGTCCACTAGGGGGAGCATGTGTGTCTGCATGGCCAACTACTACTACAAGTCTGTGGGATGCTTTTCCAAAGTGCTTGGAGTAACAGTGTCGATTAGTTTTAGTCACAGTAAAAAAAATATATATATTTATTCTGTTTTTCTGCAATTTTTGCGGTTCAATTGAGAAAAGAATTGAATTGAATTGAATTGAACTGTAGTGTAAATTGTTCTGTATAGATCAATAGAAATTACCTAAATACGCAGAGTTTATATTGCCTTACATCTCCGATATTACATCCGTGAGTGAATTCCAAGACACACCAATTCACATGCTGTTTAGTTCACCATCCCCAGGCATATGTCTGTGCTTGTGTGTGGAGTGCTCCTTGTTGTGAGGTGTATGCATGCTAATGTGTTTCTCTGTTGTTGTTGTTTGCACAGTGCGAGGGAGATGTGAGTACTTGTGTGCTTCTCACTGTGTAGAACTCAAGCCAAGCTTGCTTGTTTCTCTCCTGACAGCAGGGGGCGCTCTGGCTGGGCTGCTGCATCTTGGCGTCACGCTTAGATTCCCCAGCTGACCACAGGGCCTCTGAATTTACTCATGACCGAAATAACAAAGAAAAAGAAAAAGCCAAACTGACATGCACTGGATTTTGAGTACTCTTACAAGCAATGATTTAACAGCTTTGTAATTACTTTCACAGACCTAGAAGTACACAAAGTAGGCAATTCCATGTTTGAAATTAGGCCTGCTATTTATTTATTTATTTGTTTGTTTTGATTTTTGTTTTTCACTGGTTTGACCAAAACAAACACTCGCTCAACTGTGGGGATAGTTTTGCCCACAGCGCTGCTGTTATTTCGCACTCATGATAGATGAGGGTGCCAGCCTCTTTGCCCGTCACAATTGGCACCTTGTCATTGCCAACCTGCAAGGTTGCACCGCTGTAGTACTGATAACCTCTACTTGCTCCTGATTCTCTGCTCCTCCTCGCCTCCCTCCTGCCCCCCTGCGTTCGTCTCTACCGGGCTGGTCTCAATCAGATCGGTTCCTTCGTGTTTGGATCTGGGTTCTGCGGGCTGTTCTCAATCAGATCGTTTCCTTCGTGTCCGGAGCTGGGTTCTGCGGGCTGGTCTCAATCACATCGGTTCCTTCATGTCCGGAGCTGGGTTTTGCTTACGGTTTCTTCCCACGCCACCGTGGCCTATGCTCTAGTGTAGGGGGTTCTCTGGGGCTCCTTTAAAGCGCCCTGAGAGAAAGTAAATGCACGCTGCTTGCTCTTTGCAAATATATTTTTTTCCCAGTGGATATCCACTGAGGAGCCAAACCGCCCTTAACCGGAGCTGTGTTTTGGTTCGTTTGACGTGTGGGTAGACCTATTCATTAAGAATTTGTTGTGCAGGCTTTTACGTTGACTAAACATCCCCTCAGGCAGATGAACCCTCATCCTCCGCACATTCTCGCATTACACCATGTGTGCTTCAAGGTGACTCACTTCCTTGGCATGGGGTCAGGGCATGTTTAGAGCAGAGCGTTTACCTGTCTGGTGCAACCTCCTTCTCATTCTCCCTCAAAGCTCTGTAGTGCAATACTTTTACTCTCCCCTTTCATCATTTTCTTTGTCGTATGGTTTTGGTCTGCTGTTTTGGTTTCTGTGCGTTATTTGTGTTGATGCATGCTTATGTGTAAAATCTGCTGTGCGTTATTTGTGTTGATGCATGATTATGTGTATAATCTGCTTCCCCCCTTGCCCATAGGCTGCACCCGATTTTCAGGAGACAAGGCCTCGCAATTATGTTCTTTCAGCCAGTGCATCTGCGGTAAGAGGCACATAATTTATGTGAGCACACACACACACACACACACACACACACATTGGCACTCAAAACACTGGCTTAAAATGCACGTGTACACACACACTGCTATGCTCACACGCAAACATATTGAGTTTGGGCAGTATACAGTGGGGAAAATAAGAATTTGAACCCCTGCCGATTTCGCAAGTTTGACCACTTGCAAAGAAATGTGTGATCTATAATTGTAATAGTAGGTGTATTTTAACAGTGAGAAACAGAATATCAACGAAAAAATCCAGAAAACTGCATTTTATAACATTTATGACCTAATTTGCATTTGATGCAGAAAATAAGTATTTGAACCCCTAGCAAAACATGACTTAGCACTTGGTGGAATAACCCTTGTTGGCAAGCACAGACGTCAGACTTTTCTTGTAGTTGGTCACCAGGTTTACACACATCTCAGGAGGGATTCTGGTCCACTCCTCTTTGCAGATCCTCTCCAAATCCTTAAGGTTGCGTTTTCAATGGGAGGGAATGAGGGAATGAGGTTCAAGCCCAATATTCTACATTACATGGCCCCATCCATAGTCCCCTTGATGCAGTGGAGTCGTCCTGTACCCTTGGCAGAGAAACAGCCCCAAAGCATAATGTTTCCACCTCCATGCTTGACGGTGGGGATGGTGTCATATTCAGCATTCTTCCCCCTCCAAATGCGGCAAGTCGAGTTGATGCCAAAGAGCTTGATTTTGGTCTCATCTGACCACATCCTGTCTCCCAATCCTCCTTAGAATCATTCAAGTGTTCATTGGCAAACTTCAGACGGCCCTGTACATGTGCTTCCTTGAGCAGGGGGACCTTGTGAGTTCTGCAGTATTTCAAACCATTACGGCGTAGTGTGTTGCCAATGGTTTTCTTGGTGACTGTGGTCCCAGCTGCCTTGAGATCATTCACAAGCTCCCCCTGTGTAGTTCTGGGGTTATTCTGCACCTTTCGGATGATCACCGATACCGCACGAGGGGATATCTTGCATGGAGCCCCAGACCTAGAGCGATTGACAGTTGTTTGGTGTTGCTTCCATTCACGAATAATCGCACCAATAGTTGTCTGCTTCTCACCAAGCTGCTTGCCGATGGTTTTGTAACCCATTCCAGCCTTGTGCAGGTCTACAATCTTATCTCTGACGTCCTTGGTCAACTCTTTGGTCTTGCCCATGGTGGTGAGGTTGAAGGTGTGAAGTATGATTCTTTGGACAGGTTTCTTTTATACATGTCACCAGTTGAGATCAGGTGTACCTTGTTAGGCCTAATGAGGACTAATCTGTGTGCTTCTTGGGCACATAACTGGTCATTGAGAGCCAGAATTCTTGCTGTTTGCTTGGGGGTTCAAATACTTATTTTCTGCATCAAATACAAATAAAGTCATAAATGTTATAAAATGCAGTTTTCTGGATTTGTTTGTTGATATTCTATTCTCACTCACATATTCTCACTGTTAAAATACACCTACCATTACAATTATAGATCACACATTTCTTTGCAAGTGGCCAAACTTGCGAAATCGGCAGGGGTTCAAATACATATTTTCCCCACTGTATATACACTCAGATTTTAACATTAACATACACTCAGGTTTACATGCGTGTAGAACACACCCGTTTTACCTCTCTCTCTCTCTCTCTCTCTCTCTCTCTCTCTCTCTTTCACACACACGCACACACAAACACACTTCACTCCCTGTAAGCAGTGCTTTGAGAGTCAAACTCATGTGCTCATTAAGTTGTGCAGTTTAGTTGGTTTCATCCCCTCTCCTACTGCAATGTCTGAACTTGATGCAGTGAGGACAAGATATCTCATTCTTTCTGACATTATTTGTCCAAGTATAGACCTTATGTTTTACGTTTTTTATACACACACACACACACGCACACATACACATACACATACACATACACATACACATACACATACACATACACATACACATACACACACACACACACACACACGCACATATACACACATACACACACTTTAATTCAAAAGCAATCCATCATAACCACTTATGTCTCCCAGCCCTTGTGAAGAAAAAGGTATGATTTTGTTTTGATTATTTCTTTGATAATGAATTACTGGCACCCGCTGTTACGTGTGCAGCTGACAGTCCCTCCGAGGGGTGAGGCTATTCCTTTTAACTGCCGTAATGGGGAACCTGTGCAGAAGTAAAAACAGAATATGACTGTGCAGGCTCTCCTCGCATGGTAAGAATACGACTGCGCAGGCTCTCCTTCTCCTCGCATGGTAAGAATATGACTGTGCGGGCTGTCCTCGCATGTTAAGACAGGCAGGGGACGCTTCAGTGAGGAAGACCGTAAGCCTCATCTCTCTAGGAGTCTGCCAGGTGCCAGACCATCTGAGTTACGTTTGTTTTGTTTTGTTTTGTTACACACCCACATCTTAGTTGCTGCCGTACTATCGGTCCATTTGAGTGCATCCTGTGTTTTGTTATGTTACACACACACACATCTTAGTTGCCGCCGTACTATCGGCCCATTTGAGTGCATCCTGTGTTTTGTTATGTTACACACACACACATCTTAGTTGCCGCCGTACTATCGGCCCATTTGAGTGCATCCTGTGTTTTGTTATGTTACACACACACACATCTTAGTTACCGCCGTACTACCTGTCCTTTTTAAGTGCATCCTGTGTTTAAGAAGCTGGGGGATTCGCTTGGTGCTCAACACTTAAGAAACCTCTAGTTGAAACTAACCGACTCTTGCGTAATATAGCCCACATGTTCTATTACTGGAACTGACTGATTGATTGGGAGGAAGTGATTCAAGTTGTGAGATTACTTTTAGCTTTTAGTCACGGGCATGTCTTATTCTTCTGTTTTCTCCCTCTCTCATTTCCTGTCCGCCAGTGGTCCAGGGACTTTGCCGAGTCTGACTCTGACTCAGAGAGGAAGGTTGTGTCATGTTCAGCCTTCTCTGCTTCCTCTGTGCTGCAATAGATGTGATTTATTACCCAAGATCCTTAGAGTGTAGTTGTTGTTGTCATCGTAGCAGTAGGAAAGGCCATGAGGCATATTGTGATGAAGTAACTTAGATGACCCCTTAGATGACCACTTAGATGACCCCTTAGATGACCACTTAGATGACCACTTTCACTCATGGCCACTCTCCCCACTATCTAGGGGGAGAGTTAAGGATGAGTTGCGGTCGGTCGTGTGTGCACATGCGTGAGATGTCTTGCCTAACAGTGGCCCTCCAGAGTGTTGTTCATGTTCACCTTGCAATTGTGCAACTGGGTCTGCCTGAACACGTCTTTTGTGCTCTTTCTCCCTGCCACCATGCTGCCCGTGACAGCTGTGGAGTGAGGAGCTGGACAAAGTGAGTATTTCTCTTCACCTGTGACCTCTTCATGGCTGCTTGGATGTAACCCTCTCCCGAAATTGAATGTGTTTCTCATCTAAACTGTAGAAGAAAAGAGAAATTGTAGGCCTTCTTCTTCTTCTTCTTCTTCTTCCTTCTGTCAGTGGTCCAGAGATAGAGGTGCTGTAGTATTAGAATTAGATTATGTGCACTCTATGTTTAAGTGTGTATCAAGTATAGCAAACACACTGATGTGTGAAATGTATTAAACTGGACTTGGAAGTAGGTGTATCAGGGGAACTACCCGCATGTTTGCTGGGAGCTCCCCACTTTCTCGGAGAGGCTATTCATTCTTAACCTGGAACCCATCCCACACACACACACACACTCACACACACTAACTGGGACCCATCCCACACACACACACACTCACACACACTACCTGGGACCCATCCCACACACACACACTCACACACACTACCTGGGACCCATCCCGTTTCACATGAGCTACTCTCTAGTAAACAAGGAGCTATTCGGTTGGGCCTCAGCCTTGAAGACAGGTGCAGGGAGCAGACCAAATATTACATGAATGTTTCCGGGCCCAATGAATACAAAATGACACATAACCCACAGGGAAGGGTCAAGGAAAATGTAGTAAGATAAGAGTGATTCATCAGACATATGAAAAAGGAATGCAAAACTCTGTAAAACTGTCTCGTGTCTCAGGTTTATGCTGTTGGTATTATGATGGCAATATAAACCTATTTTGCTCCACACTCTGCCTGACTTCTGAAGTCAAGAGCAAAGAGTTTTATCCAGATCTGAAAAGAAGGGTTTTAACCTTGATCAAAAATCTACAATGTGTGGTAGAAAAAACTTTCAGGTCACGCAGGTAACACAGACTGCATCTTTATTCACGGCACTGGGGATACGCACCACAAGGGTCAAGCAACAAATCGGAGGATTTGAGGGCCCAATTCTGTCCTCCCCCTCAACCTCAAAAATTCAAAAACCACATTTTGGTTTTCAGTGATGACTCGTTCCATGACTAAACATTTGGCATTGCCTTTGAGGTCATACCAATACAAGAAAGAAGGCATTGGATTGATTGTGCTAGATTAGCCATGGAGTGGTATTCAAAGGTATTCAACATAATTTGTTTCATTTCTGTGTAAAATGAGATTGCAAACAGATGTTCAGGTCACGCAGCTTTATTCACGGCACTGGGGTTACGCACCATGAGGGTCAAGCAACAAATCCAAAGCTCTGTGGGCCAAGGTCCATTCTTAAAACAAACTCTCCTGTCACATACAGTCCAATTATTTCAGTGAATAATGTGAACCTTCAGTCTTTTGCAGCATTTGCCTTTCGTCCATTTCTTGTGATGCTTTTTGCTTATTTGCTTTGTATTTACTTATTTACTTTGTATCTGTGTGTGGTTGTGTTTGTGTACACCTGTATGTGTGTGTGTGTGTTTGTGTTTCCATACAAATTTCTACTCGCGCAGTCCGAGCACGAGTTGCGTGTGGCTCAGACGGAGTTTGACAGGCAGGCCGAGGTGACGCGGCTGCTCCTGGAAGGAATTAGCAGCACTCATGTGAGTCAAGTCCCGAGTAAACAAACCTCCTCCGCTCCCGTAGATGATTCATTTTCCAGTGGAAAAATATTATTATGGAAACCCATAGGGAGTAGACAGGTAGTAAAACTGGGCCCTAGCCAAATCTTCCTCACTTTATCCTCTCTGGAACTGGCTCCCTATCTTAAAACATTATGCCAAAGACAATACTGCATTTATTTCAAAATGTCTTTTGATGAGGCCTACATTGACGTTTCTATCATTCACTCTTCTACTTCTCCTGACACCTTTGTGTTTGTGGGATTGTCAGGTGAACCACTTGCGCTGTCTGCATGAGTTTGTGGAGGCCCAGGCTGCATACTACGCCCAGTGCCACCTGTATATGCAGGAGCTGCAGAAGGAACTGAGAAGGTAAGAGAATCACAAAGGGTTGAAATGGCAACAGTGAAATGAACCTACACACAAGCCATAGGCACAACACATGGTATTTATACGGTAGCACCGCTTTAGTACTACAGTTACATAGTGTGTGTTCCTGTCACCATATTGTTTTTGTTTCTGGTGCCGGCGAGCTCTAACCTGTGCCGGCGGGATTGTTTGTTTGTTTGTTTGTTTGTTTGGCATCACACTGGGTGCACAGGAACATATAAATGTTTACAACTAGCCTCTGATGAATTGAAGGCACTGCCATTCAAACATGTCTTACAAACTTTGACAGCGTGTTGATCAGTGACTGTTTGTTTATCTCTCTCCTCCTCCATGCCCACAGTGCTAATGGGGACTCGTAAGTATCACGT
Source organism: Clupea harengus (assembly GCF_900700415.2). Lineage (NCBI taxonomy): Eukaryota > Metazoa > Chordata > Actinopteri > Clupeiformes > Clupeidae > Clupea > Clupea harengus. Next base: position 24,266,257 of record NC_045163.1, on the reverse strand, counting down.
CCACTCTGGAGAGAGGAATGTGTCTTTAGCAGGCAATCCAACCGTTACTTAGAATCCTTTGTTGTCCTGTGTCAAAGCCTCTTTTACTGAGGGTCCTGCAGCTCAGCTGAATGAGAGTAGAGCAATGTGTCTAATGCTCAGGGATCACGGACTCATGGACTCATTACATGATGAATGTTTGCTAAATGAATGATCTGACTATTTTAGAAATGGCTTTGGATAGCTTGTCAGCATAAACATGAAACAAGACCTGAAGGCATCCTCCTGATCATGCTGCCTTTATGACCACAGGGTTCCGAATGCTTTCGCTGTGAGCCCTTCCAGCTCAGGGGCGTTGGCCGGTCCCTCTGGCCTGTCCAGCAGCTCCCTGCCTGGGGCCTCTCCTCCGCCCCGCCCCCCGGTGAGCCCCGGTGGCCGGGAGTCCGGCACTCTTAAGATCGAGGAGGTGCAGCCGCCTGCAACAGGCACGCGCAAGGCCAAGGTCCTGTACGACTACGACGCGGCCGACACCAGTGAGCTCTCCTTACTGGCTGACGAGGTATGGGAATAGTTAGAACCTTCCAATTTTTTTTATCGCAGATGCTGTTTGGATTAAACCAAAGATTGAATGAATGAATTAATTAATTAATTAATACAGTTCACAAATCAGAGTCTTTAACCAAACACATTAAGAGGTCAAGAAATTCCACAAATTAACTTGACAAGGCATGCCTGTTAATTGAAAACCATTCCAGGTGACTACCTCATTAATCTGACTGAGAGAATGCCAAGAGTGTGCAAAGCCCATTAATGCAAGGATGTCAGGTTTTCACAAGTTCGAAAGAAGCACAGTTTGACCCTTCTTATCACATCTGGTCCAAACATGCTCTTACCCATATGCAGACTAAGTGGCGTCAGCTACACACACACAGAAACACAGAAAGCCATGTTCCTGCTTTACATAAGCATGTGATTTCATATAAGGTCATTATTAATACAAGGCATTTGATTAATACATTCATACTTGATTAAAGTCAGAGTTTCATATTTCCCTATCATACCTCATGAATCTGACTGAGTGAATGCCAAGAGTGTCATCAAAGCAAAAGTTGGCTACTTTGAAGAATCTAAAATATAAAACTGGTTTGTTTTTGTTTACTAAATAATTCCATATGGGTTCTTTCATAGTTTTGATGTCTCCCGTAATAAATCTACAATGTAGACCATCGGTTCCCAAACCCCAGGGGTACGCGAAGTGGTTCAGGGGGTACGCGGGGAGAAAATTTCCGCGATAACAGAAAACAGACGGAATTCGCAGAATGTACCGTTTGAAACAGAATTGCAACTTTCAGACGGAAACATCATTTTGTGCATCAAAATCGCCCAAATTCCCCTGTATTTTGTCCTGCAAGGCTGTATTTCTTTCTTATAAACACAACAACGATCGCAACGATGAACAAGCATTAATTAGACAACAAAACCACTGAGAAAATGTCACGTCTGTGCTGAACTCCGCTCCGGCCACGCCCCCCTATTCAACACAGACCTCCGTAGCCTGTCAAATGAATTCGCTCATCTTCCCAATCGCCTGCAAATAATGTTTTTTTAGTCTTCTGTTCTGTTGATGGCTGGCAAACAACAACCTTAGAAGGTTTGGGTCACTTGTGGCACATATTATTCACTCATTTTAAGCCATCAATCTACCTCTGGGTGAACAAAATGAGCCGAAACGGATTAAAACGGAATTAAAGTAAAAACTTTTTTTTTCAACGGGGGGGGGGGGGGGGGGGGGGGGGTACGCAGCTGGAGATTAAATGTCTGAAGGGGTACGAGACTGTAAAAAGTTTGGGAACCACTGATGTAGACAATAATGCGTGTCCAAACTTTTGATTGGTACTGTATATATGTATATATTTTATAATTATGATGTGGACTGAGTTCACTCTGGCAGGGGGACTGCCAATGGAAACTAGCCTTTTGATCAAATAAACAAATTGATTGATTGAGTTGCCACATGTTTCTCTGCCCCATGCAGCTCATCACGGTGTACACGGTGCCTGGCATGGATCCAGACTGGCTGGTTGGCGAGCGGGGCAACCAGAAAGGCAAAGTGCCCGTCACGTACCTGGAGCTGCTCAGTTAGACCTCAACCTGGACGAACCCATGTACACACCAAGGACTCCTATACATACAACACACACACACTCACAAAGACAAACATACTCACACATGAAGACAAACATACTCACACATGAAGACACACACATGCACTTATAATACAGTTACACAATAAAAAAACACATGTATACAGACACTCATACACATGTTCAGAAATACGCAAACACACACAAGTATGTTCTAGTTAATAAAAAGTACACCTCAGTCAAGATACAGTTGCAAAGCACAGGAAAACGGGAGCAGACACAAAAACTAGTTTGACCCCATTATGCACGTGTAACCTACCAAAGTGCTCTGTCTGGGCATTTTTTTTCTATTTCACCAGTTTTCATTTGATACCCTCAAGTCAACACACATACACACTCAAAAGTGTGCACCTCAGTGTAAAGTGAATACCGGACAGTTAAGATGCATCCCTGAGGCTTGGACCTATGAATAGCAAATAGCTGGGTAGGGGCCGTGAGAGCAAGGCGGATTTAGTTAGACAGGCAGGATGACACGAGTTGAGTTTGACCACTTATACATCGGTGATTACGCTAAGCTTGCCCTGGATGGCGCCCACAGTCCAAAGAGGGAGTTCACGGCTGAATGTGGCCGCTGGCTTTAGTGGAGGGAAAGCAGTAGAAGCATTCCAAGCGTTGTTGACATTGTGTGATGCAGGGGCGTGTCACCAGTCACACTTTCTTAAACAACAACTACTACAACGCACACATTTTATCCCCCCCTCCCCCACCTGGCTAAGATTTCACTTTTGCTTCTATATACTGCGCTTCCGCCAATACATTTGCTGTCTTGGAACTGTTTGTTTATGTTACTACATTATTTTGCTGAGGTTGTTTGTTTATGTTTTGCTGAGGTTGTTTGTTTCCGTGAGTGTGCTCCGGTTTCCTATAATGATGTGTACTGAACCAGGAAGTCCAGCTGTTCTCCAGCGTAGCAGCCAGTCGTTCTATTCCTGGCCGAGCCTTATGGATTTGTGGAGGTGTGTTTCTGATTAGTCTGCATTGTTTTGATTGGAATGTGGTATTGTATTTCAAAAGGATATTTCTTTGAACATTTCTGTTGCAATGTTCAGCTGCTCAGTCTGCGCTGGGCTGACCCAGCGGTCTTTCACCCCTCGTTTGATGTGAGTATGTATATGGTGCAAAAACATGTAGAGTATGCTCTGACCATAGACTTTGTATAATTTTTTTTTTAAGGGTCCAGCGATTCGTGATTAATTGTGACTTTTATTTCTCTCTTTCACTGTGATGTTTTGGTGTCTCCTGTCTACCCAATGGCTGTTCTTAAGAAGAGATGTGTATGGAATGATACGACTCGGATATAATAAAGATAGCTTTATTGAGGCATGTTGTTTTTAATTCATTGTGTTGTTGAAGCTGAAAGATAGAAACCAGGCTGTTTATGGTTTTGGATTGACAAGCATATTGCCATAGAGTCTTTATTGCAAGAATATGGCAGTCAGTCCCTTATCAAAGGAGTACCTCAAAACTGTTGTTTTTTGACATATCAACGCAGCTGAAACTCCCACATCTGAATAGCTGTAGCATTGTGTATTGCTTCCCACATCTGAATAGCTGTAGCATTGCGTATTGCTAAAACTCCTACATCTGAATAGCTGTAGCATTGCGCATTGTTTCCTACATCTGAATATCTGCAGCATTGCCTATTTTGGCTTGGTTATTTGGTAGTGTTTGCTATTATTAGAGATGACTCATAATATTGAAGATATTATTGCTGTAGTCCAATCAAGCTTACAAAAGTGACCCATACAGACCAGACAACCTACCTGTGCCCGGTGGCCAATTCCCTTCCACAAACTAAGTATAAACTAAAGCTGAGGGAATGGAACAATTTAAGCTCCAATCAGTTTTTAACCTTTGACGAATATATTTCACAAAATTGTGATGGTATTTGCTTTCCAAAAAAATCTGCTAATGGTAGACCAGTTAATCTCTAAAGTTGATGACAACACGTGCAGCATACAAGTTGTTCAGTGAGATGGTCAGTGAGACGTTTGATATGATGTTTGGTAGGTCAATCAGTTGGTTGGTTGGGAGGTTTCTGGCACGAATCATGCGCTATACTCCGTCAAATGACAAGGAGAATGACACAGGACGACATGCATAACAACCCTGTCAGACCACACATCAGGACGACATGCATAACAACCCTGTCAGACCACACATCAGGACGACATGCATAACAACCCTGTCAGACCACACATCAGGACGACATGCATAATGACAGTCAAAGGACGTGTAGGACGACACATCCAATCGAAGTTGAATTGACACAGACAAATGTTTTGTCAGGTGAACAGTCAACATAGACACTGTAATTATCAAAATAGTCTGGTCACAACTGATGTACAGATCAAAGTTGAATAAACCTAAACACATGTTTTGTCAGAGGCTCAGTTGACATAGACAGAGCGCTTCATTTTGATACAAATGGAACCTCATAGTAATCTGGCCCGATGGGTGTTGTCCAGGGTGCAGTTTTTATGTGCGTAACTGTCCAGGGTGCTGTTTTTATGTGCGTAACTGTCCTTGGTGCTGTTTTTATGCGTAACTGTCCAGGGTGCTGTTTTTATGTGCGTAACTGTCCTTGGTGCAGTTTTTATGTGCGTAAGTGTCCAGGGTGCAGTTTTTATGTGCGTAACTGTCCAGGGTGCTGTTTTTATGTGCGTAACTGTCCTTGGTGCAGTGTTTATGTGCGTAACTGTCCTTGGTGCAGTGTTTATGTGCGTAACTGTCCAGGGTGCTGTTTTTATGTGCGTAACTGTCCTTGGTGCAGTGTTTATGTGCGTAACTGTCCTTGGTGCAGTGTTTATGTGCGTAACTGTCCAGGGTGCTGTTTTTATGTGCGTAACTGTCCAGGGTGCTGTTTTTATGTGCGTAACTGTCCTTGGTGCAGTTTTTCTGTGCGTAACTGTCCTTGGTGCTTATTTTCTGTGTGTAAACAAGAGTCAATGGATATTTTGGTCTGCAAGTCCGTCCTGTCCACACGTGTTCCTTGGATGAGTTTGATCCTTTTTAGACAGGAAAAGTAGCGCTCTGCTGATGTGCTGGTGGCTGGTGGCTGGTATCGTCACGTATGGTATAAGTGTAAGCTGGAACACCTTGTACACCTCGGAGCATGTACCCTGTAGGTCACCCTCAATTAGAGGCTGTGCCACCTCTCCCTGGTGGCTTCTGAAACAACTTCTCGTGGAGCTCCTTAACTTCTGCTCATTAAAGAATGGATACATCTTGATCAGCTGCGCTAACTCGCTGGTGTGAAATGCGGCGGGCTTGCAGGAAGATGAAAATGATGTGATCAGGTGCTCCGTGTCGGCAAATCATCGGGTCATGTACAATACTACAAGTCACACAATAATGCTGATCTCTTACAAGAGCATGAGGGGAAAATTGTGAAAGGCATCGAGACAGTTTGGTTACAAAAGCAGTTTGGTTGCTTGAATGGTATTTGTGCCTTGTGCTAAAAACCAAATGTTACTGAGTGAGTTAAACAGTGGATGTACATTGGGGCAGTGGGATTTCATTAAAGCCCCCACTCCACCGTGCTGTCAAGCCATGCACCTTCCTCCTTCATAAGTCTGATCAATTTGTTGAATTGTGGGATTTGTAGTTGATGTAATAGCTTTTGCATCTCTATGTAAGCTGATGTAGTCTCAGATTGTTGCCGTTTGTCTACAGCCACGACAAAATGGTTGAAGCCAAACATATTAGCATTTATATGGCCATACCAGGCTATATCCCCTGACAAGCTAGACCTCCCCTTTGACCTCCAGACACACCCACCCCCTCCACTAACTTTATTTATTGTTATATAAACTATATATGTAATGTACATTTCTGTAATGAAGAGGACTTTCCTCGTAACAAAAGACTTTCCTCACAGAAGAAGACATGCCTCGTGGCATGCGACGGTGCCGTGCCGAGGTAACTGTGGCTAGTGTCGGAATAAACATATTAAGTCGTCTTCCACAAGTCTCTTACTCCGAACAAGCTAACTTGAATCAAGTTTGGGCCTTGGCGGTTTAATCAGGGAATTCGCATACTCACTGACGTCAAGAAAATGTTCACATACACTGCCCTTTTCCTTAACGAATCTGGTGATGACAGTGAGTTTGATGGCTCATCCACACAGCAATGAAAGGAGACATGTTTATGGAATCAGGAATGTTATGGTGTTTTGATCTTCTATGTTGGTCTGTTTTTCTGTAGTGTAACGGTGGAAACCCATGACACCGTTACGAGCGACGCGATATTCTAATCCCATGCATTTGAACGGGAGCCAATCCATTGTGACGTAGACCACCTTTTTGGGCGACGCGACCGAAAAAAGTTGGAAAATGTTGAATCCTATGCAAATGAGGAGCGATTTTTTCCGCAGCGGCCAATCAGAATGTTTGGTGTCGTCTCTGACAGTTTGAAAATGCTATTTCCACACGCTACAACACGCCCACTCAAAGTGATGGAAGCGTATCGCGTCGCTGTCATGGGTTTGCACGGTTAGGCGAATATAGGCACAACATAAACAATGTGCATGAAATTGCCTTTCCTTGCTTTTTATGTTTAAAGGTTACCAGGATTGTCATCAGGATTTGATAATTCCCCTTCTTGACATGGGGTTGTGTGGTGTAAGCATTGATTGATTTCAGATGGAGTTGTTGATATGGGACGTTCCAGTGGATCACCTTTCAGCAAGTATGGGTGTGAGTGTGTGTCACTTCTACAGCAATGAAAGGAGACATGTTTATGTCTTTATCAGTCTCATCTTGTCTCAGTCTCATACAATAATATCCTTCATCATTTGAATACTTTGCACCCTGGTCCTGGAACAGTCTTCAGTCAAAACCCACTTGACCACTTTGTAATTTTAAATGAGTTCAAAGCTGTTCCAGCTTATGAGCTTTTTAATTGTAAGCAACATATAACATAAATGTGACATAAACAAACTCATAGGGAGTGATCCACAAATATGCGTTTTGGATAATCCCTCTGCATTTTTGTGGAAATGACACACACACACACACACAAACACACTCACATTACCCACAAATTCACAGGAAGCGATCAAATGTGATCAAATGTATGGTGTTTGACATACATGCATACAAACCATATGGAACTGGAGAACTATGGAAGTTTGTATTGGACTTCATTATTAGCAACCCACAGAAGACGATCCGCAAATGTGTATCATGATCCACAAATATTTCACCATCACCAAACAAAAATCTGCATATGTGAACCGGGGTTTTGCACATCGCTTCCTGTGAATTTGTGGGTAATGTGAGCGTGTTTGTGTGTGTGTGTGTGTGTGTGTGTGTGTGTGTGTGTGTGTGTGTGTGTGTGTGTGTGTGTCATTTCCACAGAAATGGGGAGGGATTTTCCAAAACGCATATTTGTGGATCATTCCTATGAGTTTGTTTATGTAACATTTGTGACTTCAGTAGTTACAATTAAAAAGCTCATAAGCTGGATCCGAAACAGGAGCGGACAAACTTGCATGAGACCGAATAAAACTTTGAACTCATTTAAAATTACAAAGTGGTCAAGTGGGTTTTGACTGAAGACTGTTCCAGGACCAGGGTGCAAAGTAATCAAATTGGCAGCACTGAGTCTGAAGACATTAAGAAGAAAGCAAGACTATGGTTGATGATGATGAGAGGTTAAGTCGGTCTTACGAGGTGTCTTGAGCATTTTGGCAATAAAATTGCACTTATTTCAGTTTCAAACATGTAATGCATTAATTTTATTTAATGATGAAACAATATACATGCACACAGGTGATGTGTAGGACCACACACACTACGAAAGACTCAAATGTATTTCTATACCATCTTATCTAACTACGTAAGAAAAAGAGATGGCGTATGAGCATCAGAAGAGCAGATTTTTGTTCCCTCGTATTAATTTGCGGATGTATGTCCAATTTGTCCCGAAGCTGATCTAAAAAGAATCCACAAGTATGCGATGCAGTTAGGATATACACCAGCAGGTGGCGACATTCCCTCACATAAGCTGACAGAACTACATAGCATCCGCATCCCGTACAACAAGAGACAATAAGGAGAAGGACAGCAGCATATGTAAATCCCCATCAAATTGACGGGATTAGTTCCTCAGGTATGTGATGTATGAAACCCAGGCTGTCTGATTCCGTGTTGTTTAGATTGTCATTGGTACCCTGCCGTTCTAAGGTGGAAATACTCAGTCATGGCGTTGACTGCTTAGTTCGCTCATGATATGTCGTGTATCATATAAAACACCATATGGACATATGGACAAATCACAGTTTATGTAGTTTAAGTTTCAGTTACATTTTTTACAGTTTTTATTTACAGTTATTGAGGTAAACAGACACAGGTACATTTAGGGATCCTCTGTAGGGGTCCTTTCCATGTTGTCAGACACTTATAATAACATTATGAGCCTGTCAGTCGCAAGAACAAGCAGTTGACTCTGACGCAGATGCTTACCTTAGGGTTACATTGTGTAGCCGTTTTGTGCGTGCCAGTTAGTTGCCCTTAGTAACAGTTTGGACCCAAGATCTAAAAGTAGCGCCCAAGCTGAAACATTAGCTTTCCTTTAAGCAATTAGTCATACAGTGCTAGGTAGGCTATTTGATTTATCTAAATATCTATCATGCTGCATATACGCTCTTTTTAAATACACATGTGTTGCTTTTTAAACAGTTGTTCAGTGCTTATGAATGTGTTATGAAATCCAGATAGACCAGGATGCCACAAAGGACCAGGAAGACAACAAGGGGTTTAAGGGGGAAGAAAGCCCCTCAGACTATCCTAGAGATACCATAATTCATATTCATAAGTCATACATTTCTCCAAAGTTACTCTCAGTCCAGCGCATACCTCCCTCCCAACTTAAGGTTTGCCTTTCTCCACAACGAACCAAGTCAATGTACACAAAGTGGACATACAAATTTAGGAGGCAGTTGCACCTGAAGCTTTTCTTTCCGCCGCCTTAATAGAAATACAGACTACACCATGATGCCTCCTATTGGTACTTCGAAACAACCCCCTCAACCAGACCTTCATCTTTTGTACGAACCAAAGTCCAATCATCACCCCCATTGGTAAATGAATATACCGTGACAAGGATGAAATGATTGAGAAAAAATATCAGCAACAATCTCAGCATGGCTGATCGTCAGGCTTTGACAGAATTAAGGAACAATCCAGAAATCATAATGGGAGCTGCAGATAAGGAAGGGCGTATTGGGATTATGGAGGCAAACTATTATCGAGCCAAGAGGCTTATTCACATGGAAGACGCAGAGTCCCACCATCAGCCAAGTGAATGAAATAAAAAATGAAATTGACAGCCTTCTCAAGCATGCCATGGAATGCAACTGGATTTCACTAACAAAGGTTAACTTCCTTATAAAGCAGTACACCAGGACTCCAATACTGTACGGTAACCCCAAAGCACATCAAATCCCCCTCTAGGACCTTCTGTCTCGGGCAAACAATCCATCTCTGATGGGCACGGTGGCTGATCCAGGATGTGCATCTCTGGGAGGAAGTGGTAATCAATAACACAGACATGGATCCATTCAGAACAAAGCTAAAATTGTGGAAAAGGTTTTTAGATGATGTCTTGATATTTTGGAATGGAACAATAGAAGAACTCAAATGTTGCAGTCAAATGTAAATTCAGGAAGCTGTGTCACAACGGAGTAGAACCTCAACACTATCAACTTCCTGGACCTTACCATCTCTAGAAATCATGCCTCGATCTACAGGAAGCCTATGGAGAGCGCTCTCCTCCACTACAACAGCAACCATCCAAACCACTTGAAACAAAACATACCTAAGGGACAGTTCTTATGACTAAAGCCCCTGGTGCACCAAGGTAGGCCGTCGGCCAAGGTCTGCCCGTTGGCGAGCGTCTGCAGCCCTAGTCTTTGTGGTGTGTCCCGCACCATTGGCACTAGTCGGATCCCCTAATTTGCGGCTTTTCTTTCTTTCTTTTTCCACGGTCAAAAGAGAAAAGGGTAAGCAAACGCTGCTTTGTTTTATGGTTTGGAACACACATGTACATGGAAAGTTATTTCCTGTCATGCAAGTGAAGAACGTACGTGCTAGTATCAAGAATAATCAACAAACAATGGCAAAAGCAGAGCCATTAGTGAGAGACCACACTGGACCAACACAACTGCATTCTTCTCAACCCGCCTGCCCTAATCATGCTTGGTTTCACTTAAAAGGACATTTCAGATGTGGAAAATGCAGCCATGGAAACAATACTCCTAATGTCTGCTGAAGTTTTTCACCCATCCACACAATGGTAAGTTTCCCAACAAACAATTGATAAATTGCAATATAACATCAGTAATCTATATGCTTACATGCCCCTGCGGACAAGCATATGTTGGACAAACTCAAATGACAATTTCAGCACATAAAACTGTATCTGTACAGAGTATGCCACAGCCAAATGAGCACAACCTTAAAGAGGTGGGAAATAACAGAATGTATATCACGAGACCGTGACTTCAGTTAGAACTGTTATATATTTGGTAAGATATTTACCATTTCACCTGTCATTAGATTAGATTAGATTCAACTTTATTGTCATCGCTTTATTGTCATTGTCATCGAGTACAAGTACTGAGGCAACGAAATGCAGTTAGCATCTAACCAGAAGTGCAAAATCAGAAGACTGCAGAGTATATATGCAAAGTGGTAATATAAAAATAGATACATAGAATATATACAGTATGGTATAAGATATAAGTGAACAGTAAGCAGCAATAATGGTGATTAGTGCAGATATGATATAGATATATGTAAAGTGCAGGTGAAGTACAGGTGAAAGTGCAGTAGAAGTTATAACTGAGGTAGGAGACATGATAAGATATAAATACGGTGAATATGGATATGGACAACAATTTTAAATAAATAGATATAAACAAATGAACAATTTTAGTGCAAATGTTCAGTGGCTGGAGGGAGGTGTGTGGCAGTCAGGCCAGGGTAGAGGGGGGAATACAGTCACTGTAGGAAGGAATGTGAGGGGGTAGCCAGGGGGGCTATCACCGTGATGCAGAGTTCAGCAGGGTGACAGCCGCAGGGAAGAAGCTGTTCCTGAGCCCACAGCCCCAATCTTTAAGTAATGCTGCTCCTAATCACAATATTCAACTTTAGAAATCACAACTTGAAGGAATTTCATTCTCTCTTTCATTCTTTATTAGTACTCAACAATGAGTTGGCCCAGGGACCACATAGTCAAATAGATAGATAAAATAACGTTATCACTTTGGAATGACCTAACAAACCACAAGATCTCAAAACCAATCCATACTGGTCAATCTGTGTTTAGAAAACGATTCAATAGAGCCATGAATTTCCATGTAGGGGATAGTTTTAACATAAAACGTGTCAGGTTCATTCAGATTTGTTCTTTATAGGGGAACATTTCTAAAAAAGTTTAAATCCCCTTGGGGTGTATACGTGTGTGACCATGTTACCACTAACATGTTCAGAGCCACTTAACGACATACATCGATTGACACCGAATGATGTCACACCACCACAACTTCCTGATAAGGTTATTTTAGTTATCATCCTCTGGCCCACACATTAGAAAAGAAAAACGTCAAAAGACACCCCATCCCTATACCAGTCAATAAGTTCATATTTTGTGTACACCATGACCTTCAACTCGTCGTTCGCCGTTAACGGGATAAAGCGGCCGGTGTAAACGGACTTGTGGTTTGGGTAGGTGCAGGTCATGGTGTCCAAGGAGCTGACCACCTTCTGATCCTTTGGGTAGGTCTTCTTGGACTTCATGACAACAGTGCTCAGGTACTCAAAAGCGCCTTCTTGCTCACAAAACTGGTCTGGTATGCGATAGGACATTCTCAGAGACACGAAGTATAAGCCATCCGTCGGAATGCGCAGGGACTTGACGGTCTGGCGATTGGTGGGGTTCCTCCACTGCATGGGTGTAGTATTATTCGGATGGGGTCTAATAGCTAAGGGCAGCGCAGAGAATGACATGAATGTTTGATATTTTGTTAAGTTGCATGATTTATTACATAATGCCAAATAAAACATGCACCCATTGTCTCTACACACAAACACTTGTACTTATAAATATATATTTAACTGGGTGTTCAAACGCAAGTCCGACCGTCCAACTTGTGGATAATACCTATCCACTTATCCTACTCTCCTTAATCCTCCGAACCCCCAGTAAGAAGTAAAACACATTCTGCTTTGCGTTCAAAATGAGACTTACGAATCAGGCGAAAGCCAGGCTCTTGCTTTGGTCGGGGATCATGTTGTGCTTGAGCAAGAGATACTTAATAATAATAACAAAAAAAACATGACATTAATAAAGCTGAAATACGTGCATTTAACATTTGGAATGTACTTCTCCTATCAGTAGGCTTAGGCGAATATAGGCACAACATAAACAACAACAACAACAAAACACTTACCCCCCTGTGCACCCATGCCAGCCTGAAAAACAAATGCATTTAGGAACTGAACAAACAGATCGTCAAGCAGGCTCTCATGCTATTTACTCATTTGTCATTATGTGCAAAAGGCTGTGTACATCCATAGAGGCTATTGGAGGCTATTCCCGAGTTCCCACAAAACGCATGCATACACCTGCTCATAACAAAAAAATAGCATCGCATTACCTCATCACTTGTACTCATTCGTTTGAGATGAGGGAGAAAACAAATTACGACGAAGCCCACGAGTAACATGAAACCCGTTGCTAAACGAAACCGCGTCTCTTGTCGCTTCATGGACCGACAGTGGCTTAACAGAGCTATGACAATCTCTTCTTGTCTCAAGTTGGTCACCGAGCCTGAAGAAAGGGCATCGGTAGAAAGAGCCGACTGCATCTTGTGCACCAAGGTTACACCGCTTTACGACTTAGCCTATTCAGTTGCTTCCACTCTCTCCTCTCAACCTTAGTTCCCACGAGTTTTATATAGGCTACTGTATAGCCTAGTCCCGCCCGCCCACACAAATCTATGCATCCTGTCTCGCCCTGCAGAAACATCGACCACTCGAATCCTGAGTCAAGACTAGGCATGCTCAACGTTTCTTCTTTTTTTTTTTTATGTCTCAGCGGCAGCTCGGGGCAATAGCATTTGTTAATTTCGCAATAAACAGTAAAACGCACACAACATGGCGCTATTATTGTGCCTTATTCCAGAGCATGCAGTCAAATATAATTTGACGGCAGCATTCTAAGAGTATTTCGTTATTAACAAAAAAGAAAATGGGTTGGTAAACATAGAAATCTGCTGTGCAAGTTTATTTAGAGTAGGCAAGAAGCTGGGGCACACTCGCACACCATGAGGGGGGAAGAAAGGAAAAAAGGGGGAAGAAGAAAAGAGAGGAAAAAAGAGAGAAAAAAGGGAAAAGGAGAGAAAAAAGAAGGAAGGGATTTTGTATGGCCTAATCCTCCATGAGTAAAGTTTTTTAATGTTGATGTACATCATAAATTATTTTTAAAACATTTAACTTCTGATTTTGTATGCATTACTATGAGAGCAGAGGTTTCAGGTTCGAGTCCCACCGTTGGCAGAAATTGAGGTTTGCATTATTTCATGCAAAGCTCATTTTCATTATTGGAAATCACAATTTGTTTGCATATTACCTTTTATTAACCTTATATTAGTGAGATATGGATAATTCTACATTGAATATTTCAATACATATATGCATTTATGAGAGAAGAGTTGACCCCAAAATACCCGGTTCGAGTCCCACCGTTAGCAGAAATTTAGCTGTGCATTATTTACTGCAAAGTTCAATTTTTACTGGAAATCACAATTTGTTTGCATATTACTTTTAATTTACCTTATATTAGTGAGATATTTATAAATCTACATTGAATATTTCAATGCAAGTTCATGTACAGTTATGTGTGAGGTACGCTAATTGTTTCACAAAATATTTGTGTTCCAATTAATACGTCCTTCTATTCACAAAAGAACAATGTATAAATCTTTGTTGTAAACAAACTTTTATTTGCAATAACAAATTCAACAACAACAACTATAGCATAATATATATATACAATATAATAATATATATCAGAAAACATATACAGAACTATATACAGAAAGTGTGAAACTGGGAGGGAAAGGGGTTGAGGGGCACTAAGCCAGTGTCCATGCCTCTGGGGGGGGGGACAATTTATTCATTTATTTTTCATGCATTTTTTTTTATCCTCCAACCACTGCTCCTTGGGGACAGCCTCTACAGAGGGGCAGTATATAATGTCCTTGTACTGGCTGTGTCCAGTCTCCGCTGTCCTGAACTGCTCGCATTTCTTGCACGTGTTGCGCAGAACACCGCAGGTCCGTTTTCGGACTGGAGCAGGAGCGGCAGAGGAGAGGCTGGCACCCAGAGCCTGTGAAGCAGCACCCAGCACAGGCCCCTGTGAGGTCACTGGACCCAGCATGAACAGCTGAGGGCCCGAGGGTGGAGCAGGGAAGAGTTCTCGCTGGGGGCACGAGTTCACAGCCGCCGGTGCGACGGCGGACGATACCTTCCTCTTCACCTGTGCCTGGCCCACGGTGCTGCCAGCCTGGGGGTACTGGTGAACTGGGCCTGGTTGGGGGGGGGTGCAGATGGTGGGCACACATTAGCATGGAGGAGAGGGTCAGTCGCCACAGACAAGTGGCTGAGCAGGTCCAGTCCTTGCACCACCACGTTGCCCTGCCTCTACACCCTCTTGTTGTGCCACTGTACCAGGGTGGGTGGTGTGGCTCACGTCTACAGCAGCCCGTGAGAAAAGACAAAAACATGAGTGTGAATATGTATGACAGGGCACAGAGGGAAAGTAGTAAGACAATAAATATTCCTGACCTGCTGGTTGGTGCGGGCCAGAGAGAGCTGGTGCCTCAGCTCCACCAGATACTCTGCCATGCTGTCAACTCGGTCCATGCCTGGCACCCCAGAGTCATCCACAGCCTGAGAAAGAAAAAAAAACATAAAAACTGATGAGTGACACATTTTGGTAAACAGATGATGCGGAATTGTCAAAGAGCAGGTAAGGACACTTCAGTTCATCGCATTCGGTCTTCTGACTCTCATTGAAGTATCAACTTTAAGATTTAAAGAGGTTGTTTCGCTACAACATTGGCTCACTAGTTTTTGACCAAAACTCCAAAATGCTCCTTTTAAGGACCAATATGTAGTAAATGTACTCTACTAAATCATAAAATCAACATGATATGTCATCAGAGATTAGAGAAACATGCTAAATTGAAATACTGGCTTAACATATTCTCCTTTTAAAATGTCCATTCTGGAGCGGAATGTCTGTGTATTAAGCACTTTGAGCTGCATTGTTTTGCATGAAAGGTGCTATACAAATAAACTGTATTATTATTATTATTATTATGATTGGCAAGTGTGATACCACACACTGCCCATTTCTCCCCTGGTTGCCATAAGCAACCGCCATGGAAGCAAGCAAATGTACTGGACCAACAGAGATCATGTTTAAAATGTCGTCCCTTCAACACCAATGTTAAAGGTGTCTTGCTGTACGGCTCGGAAACCTGGCGAACTACCAAGGCCATGCTAGCGAAAGTGCAAGCATTTATTAACAAGTGCTTGAGAAGAATACTGAGGATATGGTGGTCAAAAGTGGCACGGTGGCTCAAGTGCTTGCGCTGCCGCCTCACAGCAAGAAGGTCATGGGTTCGATTCCCACATGGGGCGCTGTTGGCTCTGGGGGGCAGGTCCTCAGGTGGGCTATCTCCCGGGCCTTTCTGTGTGGAGTTTGCATGTTCTCCCCGTGTTCACAAGGGGTTTCCTCACCGAAGAACCCCAACAGAAAAACATGGACAACACAAGGAAAACGAACTACGAAATAAGACGGGGCTCGACAGAAGCGACTCATATGCGTACCAAGCGAGGGCATAAAAGATGCTGACGTCACCGACCAATCTGTCAACTGTATCATTTATATTGCTTCATGACTGGCTGATATATTGAGCACCTGTCTGTATATTTTGTACACTGTTCTGCAATAAAGTTTGTTGATTTGTTGAATCTGTCATCCATTTCAGCCCCTACAGACCCGTTTCATGCTGGCGCCTGGCACATTTCAGCCTCTTCAGCTCCGTTTCACGCTGGCACCTGGCACATTTCAGCACCTACGGCCCCTAGCAGGTTAGAGCAAGCACACTGCCTACGTGGAGCCTGTTTTGCACATGTGAAGTAAGCATGAGGAAAGTGGTTCTCAGCAAAAATAGACAATAAAAAGATGTTTTAATAGTCATATTGACATCGTGTCACAGATGTTTTAATAGTCTAAATAAAACTACAAATGGTCAACTTTCTAGTCTTCATTTTTCAGACCACTCATCTACGACGGATGACACCAAACTTTGTGTGTATTGACGGCCATTATCAAAGGCAAACTCAATGCATAAAAGATTTTGTGGCTGTGTCATTTCAGCCCCTTCAGACCCGTTTCACGCTGGCACCTGGCACATTTCAGCACCTACGGCCCCTAGCAGGTTAGAGCAAGCACACCGCCTACGTGGAGCTGTCAAAGGCAAAAGGTGTCCGGGTGCCAAAAGGGGTCCGGGTGATGTAATATTGGCTTTCGAACTACTCTTGTGTGACAGTTGCTATACCAACGCTAGCATTACGTCACCCGGACACTTTTTTTGGAAGTGACAGACTTGCGCTGCATTAAATACCTCAATAATGCAATTTACCCCAGAACATCTCCCATACTTCTCTACCTGAGACCAGCTTGCCTGTATTTGACCTGCCATAAACCAAGCAAAACAACCATGTGCTTGATGTTTGACTGTGTTAGGAAAGTTGTTGACTCGCTAGTTTGTTATAGTATCAAAGTAATCAAATTTCACGTTCGCGCTAGCATCTTGTTAGCGATTAGCAATTCCCTTGTTGTGTTGCTCTAAGAAAGTCCTTAATGTGTTGTGATTATTAGACATATCTGACGGCACCCACAATTACCTTTTCACAAAACAGGGAATTGTTTGCAGTACCTTTAACTGTAGAGCACAACGGAGTAATTGCTAATCGCTAACGAGATGCTAGCGGCAAAACCTGTTGAAATTTGCTACAGGATACCTGCAAGGCAGGTGTAGCTAAAACTACAGCTTAGTCTCTTAATATTGTGCCTAAAAGGACACTATGTAACCCGGACACTTTTTGGCTATCAGTCAGATAGTCTCAAGAGTTGTTCGAAAGCCATCAGCTGCTTTTTAGTCGCTTAATATTGCGAGGGTGCCCTTTGAATAGGTGCAGCGCGGCACCCTTGGTATTCTTAAAGGAATCATGGTGTTTCTTTTACTGTAATGACAGCAGTCGATATAACAACTGAACAATTATTTGAACTGTACATTGAACAACATCGGAACATTTATTTTTATGACAATTATCCACAAAGTGTGCAGTTTTTGTCACTGCAGTGTTTCTTTCTGGGCTTCTGGAAGAACATTTCCAGAGCCTCTTGATATGGGAGGTCAGAAATGTCTGGCCCATTTATCGAGATCCGCATGCAGGCTGCAAGATGGTCTCCTTGCAGCCTATTGCGGATGTTTGTCTTGACCTGCAAATACATTACTGTTAGGCTTTAAAAATGATAGCTGATAGCTTAAAATAGTCATAGCTTAAAGTTCGTATAGGCTTTTACGTCCATTACTTATGACACGACATGGAGGGGCGAGCCCTCCCGGAAGCCATAGAGAATGCATTGAGAGCTCTGTTTTGTGAAAAAAATGGATTTAACATGGGAGTCAATGGGAGAGGTCTGGGGCGATTTTCATTTCGCCCCAAATTGCCCCAGAAGGGGCGGGGCCATTTGAAGCACGACTTTAGGCTGACTGAATGACTGTTGCCTGATTCGACAATGACATACAGAGGCAGATCAGACGGTCTAGTGGTAGAATCTGACAGAAAAAAAAATATTACATTCAAATTTACATGTCGTCATTTACGCGACTTACAAGGATATTGCGTTTATACATCAGGAGTTTTTTTTTTTTTTTTCCCCTAGGCAGTGCGTCGCCCCAATCGCCCTTATGGACAAGCCGCCCCTGGTTTTGTGTGTGCGTGTGTGTGTGTGTGTGTGTGCGTGCGGTGTCGTCAGGGGGTGTAGCTGCTTGTGGGCCGAGTATCCCAAATGCAGCCACGACTCCAACCTCACAGAAACGTGGGCTATGAGGCCATCCAAATATGGATCCATCACCTGATCACATGAAAAATGTCATTAAACTATTAGTATAAATAAAACTGTGCACCAACTAAATTGAAGTTACATCTATAAAGTCAGCCAAAAGCCACATAATCATACCCGTGATTGAAATCTTTGCCAGTACTGCTGTTTGTCTCCTGCATCATCCCCTCTTCTCCCTCTGTACTGGTCAGCAGAGATGCAGAATGCCCCCAGTCCTGAAGGGTCATCCAAAATTTGGGTCAACTTACTCCAGAATATTGTATGCCCTTTATTAAGGCCAGGGTGACAGGGACCTGGAAAAATAAGCATATTGACTAAGATGAATTGTGGTACCCTATGTTTGTGCAAAATAAACATGAAGATAAAACATAGCAGTTGAGCTGAGTTATTTAAGTTACCTGCTCTTTGATGGCCAGGAACATGACATCATCCTTTTGGAAGAGCTTAGAGAGGCGTGCCAGGTGAGGGAGCACATCTACTTGCAGGTGAAGGGTGGAAATGAAGCGATAGGTGGCAAGGAATGAATACAGTCCCTTAGCAGTAGGACATTTGCGGGTCTTTACTTCTTCTGCCAAGGCATCCAATACAGCAGTTATGTTTCTTAGGAGGTTTTTTACTGCTTCTTGTTGGGAGAGCCATCGTGTGTGCTTTACTTTGCTAGTCAATGACAGAAAAAACTGCTGGTTTCAAAAAATGAATAAAAATGCAAGTGAAGTATTCACATATGTCAATTTATTTGAGGCATAACTTATTTACCTTCACTTTCAGCTCACACACACCGAGAACTTCTGCAGCGGCTTTCAGAGAAGCAGAGCGGTTTGCACTGTTTCTGAAGTACAGGTGCAGCTGTTCCAAATGGTCTCTGAATGTAGCCATGTACGGCACCTCTTCAGATGCATCCTTACAGGCTAGAGCAAGGGTGTCAAACATACGCAACTCCATTTTGTCCTCCTATTGAATACATTTGTTTATTAATTTAACCACAAACTAAATATTTAACACAGTTTAATCATGTACCAAAAAACAAGGTTTGACACCTGTCATCTGCTTTCCCGTCAGTCAGGCAAATCAGATCCAGGAATTGGCAGAAGACCTTCCCCTCGTTGTCTAAGTATCTAATAATGTCCATATGATACATTTTATACATTTCAATTATCTGTATATTGAAATTGTATTGGTCAATTAAATGTTACACTTTGAGTAGACCTACCTCACATGAATGTCTAGCTGTCTGCACACAGACATCTGTGGTCTCATCAATCTGAGAAATATCCCTCAATATTGGCTTCTCGATGACAGCGGTCAGAATTCTAGATGCCCCCACCACAGCCTCATGCTCCAGGACAACTGGGGGCTCAAATGATGCAAGGACAGTGTTGTCTGAAATTACCCACCCTGGAAACTGCCCTTCTTGTATTTTAAACTGTTGTTACTTGTTATATGTTATATGTTATTTCTGGTATATGTTATTTTGGTATATGTTATTTGTGTTACCTGTTGTATGCCGTCTACTGCGTAGATGTTGGCTGCCAAGTCATAAGAATTTCGCTGCGCTGAAGAAATTTGGTGTATGCGACAATAAACACTTTGACTTTGACATGCATCATCAGCATTGAAGAGCCAAACATGTTATTGATCTAATCATAATAGAATAAAACATTTGTACCTACTGTCAAATTTGACTGCCGCTGGCAGGCTATTCTGTGATGCTCAGATGCCATGGGTTTGTTAAGTTGGTCCTTTCTGTAGGACTGGCAGGGAGACTCTATAAATGGCCGGGTCTGGTTTCCTCTCACAACTGCCTGTTTATGCAGTCTACATATTCGACAGAACTTTCCTAAAGCCAAAAAGAAAACTGAAATAATCCCCTATTAATTCTTTATGTACTGTATTTTATCTATCCATTTATCTATCTATGTATCTAATCTGTCTATTTGTTTATTTATTTATGCATGTATGTATGTATGTATGTATGTATGTATGTATGTATGTATGTATGTATGTATGTATGTATGTATGTACGTATGTATTTACTTACTTACTTACTTACTTATCAAGATCAGTCTTGTACAGCCAGGGGGAGCATTTCCCCCCTGACAGCCAAGCTGGGTCATCCGGTGGTGACTGGACCTTTGCTGCACTTGGGCTCTTTTCTGCACTTGGACCCGGAGCAGGTGAAGTACTCCGGCTGCTACTCGTAGGAGAGCGAGTGTTGCCATCTTCACCACCCTGGGAGCGTAAAAAAACGCAGATATTTTTGTCTGCTTTTCAGGTGGTTGACACGACATATTTTCCGACGTGCGCTCTCTGTCCGCTTGTGGGAGTGTGCTCACATGTGTGTGCGCGCATGTGTCTGTGTGTGTGCGTACGTGTCTGTGTGTTTGTGTGTGCGCACGTGTCTGTGTGTGTGCACGCGCCCATCGGGGAGGAACTCCGCCATGCTCGATACAGAGAGCAGAGGACAATTGTAAACGCGCGGCCATGTAGAGACAGAAATGACATGCCGTTGTGTAAATAAGATAAATAACATAAGCGTCCTTCATCCAGGAGATGTTGTAGGAACTCAAGTACCATTGTCACAGGACACTCAGAAGAATCTAGGCTGTGTAGCTCGAGTGCTGAAAAACAAGTTGCCGTCGACCGTCAGCGGTGCCCGCCTGCTGATTCGTTGGCCCTGGGGGGGGAGCTGAAATGAAGTGGGGTGGCGGGGTGCGCGTATGCCTGGCTGTGGATCTCTAAAGGCTTGGCGCCGATCAACGTGTTGTGAGTGTGATTCGGTAACGCACATCCTCCTTTCCAAAGCCTCCTGTGGGGCAGTCTCGAACAGGTGGCCAAGTAGCAGCGGTAACTGACGCAGGTTGTTACGACACACTTCTGGTAAAGGTGACTGCGCTAGCCACACCTGTCATCTTGCATGGATGAGTAGACCCAGTGCTCTACCGCAAATCAAACTTTATTTGTACGGCGCATTTCATACAAGGAAGTAACACAATGCGCCTCACAGTAGGAAAGAAAAGGGGGGGGGGGGGGGGGTTTACAAACACTTGTAAAAAAAAAAAAAAAACACACAGATTTTCAAGAGATAAATGAATAAAATAAAATAAACGTACTAACCGCACTGGCACCGTAAAGGACTACTCAGCACGGTCATCGTCAAACTAAGCTGCTGGGGGGGGGTTACAAACACTTGTAAAGAGACACAGATAAGTAAATAAATAAATGTTACATTAATGTTAAATAAATACATTTTACAAGTTACAAAACACTTATAAAAAGACACAGATTTTGCCAGAGATAAATGAACAGGAAATTACGTACTAACCGCACTGGCACCATAAAGGACTGCTCAGCACAGTTATCGTCAAACTAAGAGACAGCTGCTGGGGGGGGGGGGGGGTACAAATACTTGAAAAGGGACAGAAATAAGTAAATAAATAAATGTTCCATAAATGTTAAATACATTTTACAGTGAGTGATAAGCGAGATCAAAGAGGTATGTCTTAAGTGCATGTTTAAAGGTTTCAACCATTTCGGCCATTCTTAGGTATTCTGGCAGAGTGTTCCAAAGGTTGGGGGCATAGAAACTAAAAGCTGCTTCCCCATGTCTCTTTGTCCTGGCTTTTGGAACTGTTAGAAGTTCAGTGCCGGAGGACCTCAGGGATCTACTGGGTGTGTACCTTGAGAGCATGTCTGTTATATATTCAGGTGCATGACTATGGAGTGATTTATAGACTAGTAGGAGAACCTTGAAATCTATTCTAAAACTAACAGGTAGCCAGTGCAGTGATTTTAATACTGGTGTGATGTGCGCTCTCCGTCTTGTTTTAGTGAGGACTCGCGCTGCTGCATTCTGTATTGTTTGTAGTTGACTAATGGCTTTTTTTGGTAGACCAGACAAAAGCGAGTTACAGTAGTCTAGCCTGCTCGTGATAAACGCGTGCATCAGTCTTTCGGTGTCAGCCTGAGCGAGAAACGGTTGCACCTTAGCAATGTTTCTTAAGTCGCTAGCTATTGCACCGAGTGCTTGGAGAGAGGCGTTGTTGAAAATCATGGTTATAATACAGTGGTGTGGTGAACATAAAGCAGTTTTGCAACAACAAGTGTTGTAACTACCCGCTGGTTTTAACTAATAAACATGACTCCACGCTTCATACTGATGTCCAACTCTTCTCATTTATTGTCTGGAACACCGTGAAAACTAGACACACAGACAAACAAACAATCAACACAACAAACAAACCCAAAGTTTACACATAGCATCACAAACAAATATACATATTCCATTTAAAACATAGTACAGATACGTAAATGCATTACCGTGTTCGCCTGGAAACCAGCAGTAGATTTGATTGGGAACATAATTAGTGCGTGTTCTTTCAGTCTCTCGAGCCCTTCCAGGTCATATAACCAGGTAAGGTCACATGACACAAAGGGTCACAAGACTAACGCACAAATTCATTAAACCACCAGCAAATAGACATTAACTTTGCACAACAACTAATGAAATCACAAACTCATAAATAAAAATGATTCATCAATCTATGCAATTTAAATGTCCATCACCTACGGCCATATCTTGTCAGCTGATCCATCAGGGTCAGCTACAAGTGTCATTAGGCCTGTGCGCAGAGACAAGTGTCTTGTTAGGCCAGGAAGAATGGGCCGTGTGCAGAGGTGTGTCTTGAAAGGCCTGTTCCCAGGGATGAGACTTGTTTTCGAAAACAGGCCTACAGGTGCAGGCTGGTGGAGACAGCCAGGCATTCATAGAGGGGTCTCGGGATAAGAGATGCAGACAAGTCAAGGACAGGCGAAGCCTCCCAAAAAGTTGTTAACAGACTCTGCAACATTGGCAAGGATACCAACCTGTTCTCACAAGTCTGAGCTGGCCTTCTTTCTGTTGGACTGGTCAGTAATAACTTATTAGCTGTTATGCTATGTCTTGTGTTGCGCTGGCTTGATGTTTGGCTGTTAGGAAAGCTGTCAACTGGCTAGTTTTCATCATAAATATCCCTGCCAATGTTCTTTATGAAAGAATTTGATGTAGGCTGTAGCCTTATTGGTGTCATTCCTGCCAAACAAAGATTGGTGGTTTTTCCAGATGCCCAAAGTCATTATCCTGTCCTGTCTCAGGCTAGCATCCAAATAATTTCATCTCACGTTAAAAAGTTTGATCAGTCATCATCAATCTCAAGCCAATAAGCTTTGGAAGTTTGCAATCTCGCTCATCTATGTGTTATAATGTTTTTCTCAATTGTTTACACACAAAAACTGGAACTTATGACACAATGACCACAACCTGTGCTCATGTGCCAACTCACTACACACAATTATCTGCTTTAGACCCAGATTTCAATTGTAAACCAGGCTTTCTTCAAAACACTACACACAATCCTTTTTTATTTTGCACACTTCTTTTTTATTTTGTCAAATCTCCTTGTGTTCAGACAGAAAACACTGCCATTCAAATGTCAAAAGTTCCATTTCCAAGGCTGTTGTGCAATTTGGAATCAAAGCTTGCAAAAACCTCGTCATGGTTGAATCCAAAATGTTACCACACAGCAGATGTGAAAGATGGTGGACCCTCGTCAAATTTGCTTCTATCTGTCAACTGTATACTCTCAGCTGAGAGAATATTTGTTTTTTAGTTAATAAGTGACATCAGATCATATAAAAGCAAAGTATAACATCCTCTACCTTTAATAATGGCCTGTGTTGTTCTTTCCAGCACTTTAATTAATGTGTTCTGATTAAAAATGACCCATCTTTTCTAGCCATCTGACAGCAGCCGTGCAGAAAGAGGACCGCTATAACTGAGCTTGAGATACAGTCTGGCTTTAGTCAACTTCATAGCCTGTGTGTGTTGAGTGGTGCCTCTTGGTGTTGAGAGGTGCCTCTTGGGATGTCCAGATGGAACATTTCAAGTATTCTGTGAACCTTGGCAGACCCCAGTGAGGATGCCAAGTACGTCATGAAGTGTGTTTGCACTATTTATCTACGTCTTTATCTACGTCTTTTGCTCATACTGTTGTTTACCTTTTCCCATTCATGATGGGACTTGAGGAAGTTAATGTGTGCTACTTGAGAGAATGTTCCTTCCTGTTAAATATTAATATATATTGTGGAGCACAACATGGTTCAGATAGGGGACTCTCCGCATGATTAAGGTGATTATTTAAACATTCATATATTGGCAAGCAGAAGGAACTTCATTGTCTGAGGGACTGCCCCATTCAGAGTCAAGTGATAAGAGAAAATATCTTTTAGAATAGAATGGGGCTGGCATCACCATGCTTCACCTTAGGGATGATATTAGTTTCTCTTTAGGGATGGTGTTAGTTATGCCTGTTCTTCTACCCAAAGAGCTCCAACTTTGTCTTTTTGGGCCAGAGAATCTTTTTTTAGAGTCCTTTAAATGCGATATGATGAACGAGTGATTTTTTCCTTCTCTTATGAAGGCCTAATTGATGGAGAGCTGCTGAGATGGTTCAGGTTCCTCCATTTCTGTAAATGACTTCTGAGGCACTGTTACTGTTACCATTGGGTTCTTGTTCACCTCCCTGTTCCGCTGGACTCTAGGAGGTCTTGGTGGTTTTATACCCTTTGCCTTGATCTATGCCTCACCAGTTTCCTCTAGAGTTTCTACAGGTCTACAGGCCATTGTACTTCATGGTATGGTTTATGTCCTGATAAGCATTGTGGGACCTTATTGTAGCGAAGTTACAGAAGTGACAGAAAAAAAAGTGAGCTGAGAAAAATAGTTTGCAGCAGGCAGGTATCCAAAATGCCATGTCCAACTATGTTGCAACTATGCTTCCGAGTATAAAAGTAACCATAGGCATGGTAAGCGTTCACCCTCGCTGAGACTACACTCTCCAGACTTTGTGCGATTTCTCTTGTTTGCTTAATAATTCAAATTCATTGCTTTATAAACAATCTTTTTAAAGACTTACTCCTTCCTAAATACTTTAGTTATACCTTACTGCACTTGTGCCGTAGGTTTATTCGTAGCCTATTCTAAGGAGTAATTTGCTCCAGTCTTTTTAAAAAGCTCGTAGCCCAGAGAGCTAGCAATCTAGCTAGCTAACTTCTTACAACTGCAGCTGGCCCTTTTCTCCTTAATACCTACCTTTACATTTTTTGATCATCCACCGTGTTGCAACACATAAAACACCAGCACTTGAATATTATTCTGTGCTGTCCCTGTCTATATTGTGTACAGTTCGTTTTATTAGGAACCAATGTCTAGTGTGGGATATTTTTTATGTTAAGATGAACATGGATTAACTCATCAGTATGAAAGTCTCACTTTAGGAAGGGCAGACTAGGCGGGAAGCAGTAACTTAGACATGATTCACTGATGTTAGCAAGTCAGCAATAAAGTCACGACACACATTCCAAGAAACCCCCGGTTAGGAGGGGGTCTCAGGGTCTCAGAGGATGTCAGGGGGTCTCAGGAGATCCAGACACCCACAGACACACACATTGACACATAAGCACACACACACACAAGGGTACTCAGGGGAGTTACAGAAGAGGGAGTAGTTAATTCTGATTGGTTTTGGCAAACAGCCAGATAGGACACATCCCACAGGTTACAGGCCTTAAAATGGCATGCAAAACGTTCATACAATGAGATCGAGCTAATCCATGGACCATCTCCTTATTGTAGCTTATTGATTACAATAATAAACCTCCAGATTTCTACATCCAGTCTCCGGTCTTCTGATTGAAAGAAAAGGTGTAGTGAGATCCCATTCTCGCCACAACACTAGCTAGCACAGCCACACATACAAACACACTCACATGACGTTGAAATCAGAACTTTATTAACTTCACAGACACTGTATCAGCAAACAGCTATGGACAAGTTTCTGATTCGTAAAAGTCATGCAACCGATGCGCCAGTTGCGAAGAAGCCAAAGCTTCGCAAATATGATGAGAGCTATTTGCAGTTTGGTTTTACCGCCACTGGCACGACTGAGCAACGTCCTCAGTGTGTTTTGTGTGCCGAGGTGCTAGCAAATGACAGCATGAAGCCATGCAAATTAAAAAGGCACCTCGACACCAAACACCCCGAGTTGAAAGAGAAGCCTGTGGACTTCTTTAAACGTAAACGTGATGGCCTCCAGCAACAAAAAAACACCATACCCAAGCATAGCACTGTCTCCAAGCAGTGTCTGGAGGCATCGTATGTAGTTGCTCATAGGATTGCTAAGCTTGGCAAACCCCATACAATTGCCGAAACACTGATTTTGCCGGCCGCGCAAGACATGTGTAGAATAATGATGGGTGACAGTGCGACTGCTAAACTTAGCGCAATACCTATGTCAAATGACACTGTATCACGCCGAATATCAGAAATGTCCAGTGATATCAAAGAGCAGCTAATTGACTACATTCAAATCAGTCCTTACTATGCACTGCAGCTGGACGAATCCACTGACATTGCTGGACAGGCCCAGCTTCTCACTTACGTCAGGTATGTGCGGGAAAAGAAAATTGAGGAAGACATCCTGTTTTGCCGGCCTCTTCAGGCCCGTACAACCGGGGAGGCAATATTTAATGTCCTTGACTCGTTCATCCAAGACAGTGGTTTGGGCTGGGGAAAGTGTATTGGCCTCTGCACAGATGGAGCGCGGCCGATGACAGGGCGTGAGTGTGGCCTCGTAGCTCGCGTCCAGCAAGTTGCTCCACTTGTGCAATGGACACACTGCATGGTCCATTGCGAGGCACTTGCTGCCAAGAAAATGCCACCGTTCTTCGAGTCAGTACTTCACCAGGCCGTGAAAATTATTAACCATATTAAGGCTCGTCCACTTAACTCCCGTTTGTTTGGGGTCCTCTGCCAGGAGATGGGGTCAGGGCACGAACAGCTGTTTCTGCACACTGAAGTTCGCTGGCTCTCCAGGGGGCGGGTGTTACAACGGCTGTATGAGTTGCGAGAGGAGGTAAAGTTGTTTTTGACCGAAAGTCAAACAGATCTGGCGAAGCACCTGGATGATACCATGTGGCTTGCCTCTCTCTCCTATTTGGTGGATATTTTTGACCGGCTGAATGGCCTCAACCTGTCTTTGCAAGGCCGCCAATCTAACGTTCTGCTCCTCGTTGATAGAGTGAATGCCTTCACACAAAAAATTGCTCTCTGGCATGGCCGCATCAGTTCTGGAAACTGCAACATGTTTCCCAGCCTTGCAGACTTCATTGCCGATGCACGTGGCACTGATTTCTCCTCTCTCTTCCAATCAGCTGCTGATCACCTTTCAGCGCTGAAGAATCAGTTTGGGTCCTATTTCAAAGAGGACTACCGTTCATTCCCCTGGGTTCGGGATCCATTTATCTGCTCAGCAGACGAGCTGTCAATAGACATGCAAGAGCAGCTAATTGAGCTGAAGAGTGACAGTAGACTTAAGCATCTGTTTACCACCTCTTCTCTTTCGTCATTCTGGGTAGTGTAAGATAAATTCAGTTTAGGTATGAATTTATTAACATTTTATTTCTATTAACAATGTATGCCCATTTAACCAGCAAACTGAAGGCAGTTGGAAAAACAGGTTTCAGACAGAGGGGCCCTAAGATAACATACAAAGCACATGCTTTCAAGTAGGATGACCAGTGACATAAATTCCAAGGTCAGAGGGCAGCCTGGGCAGGAGACAGATGAGATAGGGAGACTATCTGTACCAGGGAGTGGAGATTCACAGAAACTTAATTGTCAGGCCAGAAATTACGACTGAAACATGCAAGTCACAGAGAGGCGTATACGTGTGGGGCCCAGAAAGTACCATCAGTGAAGATGGGACTTATAAACCAATTGGGATCACATGTAACATTCAGAACGCGTTCTCCAGCCGTGGGTGACAGAGCTATTGTGAGCTCGGCATCTCCGGCTGAATCTTGTCCAATCTTAAAACCAGTAAACTCAACTGTATCAAACCAAGTGCTACATGTGGCGGTCCATTACTCTGATTTCCAGCACGCAGATAGTTTAATTATCTTAACAGTAGCAATGATGCCGGAATACCCTCAGCTTTGCGACATAGCCTTAAAATGCTCCTCCTTTTCGCCTCGAAATATTTGTGTGAGGCAGGCTTTTCAAAACTGACTGCGCTTAAAACTAAATACCGCAACCGCGCACAGATCGAGGATGACCTGAGGATATGTTTGTCAAACATTGCCCCAAGATTTGAGGACCTTTGCAAGGCAAAGCAGGCTCAGGTCTCACATTGACAGACCTGTAAGAGTCAACTACCGATGATCAATCTATTGTGGGCAGCGTGGGCGCCATGATCTCCTACATGCTGGACCCCAGCTACACCACATCACCTGCCTGGGCGGCGTGTCTGCGCTCTCCGCCGTCATGGTGAGGACCCAGCAGACTCCAGGGGGGTTGGGGGGTGTCGGTTAAACGAATGTCAACGTTAAAGACACCCAAGTATCTTCCAGGGTCAGGACCTTTATGTTTAATTTGAATGACACTGCAAAATGTTCACTTTGTCCTTACATGTTACTGTGTGTAGATTGATGGACAATATTCAATTTTTGTCAAATGATATCAGTTAACAGAGAGGGGATCTTTCTATCTTTTGTGTGACTGAGCAGGCGAAACTGAAACTGTCCGCTTCATGTTGTTTCATCTTGTTCAAAACTAGTGCACATAAAACAGTGACAATAGATCAAGTAAAGAATGCACAGTATTATTTCCTCATCCCTTCATAATAATATCATTAAGCCTTAAATAATTCTCTGTACAACCAAAACTACTAACAGCAGATGTGGACCACTTCACAATGATATTGTTGTCCAGATACGGACAACAGTATCTTGACAGTATCTGGTCATTTTGATCAGCATACAAATGCATACCCATGGGTACAAGCCCATTCAAAAATAAAACTGACAGCAATAACTGATCACCAGTTTGCAACCATACTGGCATACAATATAATACCGATATGTTTGTAGCAGTATTTATATGTATTTATGTTTTTATGTTTTTTGCTTTTGGATACAGCGAAGGCCATATTATGAATGTGTTATGTTATGTTATGTTATGTAACTGGTCCCTTTACGTTTACTGAAGTATATGCAGGAAGATGGGCGTTCTCCGGTCACGACCCCCACCCCAAAACTCAACCCCTGCACTTAGAGTTTCCGCCAAGATGTGAAGCATGTGCTGCGTTTTTCACCTTTTATCCGTGAAAATAGTTTTGATTGTCAATGACACCCCTCCCTTCCGTACATCTGAAGCAACATTTGGGTCGGTTGGAATTGTTTATAGCTCAGTCTGGACCCCACCTTTAATGGTGGTAAACATTTAACAACTAGGACGATATTTACATTTAAATTCCAAATATTTCCACCAGATGGCACTGTTTCTGTGATCACAACCATGCTGGCCTGTGTGGTTTCTGAAAGTTATTCCCATGATCAGGGACGTGCACAGGAATTTTGAAGGGCCATTGCTCTGACCTGAAAAAAGGGCAACCCCCCCACAGCAAAAATAAAGAAAACACACAGACTGTATGGAGAACTGAGAAGAACAGGGTCTTTGTTAATAGTAATAAATAAAATACAGCAATTCATTTGAGCATGGCATCATTCAGTAGAGAGTATTCCAGCCAGGGGTCATCGTTATACCAGTGGGCTAGAAAAGAGCGCCCTTCTGGATTTATTGGGAACGCCACAATAGGACGGCACGGCCCGACTGAATGGGAACATTTTATGAATGCTTGATTGTATTTGAGATTACTGCTCTGTACATGAGCTGGATCTGTGGGATTACCCAATCTCAGCAAAAAAATCTGAATCTGTTTTCATGGATTGTGCCTCACTCTCCATCTCAATATCCTCCCTGGCAGGCAGTCTGTCCTGACTTTCTGTGTCGTCTCTCCTTTACCTGTTTTCCATGTCTGTCCTGATCTCATCTGGGTCTGGCTCTGACTCTTTGGATGCAGTTGATGTGCTTGGCTCATCATCTGTCCAACCATATATTATTGTTATTACCATTATCATTACTATTATAATGCCCACTAGAAGCAGTGGTATTTTTGTTCTGCTCAGGCAACATCTTTGAAAGGATCTCTAAAATAGCCTATACTTTTTTTAAGATTACAATTATTTAGCATGTGGCTCTTTATCCCTGTACTTTCTAGCATGGTCCTTGATCAGCACTTGGGCCTACCTGTCCAATGTCCACATTTTCCTCTGGTCTGGAGGCTTGTGGTTGCTTCTCATCTTAAATGTAATGTCATTATAATAAATTGCCATTAGTAGGCTAAAAATATGAGTTTGATTAATGAATTAATGAGAATGAATGAATTCATTCATTAACCTAAACATTGTCATCTTTATCACAATTCAATGTCTCTGTCTCACCTGCTGGTTTGCTTTTTTGTTGCCAACACTGCAGGGATGTGCTCCCCTTTGCTGCCTCTTAAGCTGCTTCTCTCTGTCCTGAGTCCTCCTCTTTTCCCTAGGCATTCCGCACTTTACACTTAACAACACCAAAAATAGTGATAGGATTTAGACATTTAACCATTTCGAATGAAATAATTCATGTGATGCATTACTTCCATCATTTATTCTTCTTGTTAAAACGAAATGTAAGAAACTAACCATCAGCAGACATCGAGCTTAGTTTTCCTACCAAAACATTAGCATGTGATAACGAGCTGGTTGTCTGGTAGGCAAGCTAGCTGTCTGATTATTTAGGCTAAACGTGGCAAACTGAGCCTGGATTTATGAAGATTTTAATTCGTTTCATAAAACTTGATGATGATTGTTCGTTTGTTATACATTTCTACAACTTCAAACTCACCTTTTCTGACAACGTCAAAGCAGTTGCTCATCGATACAGAAGAAGACTACCGTGACCGTCTCTTGTGGCAAAGAAATACAGACTCAGGTGCTCAGGTCGCGTGCAGTACTGCAGAGTAAACAGAGTAGGGGGCATGCCCAAACGAGTTACTTTGCCCTCCCCTTACTGACTTCCACTCTCGTTGCCCATAGGCTTATCGATTGGAAGTGGATAAGGCTACTTTATGAAATGTTTCGGGTGGCGATTTTTTTTAAATCTAGGCCTAATTCTGCAGCTGATTAAATTCACTTTTCAATTATTATAATCTGTTTTCCCTCGGAGGGGCACTTTGACTCGAGGAGGGCCAACGGGCAGTTGCCCAGGCAACCTTAGCCACCCCCTGTGCACGTCCCTGCCCATGATTGTATTGGTGTCGTTGTAGCTGACTTCCTAATTTACAATGTGATGATGAGAAGATTCTTGTTTAAAATCTGGATGTTGTGAAATGTTTACTCATTCACTCATGACATAATTTCAACAGCCAAGGAATGTCCCCCTTTCCCTCCAACACTATATGAGGACTGAGAACTAAGCCATTAAGTTAATTATCCCCTCTTAACATTACCACACAATAAACACATACTCACACCTGTGGCACAAAAGGGCTATATTGTTAATATTTTATTGGAGCATAAATACATAAATACTGCACTGAATCAGCATGACAATAGATTATTACAGTTAGTAAACTTATTACAGCTTTTTAATTTAGATATAAATAGATAATTACAAACATATTACCATAGCAGTGGTTCTTGGTAATAGAAATACATTCAACAAACTATGTTGCCTGCAGAATACAGTACACAGATATCTGGTCCAAGTGAAGAGTGTGGCAAGTTGTGAGTCACTGAAACTAAATCCAGACAAAACATGACTTCATTACAAGAGATTTTCTCACACAAGAGAGTTCACACTTTCACTCCTTTGCCATAATAATGTATGCTATGTGTTACAGGCATCATATATTCAGATATTAAACCTGATGTGAAACATGTTACACACAATTAACGACCAGTGGAAGCTTTGTGGCAATTATTTCCTTAGCTGAGAGGAAAGTGCCCAGATGTTTGACAGATTTTTGTCAGCACGATCAAGAACTCATCCCCAGAAAGTTAAATACTGTGTATTTTTTGTTCAACTAAATTTACAAAAATTGAATTCAAGAGGGTCGCTTTTTCACAAATTACCCTCATCTACCTGCTGATTTTGAAATGGCCCACTTCAGTTAGCATACATACGATTGGTTGCTTTC
The DNA here is from genome assembly GCF_900700415.2 of Clupea harengus. Lineage (NCBI taxonomy): Eukaryota > Metazoa > Chordata > Actinopteri > Clupeiformes > Clupeidae > Clupea > Clupea harengus. The sequence goes on along the minus strand of NC_045163.1, from coordinate 24,233,751 downwards.
AGAGCAACATTTAAATGTTATGTGTACCAGTTACTGGCTTACATGATTCAGAAACACATAGAACAAGGCTTTCTTTACCAGCAGTGTGATAGCACAGAACAGACACCAAGAACAAAAGGCCAAAAAATATGTCCAGATAAATTACAAAAACACAACTTACAATATGTTCATATACATAAACTTCTGTACATATATTTAGTTTGAAGATTCCCCTCAACATAGCTTGTTTAAATCTGAATGAACCATAATACAAAAAAGAATGAAGACTGAAAGATAAAGTGTGAGAATTTAATGTTATTGCTATAAATGTGTGTTAAAATACCAGGAAGTGCCATAAAAATAATAAGTAGAGCTAATCATCGCTAGACTGACAATGCATATTAATAATTCAGGACACTAAACCTTCCATCGTACCCGATAACAGAAGAGGATTGGCTAAAGGGCCAGTGCTGTAAAGTGTGCAGTGACGAGAACAAAGGCATGTGGCAGTTCCTGATGTTGGCGCTGATGTTTTCTACGGGCATTCTGTGAACAGTAAACTCGCAGCTGTTATGCAATACGGTCGCAACCATGCAAGTGGAGAATTTTCCACACTCTGGCCCATGCGACACAGCCACTGAGCGGGAGTCGCAAAAAAAAAAAGACACCCAAAGCATTTCTAGGAACTTTCAACCACAGATAACTAATGGTTCACTGCACAAGAGGGGGCAACGTAAGCAAATCTGCCCATTGATGCTAAGGTAGGATAGTGCTGATAGTGCGCTGGAAGCTGGTTGACCCTTACCCTGTGAGCAGGTTGGTTAGGGTCAAAATGGACAGATGGCGATTGAGAAAAAGGACTTCTGTCAAAACAGGCAACACATTCAGAGCACGCTTTAGTCCTGCAAATCGGAATGCTTGACGATGGTTAGGAACGTGGAGAGTGGTGTGTTGTAGTCCAGCTTGTCCCGGTGCTTGGCCATGACGCGTATGTACTGGCTTTTCTTCAGCTCCAGCAGCACCATGAAACTCAGATGCACTATCTGCTCGTCGTGAACGTCCTTAACCTCTCGTTCGTCCCAGGCTGCAACCAACTGGTCCTCGGGGATCCCATCAGTGCCATTGGTGTTGAGCTGGAGCCGTAGGCGGACTCTTTTGTCCGTCTGTCCAGTGTCCGTGCTCCCGCTCCTCAGAATGAAGACGGCCTGCACGAACACTACATAAATTCCGTCGTCGTCCACGGCGATCCGAGTCTTGCTCGGGTCCAAGGACATGCCCCTGGGGTTGTGCTCCTGCTCCCATCTCACTGGGCCTAACACTTCAGTGTGGCTGTCGTCTCTGGATACTAGGTGAAAGCAGAGAGGATGGATCACTTGCAAATGTCATCTATTTTTATTTTATTTTTTTTACATAAAACATGCACTTAAAAACAATATCACTTTCAGCGACAAGATAATTTAGTACTTCATCTGTTTTACATCTTTTCCATTCATACAGTGAAGAGGTGAAACATTACAGAGGGGACAAAGTCAAGTTACAAAAAAACCCAAACAAACAAAGATAACAAAGATAACAAAGATAACAAAGATAAGCCATTTCTTTCATCCCCTTTCTTAGTTTTTTTAATGAAATGGGGCACATACAGCAAATCTACTTACAACAAATACATTTTTCACGTCGACTTGCTCTCATGTATCTCTCAGGTTGCTAAGCATCTCAAGTGGTTGACTTACCTTTAAGGAACCAATGTGCTTTAGAGGATGAGTTTCCAGGGTCACGCCCTATCATTTTCCATGATGAGATCAGGAACCAAGAATGAATGTCCATGTGTTGATATTAAAAACACAGTTTATACCAAAGGTACAAATATGTGTTATGTTCACTGTGTTCATATGCTTTCTTGAGTGTGTGTGTGTTAGAGTAATTCACAATGTTGCATTGTGTGCCACGATAACAATTGTAAAGACAAGTGAAAGACACACCCTATTAATGTGTAATGTAGAATAATGCCAGGTGAATTGTTGAGATGCTTTCTAGTTGACATAAGGATACATACCGTTCAGGGATTCCTGTAGAGAACAAAAAGATTGAGAACAAAACAATTGAGATGTGCACGTGAGGAGCAAATTAATAACTTTTGACAAAGAACAAATGACACATATTGACACTTTGGAAAACAGGCTGGAGAAACAGACACAAAGTGTAATGCACAGCAGTGAGGACGTTGGCTCATTCCTAAACGACGTATGTAAGAGGGGATATTATGGAACTGTCTCTGAAATACCTCGCCTTCCGAAGTGAATATTTAGAATTATAAGTCAGTTGTGAAACGATGCATGTATTGCGTAATATAAACGACAGTTGCAGCCAACGCGGTGTGACGGTGTTAATGAAATAGACTACACCAGTTGCCCATCTCCAAGTTCGCAAAGTAGACTACCATCACAAGGAAGGAACGCATTTAACGGGAACGAGTGGGAAAATATAGTTTGACGCCGACGTTACACACCTCCATAACTCCAATCTAGTATTTCAGAAGTTTACTTTATCCTATGCTCAAACGTATTGTTTCGACCCAGGATCAGGCTACGTATACGGTTAGTGCTTTAAAGTTTGAAGCTCCAATGTAACGTTAAACGCATGCATAGCTAGTATAAACATAAAAACAGTGTCTTCTACAAAATAATGATTTCCAGGAGACGTTTCTATGGTACATTTGAACAGCGAGTAAAATATTTTTTTGAAAATCAGTGATTTATTACGATGCGAAATTAAATTGATACCGATAAAACAAGCACAGGCGTGTTGCAGACACAATGAAAGCTCTTACCTTTGACAGCAAAAACCAGGCAATGCACACCACATTGCACGCAAGAAGTACCAAACCCACTGCGTTTAAGCGGATTTGTACCGAAGAAGAAACTGACATAACTGTTACAACTCCACAAGATGTTCAAGAAACCACAGATCGCACACTGGGAACGGCCAGTTCAGTTGCGTCTAAAAACGACACACATGTCCCACGCATAGAGCGCATCAATTTCCTTCCTCAGCATTTCCTACATTGCGCACCACCTGTTGCTGTAGGTTACAATACACAACACCTAGTCAATTCAATTCAACTGAACATGTGACTGACAAATTATATTTTTCTACATTACCTGCATGTTCTTGCAACAGTGTTTCCTCAAAATACTTATAAGCTAAACATGAAATTGCCTTTTCAGCAACATATGATGCTGTTTTGAAGAAGTGGCCAAGACACATGGAAGACGAGTGGACAAGAAAAGTGAACCAAAAGTGCTTTGTGTCTGGTTACTGGCAGCAAGGCGTATTAAGACAACATGACAACAAAGTCATTTGAATGTTAGTGGGAGTTCTAAGTGAGGGAGAAGAAATCCTGGATTATGATTGGTACACATGTCAGAACAAGGAAAAGTCATTGAATTAGAGTCCATGTTCCTTGGAACATTGTCTAGATATACAAGTCTGAATATACACAACTATATCAGTTGAAGTCTTTGTAAAAAGACAAAGCCTCACAAAGTATTTACGCAGCCATCACATACAAATGTCAGGGGCCCTGGGTGTGCAGAGACAGCAAAAGTGAAAGCACAGTCAGTGGGCGGGAGTAGGCCTTTGCAATGAGCATTTGCCCCCTTCAACTCATGCAGACTTTCAGCCTTTGCTATCATATGTTACATTTTTTCCTAAGGGCAAGTGTAGCCACAGGTTGTTTACTTCCTGTCATTTTGCTATGTAAATGACTCACTCTCTCTGTAGATTGACTAAGATTACACTGTAGGTTTCCAGAAATTGGGTCATTACTAAGATCATTTCACAGAAGGCCCATGGATACAGAGCGTAGTAGATGCTCTCCTTTTCTCTGACATTTTCAGATTTGTTCCTTAAGTATAGCGGAAAATACGTCAAAGGAGCCGCAGCTTCCTCTTTCTCCTTTCCTATCCCATAATTTTTTTCCCTCCACAAAATTACAGTTGCAAAAACAACTTTTATTTTTTTACAGATACAAAGTATTTACAAACCTTGGTCAGAGATTCCGTAGCTTTTATCATGAGTCTGAAAGGGTTGACAGTAAGTCTTCACATGTGCTGGGAGGCAGTAGAGCATGTAAATACAGAGTAGAGAAGAAATATGATTTCTCAGTTGTCGTGGTCATATGGTTTTAGGATACAATTGATGCAGTTGCTCAACAGCTGTGTTCATCAAACTCTAGCGTGGGTGAATTTTTTTCCAACTAACAAATGTTCTCACAGCCATCTCTCTCTCTCTCTCTCATGAGTTATATTTGACCTGACCTGGACTCTTATCCCACCCCCACACCCTAAGTCTGTGTTACATTAACACACATTACATTGCACATTGCTCATCCACATTGCACCCCTGTTTTGCTTTTTGCACTCTACTTTCCACTTTACTTTTTTTATATTCATTGTTTATATATTTGTATCGTATATATTGTGTTTTTTGGTTCTTATGTGTAGTACTCTTCTTATGTGTAGTACTTATTTGTGATTTTATGTTCTGTGTAGTACTCATTGTGTTTCTATGTTTTTATGTTTTATGTTTACTGTATGCACCTTCACACCAGAAAAAATTCCAAGTAGGTGTAAACCTACTTGGCAATAAATCCCATTCTGATTCTGATTCTGATTCTGATTTAGTACTACATAAAACCACTTTCAGCTCCTTTATTGTACATCATTCTGCCAGGAAAACCAGCTAACAATGTGCTCATGGAACCAGGCACCGGGCTTAGGCACCATATACAAGTTTGCAGAACAGAATCTACACTGACTCACTTAAGAAACATTGCCACATGGGCCTGTGTGTGTGTGTGTGTGTGTGTGTGTCATGGCAAACATGATGTTGCTCATTGAAACTGACATTTCAGAGGACTTTCATTGTGTGGTTATTTAGTGAGTAGCTCTTCTTTTCTCTTCTCTTTTTGACACATTCAGTCTTTACAACTGAAACATCCTTCTTTCTGTTAGCAAAATGTGCTGAATACATCTTTTTACATACAAGGCTACGGCAATTCATTATTATAATAATTGTTATCGTTGTGGTTTTAGTATTCATTAACTTCTAATTGTTTTTTACAAATATACTGTACATAGCATGCTTAAGGGACTGAGACGTACTTAACCCCTTTTTATTACTGCGGCTATCAAATGAGGCTAAACACAAGAACATGGTTGTTAAAGTGTTACTTTAACATATTTATATACTCATTTCATATTTTGATTCAGAGACCAAGTGGTCAGAAAAGGTGTGTTGTAAAACAGAACATAAATATTAGTTTTGTTGGAAATAAAATCACTCCATCATTATGTGATTAACTAGAAGTTCATTAAAGATAAGTGCATGAACTCTTTGTAAATAGTTCAGTGTTCAGTATGTCCTTGTCTAAGCTTGCAACATAACCCTTCAGTAAGTCAATATAACTGATAACAAACCAGAATGATCTACAATCAAATGAAAATCTATACCTTTAAGCTATCCTTAAGTATACTACTTTGTGAAAACCTTGTGCTAGTATGTCCACTATTTTGGTAGCTAGTGTAGCAACAATAAAACGAGCTACTTGACAGAGCAAAAGAGAGCAGACATTGAGTTGACACTAGGTAAACATCTAAACATGAAATGGCATGGATAGAGTTCAGGTGTTTATTATGGCATGGATAGATGTAGGTGTTTATGTAAACATCTGGATAGAGTTCAGGTGTTTATGTGTCAAAGTATATCAAGTGTTTATTGAGCAGCTAGTATGCATTTGCCTCACTTTCATCTCTGTAAAGAGGCTGTGTGAATGCTATTTCATTTCTGTAAAGAGACTGTGTGAATGCTATTTCATTTCTGTAAAGAGGCTGTGTGAAGGCTATTTCATTTCTGTAGAGAGGCTGTGTGAATGCTATTGGCTTCATTCTGACGTATAATAATTAGCCAGATGACGTGGTGCATACATGCGAGTGAAAACACTTCTTGACAAAACACTCAAACGGAGAATTTCAGTGGCTTTCCTTTCAGTCAGATGTTGGTCTCATGTACACACTGCACCTCTTTGGCCTGGGGTAATGCGTCAAATATCTCTTTTTCAGTTTCGTACCGCCAGCGTGACAGGAACCAGAGAGAGAGAAGGAAATGCTCTGGTCTGCAGCACTAACCACTGAAGTAGAATGAAAGAGGGGAGAAAGCGACACTGAAAGCAGCTGGAGGTGACTCAGTGCCTTCCAATCTAATTTTTCTTACTAAATGTACTGTTTCCATTTACTGACCTCAACCTGTGGTCAGTGACTCATTCAGACGGTAAAAAACTGATAATGTAATGTACACCTGCCAGAGGTGGATTGTACAACTGAAAGGAAGGTGTATTGAAGCGAAGCGTAATCATTGCATCATTAAGAATGCTGAGGCTAAACAATTCTTTACATTACACAACTGACCACCCAATTCGTGTGGTTCACCAGAAGCATTGTGGGGTTAAGTGGTTAGGTTCACGCCCTATGACTCAAGCGCTTTGTTTTCCTGTAATGACCCCCCATCTCATACGCCCACCTTGAAGGAATTGTAGTTTGAGAAGGGAAGGGAAGGGTAGGGGGGGGGGGTGTTTGGATGGGAAACAGCCCTCTGACATTTGCACGGGGGAAAGGCAGTGGATGGTTCAGCTAGACGGGGTTCCCCTTCTTCACACTGCCACAAACGCGTCTTGAGCCAGCAGAGATGAATCACAGGTAGTGGAGGGGGAGGGGGGGGGGGGGGGGGGGGGGGGGGGGTGCGTGTGTTACAGCCAGGAAACACAAGGGATGAAGTCGAGAGAGCGAGAGAAGTTGTCCATGAAACTCAACCAACACACGCAGTGCCACAGACATTGATCTGGCTCTCGGTGGTTTTGCCAATCCCTAATTTTGCTGGAAAATGAAAGTGTGTATGAGTGTGCACTTGGAAGTCCCCAGAAGGTGATGTGTCAGTATTGGGGTTGCTGTTACAATAACATGGCGCATCATCAAGAGCGCCTTAAAGCCCTTACGCATTGAAACATGTTTTTTTTTTTCATTATTAAGCTCAAAACTGTAAGGATGTAATGTTTTGCGCAGAGGACGAGACCCTAAACGCGTTGGCTTTTAGAGTGACTTATTTGAAGCAGGAGCACATTTAGATTTTGACTGACTCATAACAAAAAAGTGTTGTTCAGCTCAGCTGGTACAACATGTGCTTTCAACACCAAAGTCAAAAGAACAATTTTCCACACCAATTTACCTACACTACAGGTGGCTCCGGCTGAGAGTGTCTACTGTAAGGCTATCGCTGCGCACAATAGTGGGTTAGTTGAATGCATTTTCACTCATAATACAAGCTATGACTGCACATGACTAGCTGGACCCTTGACATCTAAGTCAGTGTAGCATCCCGTGTCACTGAGAGCCCCCAGGCAAGTTTCAGTCTTGTATTTAAAGCAACAGTAAGGGCTTTTGTTTAAAACCAGTGAACTTAAGGTACAAAACAGCAGCCATGCCTTGCAGACATCAACAACAGCTAGCTAGCTTGCTAACTGATAGTATTACATGTTCCTGTAAAAGCTGTTCTTACATTTTCAGTTTGCCTGGGCCATGTCACCAAGCAGAGGAAATAGCGTGGGCGGCTAGTCAGGTGGTCTTGAGGGCAATTACGCCTTATTAGTGACATCATTACTGGAGGTCTAGATCACACACTCGTCAAACTGCCTCACGTGAAAATCTGTAGCCGACTTTTATTTTGATCATTACAATTGTAGGGCCTGTGTGTAACCCATTCATAGAACTACCTGTACATTGTTGTAAGTTACAGTTAACTCAAGACATTCGCGAAGGTGTGGATCTGTGGGGGCTGATGTTTATTTGGGTGCCAAGCCAAGGATGTTGCTTCCCAAAAAAAGACCCCCCATCCATCATTTTTATATAGCCTAGTACATACGATAACAGTGTGTTTACACATATAATCATGGCCCCTTTCATAAACAGTAACATTGTTGATCAGAATTGGATGCAGGCATAGTAATGTGCTGGTACTATAATTAATAATAATTATAATTAAAAAATTAGCAGGTTAGTCAAAACCTTTTCCAGAAAGCTGCATCTAAAAGATATAACATGACCTGTAAAGCAATAAGGAACCCCACAATCAACAGTAAACAAAAAGTTTGTTTTTTTATTTAAATATGTGTAGCATTAGTTGTGTCCCGTACGTATACTGCCTCAGAATCTAGAGAGAGAGAGAGTGAGAGTGAAAGAGAGAGAGAGAGAGTGAGAGAGAGAGAGAGAGAGAGAGAGAGAGAGAGAGAGTGTGTACGCATCAGCAGAGTTCCTCCACTCTGTTTCAACAGTTCCTCCCCACTCAGTGTGAGCCTGTCCGTGCGTGTATATGTGGGGGTGTCTGGTGTGAATTGTCTGTGGTTAGGTGTGATTAATATGCATCTCCAAGCCTGCGAGAGACCATAAACACCCCAATTGATTCCTTCAAACAATTTTCCACTGTGCAATAGCAGCTTCGTATTTACAAACCTGTCTGTACAAACAGTCATCATAATTACAGCTATGTACACCGAGGGGGCGGGGTCAGTGGGCGTAATGCGTGGATGGAGGCGGGGTGAAGAGTTCCTGAGGAGGTGGCAGGTCTGAGCGTGACTGAGCAGGGATCAAGCAGGGTGTCATCTGTGCAGAGTGACAGGTTTGGAGTAGGAGGTTCCCCACCCACATATTACTTTAAACTCCCTGCTTCAAGCACTCAGGTATGGCGTGGGTAGTTGGCGGCCCTCCAGGGCCCTCCACGCATGTTCCGACACAGTCGCCGATCACTATGGCCCCTTTCAGCGCCAAATGTGTGCATTTTCCTCTCTTCTAAGGTAAATGGATGCTGGACACAACCTCACTCTCTTATTCTATGTTATTCATGTGCGTTCTAATTAGTTGAGAGAAAAAAACACATTCAAAATAATGAAACTCTAAATTTTAGAGGTTAATCAATAAATAGAATAAAATAAAATCAACAAGACGAGCTTGACTGTACAGAAGAATAAGGCCTGATAAATAAAATACTGGCAAAGTTAAATCTGAGGATGTTAGAACAGAGTGTAATGTGCAACCTTAATCTGTGTTGAAAACAAAACAAGAAAACAACAACAACAAAATAAAAACAAAAATAAATAATAAACAAAACAATAATAAAAACAACAAAACAACACACTTCTCATCCTTCACTCTGCTCTCCTCTCTGGGGGTCCTACGGTGAAAGACGGCTTCTCTTTTTGCTGGAGGTAAATCACAACAGAAGCCAAGCTTCACAGACAGGTGCTGAGGAGAGACGTGGTGGGCCCAAGACACATGACTAAGACCAAGGAGGGCATCACTTCTCATTGGGACGCGGAGGAGGAGAGGGCTACGGGCGAGGCGCCGGTGAACTCAAGCCGTTGTCCAGACTGAGCGGCACACTGTGGAGGAGACACCGCAGACGGAGCGAATAGGAGGAAGTTGGCCTGGTCCTGATGGCAATATAACTGTAGGTTCTGTGTTAACGAGGGGAAGGTAGGGTTGGGAGAACAAAACAGAGAGAGAGAGAGAGATAGTAAACAACTAAACACTTTACATTACCGGTATACAAACAAATGTTCACTAATCACCACCTACACAGTCGATGCAATAAAACATTACACAGAGGACCCACTGGAATGACTTCACACTCCAGACAATTGCTAACACTAAACCTGCCTAAGGAGATTACAGGACTGAAATTGGATAGAGACAGTTGCCTCATCACTCTAGGTGAAATCTTGATGAGTAGAGGACAATGATTCCTTAGCACAGATGAAAATAAATTTGACAGTGATTCTACGTAATTCTATATATTAGGTTTATATATATATATTTATATGTATATATAAAATTACACATAAACCACCACCCCTTGATAGGACACAGTGATTCCAGTGCTTCAAGAGTGATTCCAAGAGTCACAAGACGTGGTCTTAATCAAATGCCAGGTGGTTAGTATCAACGAATACCTTACAATTCCAAACAGCACTGAAAAATCTGTATCGTCCCATGGAAAAGTCACTTGGGGGATTATGTTTTCCTTCACGAGGTGACACCGAGTAGAGTATCAGACACAAACACAGCCACTACACATGCCACTACACAGCCACTACACGTGCCTTACCTGTGCTTAAGACTGCAGCATCTGGTCCAGGCCAGCATCCAATCAGGCGAGTCTGAAGTGACGGTGCAGCCACGCCCCCAGGAGAGGCGGCCTCCTTCCCTCCCAACCGGTGGATGTGCTACAGTCACACACGTGCCACTGTACACTGCTGCTCTCCACAGGTCAACACCGGTCACTGCATGTTCAAGCTCCGTGCGGCGAGATTAGTGTTTGTGTCTAAACGGAGCACTCCAATTGAGATGGATGACTACATGTTAAAAGCGTTAAAAGGTGATGGAGTCGAGTGTACATCTTGTTGAAAAATATCTTTGTCCGAGACATCCTTATGTCCGTGGCTAAACCTAGAGAGCTCATAGCATAGAGACCTGACAGTAGGAAGCATGGGTCCAGTTTGCATGATTGTCCCAGGTGGCAGTGTGGCTAGGACTGCCTTGTCCTTGTGCAGACAGGTGCAGGTGTGCATTTGAATCAACGTGTGCACAGCTGAACGTGTTGTCATATACCTATGCATGGGTGTGTGTGTGTGTGAGGGGGGGTTACATGCCTGAGAGTGTGTGCATAAAGCGTGAGTGTTTTTTTTTTAAGTTGTGTGGTTTCATACATGTAATGCCAACGTCCTCCCCCTGGTTGCTTTGCTGTCTAACACTGGCCTTTAGCTTCAGTTTAGCTTCATTTCAACTAATGATTAGGGCTTCAAGAGTCCTCCTAGTCATGCCGTTTAGTGGTTCAACCAAGGCCTTCACCGACACAAGTTCACCCCTCCCTCCCCATAAAGCCATAGTCTTCAGTCTAATATATCCATGTCCATTTTTTAATACTTACCCACCGCTATTCAATATCCACCTGGCTCTATGGCTTAGAAAGAGGCACAGTTTCACTGGGGAAAAGTCAAGGTGCAATTCTGTGATCACTTCCAGGACTCGACCTCCCTTCATCCCTCCCTTCATCTATCCCTCCCTCCCTCCCTCCCTCCCTCCCTCTTTCTTTGATCCGAAAGGATCAGATATACTGCACTACTTCAGTGAAGTTTTTTTTCCGCGTTATTTAAAAGAAGAAGAAGAACAACAACACACGAGTCAATGATTGGCTCTCCCCCTCCTTTTGTGTGGTCCTAGTATTGGGGAAGGGGGTGGGGTTGCTGGGAGGATTACAGTACGAGCGAGGCCCCCCCCTTGACAGAGGGGAACGGAGGGTCTGTCTGTCTGTCTGTCTGTCTGTGTGGTGAGTGGGCGACCCTCACGCCTGGTAGAGGTTGGCGGGGCTGCTGAGCGCCAGCTGTCCGTTGGGCGCCACGTCTCCGCCCTCGTCCTCCAGCAGGCCCGACACGTCGGCGTTGGGGATGCTGTCGTGGTAGCTGCTGAAGCTGATGTTGTCCTCCTTCAGCTCGATGGTCCAGAAGGGCGCGTTGAGCTTGCGGTTCCGGTACTCGCGGTACGTGTAGACGCCGCCCGCCACGCCCATCAGCGCCACCACCACCACGATGATGACGGCCAGCACGATGATGTTGAACTGGGTCCAGGAGACGCCGTCCAGCGAGGCCGTGGTGTTGTCCGTCGGGGGACCCAGCGTGGTGAGGAGGGCCTGGCCTGGGGTGGTGCTCGTGGCCGGGGGGAGGGAGGTGCCGTTGGGGGAGCTCATGGTGCTTCTCCGGGGGGGGGAGGGAGTAGTGCGGACCTCAGGAGTAGGGATGACTTTAGCAGGGAGAGGAGGAGGAGGAGGAGAAGGGAAGGGAAGGGAAGGAGGAAGAGTGTGAGAGAGATAGATAGATAGATAGATAGATAGATAGATAGAGAGATAGAGAGACAGACAGACAGATAGAAGAAGTGGGAAAGGGACATAGGGAGAGAGAGAGAGAGAGAGAGAGAGAGAGAGAGTGAGAGAGAGACAGATAGACAGAGGGAGAGGGAGAGATAGAGACAGACAGACAGAGGGAGAGGGAGAGATAGAGACAGACAGATAGAGGGAGAGGGAGAGATAGAGACAGACAGATAGAGGGAGAGGGAGAGATAGAGACAGACAGACAGAGGGAGAGGGAGAGATAGAGACAGACAGATAGAGGGAGAGTGAGAGAGAGACAGATAGACAGAGGGAGAGGGAGAGATAGAGACAGACAGACAGAGGGAGAGGGAGAGATAGAGACAGACAGATAGAGGGAGAGGGAGAGATAGAGACAGACAGATAGAGGGAGAGGGAGAGAGAGACAGACAGATAGAGGGAGAGTGAGAGAGACAGACAGACAGAGGGAGAGGGAGAGATAGAGACAGACAGATAGAGGGAGAGTGAGAGAGAGACAGACAGACAGAGGGAGAGGGAGAGATAGAGACAGACAGATAGAGGGAGAGTGAGAGAGAGACAGACAGATAGAGGGAGAGTGAGAGAGACAGAGAGAGAGTGACAGAGGAAGAGAGAGAGAGAGCACCAGCATGACGGCGTGTGTGAGAAAGAGGAAGGAAGCAGAGAGAGGGGAAAAAAAAAGAAGAACAAAAATAGGACAGAGGAAGAGAAGATCAACATTTTATTCATGAAAAACATCTCAGTTGTTTCAGTAACACACTGTCTAAACGTCCTCCTCTGGGGCTTACTGCAATCTTCTGTTTCAGTAAATAATTTACACCAAAGAAATAACAGACGTTCTCCATTACAACTCTACAATGTTGTACAAGAGGAGCTGAGGAACGAGAGCATGTCTGGAGAAAGAGGCACGTCTGGTTAATACATTTTGTGTGATTGCAAACGCAGACACTGAGAACATGGCCAGCTAGCACAGGGCCTTCCACAGATCACTTTAGCAGTCCATCGTGTCACAACAGCACCAAAGAAGGCCTCCATCTTTGAATACAGCAAAGACTCATCTCTTATGTTTGTTAGTATTGTTTCACCTATGTAACACTTATATTTTAATTACCTCTGTTGTAGAAATTGAATGTGTAGTCAGACGTAGGTATTTGATTGATCTAATGGTAATGTTTGCATCATGACTGTGTCGTCTGTAGCAGCATTGCACTTACTCTGGGACTTGGATGCAGAATGCAAATGTTGTATATCTTGGATGCAGAATGCAAATGTTGTATATCTTGGATGCAGAATGCAAATGTTGTATATCTTTGATGCAGAATGCAAATGTTCCTGCTAAAAATCACACAGTTCAAATCCTACCGTGACATTCCAGCAGGTCCCTGCCACTGCGGAACTTGACAACTTGACACACACACACACACACACACACACACACACAGGCATGCTATAGCACACATGAGAGCCAGTTACACACACACACACACACACACACACACACACACACACACACACACACACAAGCTGACACAGCAATGGCAGGCTGTATTCATGGCATCTGTTCCAAGATTCAAGTCAAGCTCAGCCGAAATCCTCTCACTAACAGCACGTCTGGGAACAGGGGACCTGACTTGACTTGACTCATCCCTTCCCTTCCATTCCCTCCCCCCTTCCCCCTATCTCTATCTCTTTCTCTTTCTCTGTGTCTCTCTCTCTCTCTCTCTCTCACACCCCTGAAACTTGCCTCTGATTTTCACCCAGCCTGATTTTCACCCATGGCAGTCAGCACTTCCTTCCATCCTGTACACTATGAGCCCCATACCCTCACTTTAAAACCAGCCCCTCTCTATATAACTTCTCTCCTCTCTTCTCTTCTCTTCTCCATGCTGAAGACTAGAGGCTGCACAGAGTCATGGTTTAACTGTAGTTTCAGAGACGATAGAAGACTTGTGGCCTCTTGTCTTCTGAAGCCGGGTGCGACAGGAACACGGCACGCTGAATGTGCTGCTGCACAAATGTACACCAAATCACTTTGATGAGTCTAGCGACACAGGAGGTATGGACCAACACAGATAAGTAGAGGGCATAAACATAACAAAGGCCAACTTGGTCGTATCCAGGAAGTCTGTGGTGCAGACCCTCATTATCAGTGCTGCTGACAGTATGCTGCAGTCACTGCAAAGAAATCCCTCAAACACCAGCATTCATGTATTTCTCTCTGTGGAGTTACTGAGTGGAGTACTGATGGAGATCGTTTCCAAACACTGTTAATGACTTGAGGATATAATAATCAAGTGCCTTGTATTATTAATTACCTTATATGAATCATGTACTTATGTAAGTAGGAATGTGGCTTTTCTGTGTTTCTGCATGTGTGTAACTTAGATTATTAGGTGCCACTTAGTCTGCATTTGTACAAGAGCATGTTTAGACCAGAGGTGATAAGAAGGGTCGAACTGTGCTTCCTCCGACCTTGTGCAAAACTTCCGACCTTGTGCAAAACTTCCATCCTTGCCTCGGACGTCAGAAATCCACCATGTGGTTTATCTGCTGAACGCTAAACTTCTGTCTATATAAACCTTGTGCGACGTGTTTAATATTGCTTCACTTTCAGCCCTGTGCTGGGAGTGAGCCCGATTGCAATTGTTGTTGTTGTTTGTCTAATAAATATACTTATATGCAGCTCCGGAGTCCTGAGGTAACTAGGGTGAATTTTCACCTATCATATTTGGGGGCTCGTGACCGGGATTCCAACAATCTCATTGTATAGTTTTTCTTGGGGTTGAGACAAACTTTTTGCATGTTTGTCGTGGGGTGGAAAGGGGAACAAACAGTTGTGGAAGGACTTTTTCCTGTATGCCTCGTGTGTTGAACGAATTGCTAGAGTTAGAGAGACTCCTGTCTGTAGTTTTCATGTTCTTGGAGCGCTCAAGGCTAAATGTTATATATTCCTGTTCACCTTCCTGTCCCCATGTAAAGGAAAGCTTTGCCGCAGAGGCAAGGCCTGTTGAGAAAAGGGATAAAAGGAAGGGTAGCGTTCGTTTTTGGAACGCTAAAGGTTATAAGCAAAGAAAGCTTGTTGCCAAAAGAAGGGTTAGCGCGCGCTATATGGTTATAAGCACTGTTCACCTTCCTGTTGGAAGGAAGGGTACCGTTCGTTTTGGGGACGCTAAAGGTTATATGTAAGAGCGCTGTTCACCTCCTTCACCTAGTGGTTGAGAAGGAAGGTGTCATCTGAAGTTGAAAACTCTCTAGGCCTATTTCTCCGGATATTTTTGTGTGTATATATTCCTGTTCGCCTTGTATGAAGGGAACAAACTTTTCAGTTTCTGTTTTCCTGTGGGGTCCCTTGGTTGGCAAAAAGGCTATACAAAAAGGGGTATAGTCCGTTACGAATAGATTATTCCTGAGTGAGACAAATTAGAAAAGCTATCTCCAGTCTCCTTAAGAGACAAAATATAGTTATAATAGAAACATAACTAACCCTAGTGTGAAGAATAAGATAAAAGTAATTTAAAAGGTTTCAAGATCAGTTAGAGGTATTAAGAGAAATACATAAAATAACTTACGAATGGGAAAAAGTGCGTCAAAATCATTAATGGCAATAAGAGGTGGTTTAAAATGTCTACAACAAGAAGAAAATTGTAAACACAGATTTGAAAATGTAAGGTTGTAAGAAGAAAGAGACATCTAAAAGCAGAGTCTGAAACAGGAGAGATATTTAAAATACAGATTATGTTTCAAAAACATGCCCTACAAACTTATTAGGAAGAGATGTGATGTGGGTTGGGCATTAGAATTGTTCCAACAATACATGGGTTTTAGAATAAATTAAACAATGGTGTCCCAAAATATCATTATGTATAGAATATACACTGTTTAGCCCCAAAAAAGATTTAAAGAGAAATTTAAGTCTGTCACACTAACTAAATTAACCTAGATTGATGCATTAGTGGTACAGTAGTGGTAGCAGTGGTACAGTAGGTAGAGAAGTCGTTTAGTAATCAGAAGGTTGCTAGTTCGATTCCCTGTCGAAGCGTCCTTGAGCAAGACACTGAACCCCTAATTGCTCCTGATGTGCAGTGTGCCATCAGTGTAAATGTAAAATGTGTATACATTGTTAGTCGCACATATGTAAGTCGCTTTGGATAAAAGCGTCTGCTAAATGACTAAATGTAAATGTAATGTAAATGCATTAGACTAACACAGGCTGGGTGGGGGCTGAGTGCTGGCTCAAAAGAATCTGCTGTTCCTCCAGATAAGAAGACCTGTAAACAACATACCCTGGTGTTGTTACGATTTTTTGCAGAAACAAGGCCACAAAATTAGCAGCTGTGGTCCACTAAAGTAAAGCTATCTTAAAAAAAGCAGCCACAGACAAAGAAATAAATTATGTCTTAGCACATCCATGACACGACAAGCCATTCGTACAAACTGTATACTGTAAAAAAAAAGGTTATATGACATCTGTGTTAATGCAGGAGTGAGGACTTAAGTTGAGACCAGTGGCATACTATTCCACACGGCTAGATCCATTAGCCCAAGCAATGTCTGAATGTTTACAAGCAGTAGTGGCTGCAGCCTGGGCGGTGCAGACCTCTGCTCCTATTGTACTACACAGACACTTACACTGAAAGTTCCACATGCTTACATGTCACCAGCCAGACAATTATCTTGCATGACTGTTTTGCTCTCGCAGCCTCATATCGCTATTGAGCACCGCGTGTCATTTAACCCAGCTACACTTTTTCTTATGGCAGAGGATGGTAATCCACATGATTGTGTAGCAAAGACAGATAAAGCCAGAGCTGACCTACAAGATATGCCTTTTCCAAAAGCTGATTTAACTATTGTTTGTTGATGGTTCAAACATATAAACCTTGAACGCTCAGCCACTACTTCCACACTATTCCAAACAGGCAGCGGAATTATTTGCCCTGATTGTGCACACACATGCAAAAGACCCGGTTTCATTGGAAAACCACAAAGCAGACAAGGCCACTAACCAGGCCGGACTGCAACAACCATCTGACACACGCACATGCAAAAGACCCGGTTTCATTGGAAAACCACAAAGCAGACAAGGCTACTAACCAGGCCGCACTACAACAACCATCTGACACGTACACACTTGAAGAATTAGATCTCACAATACTAAAAGATATGGTGCAATATTGAGCCATGGTGAAAACATGCCCCAATAAGTGGGGATAGTAAGCATATATTTGTACTTCTTATTTATATTTTATTTAGTTTGAAAGATATTTAATCATTCATTATTGATTTTATTGAGTTAAATCCAAACTATTAAAAGCAAATTGAGAATCCAAGAGTGAAATTAGTGAAACTAAGCATGCATGTTGTTATCACTGTTTGAAATGATGTATGGAAGAATCTACACTGCCTAAATTCTCAAACCATTTGCTGAAACAGACAAAGAGATTGAATATACATTTGCAGAATATATGTCTCTTTCTCTCTCTCTCTCTCTCTCTCTCTCTCTCTCTCTCTCTCTCTGATAGCATGGGCACAAGCGATACGACTCCTACTTTTGCTACATATTTGATGTCTGTGCAAGGAAACTGTCAAGACAATAGTGTGTTTCAATTCAATTAATTCAATGTATGCACAAAACGCAGGTTACACAACTAGAGCTCACAATGAATGCAAGTGTCTAATTGCCACCGTCGCACTTGTTTGGACGAACACTTTTTGATGAATTCTTAAAGTCAAAACTACTTCTGTATGAAGTGCTGAAGAAGCATGAATGTTACTGGTGCTTATGTTTCTAAAGTACCAGCAAAATGGCGCAGGTGGCATTTTCAGAACATCAAAAAGTAAATCACTGGAACAACGCTGCCAGCTAGCATAACCAAATGATGGCTATATTTCTTGCAGTGTCAGTACAAGCTTAACGGTGGCGGCGGCTTTGGACAGGATTCACTCATCCTCATCTCATCCTCAGACTAACACGACTAAATAGCTAACAGAGCAGACAAAAGCTAGAAACTTAAAAATATGCCTGTATGTCTTTCACCACCTCTCACACATATATCGGTGTGTGTGTGTGTGTGTGTGTGTGTGTGTGTTTGTTTGTTTCAAGATGCTACATTCTGCATTGTCAGGGACCTGCTGTAATATCACGGTAGGATTTAAACTGCACCCCCCCCCCCCCCTCCCCTCCCCCCCTCACCTATGGCTCTGCAGGTGCGTGTGAGTGGGTCCCCGGTGAAGCCGTCGCGGCAGCGCTCGCAGTGCAGGCCCGTGGTGTTGTTGATGCAGCTCAGGCAGTGGCCCGTGTCGGGGTTGCAGGTGCGTGGAGACGAGCGAGGGTCCGCGTTCCCGCTGCAGTTGCACGGCAGGCAGATGCTGTCGGCGTTGTAGAAGCCATCGCGGCACTGCTCGCAGTTGGGGCCGCGGTACTCGGGCTTGCACTGGTCGCACACTGGAGTGCCGCTCTCGTCTGGGGAAGAAGGAGCAGCGCAGAAACAGGTCACGTTAACGATGTGCTTCAAATGACATAAGACTGGCTACAATGACATGACCAGTGGAGACTTGAGATGTTAAAACGACAAAGGCAGTGTGGATTTCAGACGTTAGAACCGTATTAATAGTGTACGTTTTGAGAAGTTAAAATGGTATAGGCAATGCAGAGTTAAGATGTTACAATGGCAAAGCCAATGCAGGTGGACATTTACTTGTATTGCATCCCACTTGTAAATCACTGTGGATAAACATTTGCCAAACGAACAGAGGTATAATGAAGATATGTACTGACAGCTGTGCTCATCTCTTGATTCTCACGCATTTCATCTAGTGGTCAGTTTAATAGCTCACTGTCCCAGAAGATGGTGCCAGTGCATCATAATGATTAGTGCACGGTTTCCTTTGCCATGTTTTCACCCCAGGCGCTAACGGTGGCTTGGATAGCTGAGCAGGGTGGTGTGTGTGTGTGTGTGTGTGTGTGTGTGGACCAACTGTCCCAGAACTGAGAGTGTAGTTTTTACAGCCAGTGATGCAAAAGCTCTCATCTGTGCTGCTGCTCCAGTTAGAATGTACACCAGAAGCTTAGCTGCAGAAATGCAGATGGAATGAGTTATTGCCAGGAGAGTTAAGGCCAATATGCTTTAACTAGCTGCCTCTTGCGTGTCTCTGCCTGCAGGGACTGGTCTGGTCACTAGGTGGCAGTGTTACATTGTACTCGTGATGCCATAAAACTTGACTGAGGGGACACATTGTACACACAACACAGTAGCCTTGCCAAGTGGACATTACTGGGTAAATAAGGACACTTCAGGTGTTATCTATGAAGAGGGTAAGAGGACACCAAAACACACACACACATACACTCACAAGTTTCACACTCATAAAAAGGAAAAGAAAGTAACGGTCAGCCAGAGATCCTACAGAAGTACTAATGCTGGCTCTCAGATATGGCCCAAGGCGCGTGTGGCTCTTTGACAGAAACAAACAAACAAACAAACAAACAAACAAACAAGCAACACTGCATCCTCATCGCACTTCTGCAATACCAGAGCGCCCACAGCTGCTCCTTCCTCAAATGGGAACGGCACTTTCCACATCCAGCAAACAATGTGCTTATTCATAGCAATGAGGAACTGAAGGAACAAATGGTGGTGCACTTCCCACTTATTATTTCAGCCATCTCATAGGTAGTGTGGGGAGTGTGAGGATGCCCATCTCATAGGTAGTGTGGGGAGTTGATGATGCCCATCTCATGCCCATCTCATAGGTAGTGTGGGGAGTTGATGATGCCCATCTCATAGGTAGTGTGGGGAGTTGATGATGCCCATCTCATGCCCATCTCATAGGTAGTGTGGGGAGTTGATGATGCCCATCTCATGCCCATCTCATAGGTAGTGTGGGGAGTTGATGATGCCCATCTCATAGGTAGTGTGGGGAGTTGATGATGCCCATCTCATGCCCATCTCATAGGTAGTGTGGCGAGCTGAGGATGCCCATCTCATAGGTAGTGTTGGGAGTGTGATGATGCCCATCTCATAGGTAGTGTGGGGAGTGTGATGATGCCCATCTCATAGGTAGTGTGGGGAGTGTGATGATGCCCATCTCATAGGTAGTGTGGCGAGCTGAGGATGCCCATCTCATAGGTAGTGTGGGGAGCTGATGATGCCCATCTCATAGTAAGTGTGGCGAGCTGAGGATGCCCATCTCATAGGTAGTGTGGGGAGCTGATGATGCCCATCTCATAGGTAGTGTGGGGAGCTGATGATGCCCATCTCATAGTTAGTGTGGCGAGCTGAGGATGCCCATCTCATAGGTAGTGTGGGGAGCTGATGATGCCCATCTCATAGTTAGTGTGGGGAGTGTGATGATGCCCATCTCATAGGTAGTGTGGGGAGTGTGATGATGCCCATCTCATAGGTAGTGTGGGGAGTGTGAGGATGCCCATCTCATGCCCATCTCATAGGTAGTGAGGGGAGCTGATGATGCCCATCTCATAGTTAGTGAGGGGAGTGTGAGGATGCTCCCTGTTCATATATAACCATGACATCACTGCACCTTGCTCCCGCTCTCAGAGGTTGTAGGAAGCTCAAGGACCGCAGGCCAAGTTACGGTTACGAGTACGGTTACGGTTACTGAGAGTATGAAAGAGAAGATCTCTGTGAAAAGAGTTCTCTCTAGCAGGAGCCAAATGAGAACAGAACAGTTCTGATGAATCGTTCATTTAAAGATGTATTTTTGGGCTTTTTGTGCCTTTAATCGATAGTGCAGTGAAGAGTGGGACAGGAAATGAGAGGGAGAAGAGCTGGGGAGTGGACAGGAGAAATGACATCGGGCCGGATTCGAACCCATGTCCTCCATGGGCGTCAAGCCCGAATGTGGTCGGGGATACTGCTTGCGCCACAGTGCCCCCCTGAATCGTTCATAAGATGGCGATCAATCCCGTGAATGCACCCCAATGTGTCTCGCTGTTTGGGTTTCGCCAAGACACACAGAATGTTCCGTCTGTTCCCAGCCTGCTTAACAGAGAGGGTAAGGCATGGGGTCCGAGACCACGGGTTCTGGAGGGGTGGCGTGTCTCCAATCTAAGTGATCTCTCTTGCCTGGGTCTCATGCCCATCAGGCCCTGATCTAATGGAGAGAGGGATTTAGTGCCATAATCTAAATGTCAAGCCCCAGACATCCATCTCTGGGTGACTGATACAGTGGATGTGAAAAATCCTTAACAGGATTGCCTCACCATCGATCCTATGTAGCTACCCTCTTTCCCCCTAAATTCTGCCTCTCCCTCAGTATTTCTCTCTCTCCCTCTCTCTCTCCCTCCCTCTCCCTCCCTCTCCCTTCCTCTCCCTTCCTCTCTCTCTCTCTCTCTCTCTCTCTCTCTCTCTCTCTCTCTCTCCCCCTCCCTCGCTCTCTCTCTCTCTCTCTCTCCCCCTCCCTCTCTCTCTCTCTCTGCTGCCATGCTGTTTAATCTTCGTCGTGGAGCGCTCACAGCAGCTGCATTAGGAAAACTACAAACTCACTGCATATGGAAATGGATGAAAGTTGCATGTCAGCAAACCTGGACCAAATATGTTGGACAAAACAGGAAACAGGCCTTTTGCTCACATAAGATAAACATTCATTACAGCGAGGCAAAGGCTAATTTGCGACTTGCTTTCTTTAAAGGGAAAGTACTGAGACAGGGAGAGAGACAGAGAGAGAGAGAGGGAGAGGGAGAGACAGAAAGAGAGAGAGAGAGAGAGAGAGAGAGAGAGGGAGAGAGAAGAAAATGAATGGCAGAAAGTAAGATACGGTGAGAAGGACATGAAAAGCACGAGAGGAGGAAGGGAGACAGGCTTAGTGGCAGGCGACGCGTTAATATCATTCCTTATGGAGGGCTCCGTGAGAGGACTGGGCGGGTGGGGGGGTATTAGGAGAGGAGAGGAGAGGAGAGGAGAGGATGGGGAGAGGAGAGGAGAGAGGAGGAGAGGAGAGGGGAGGGAAAGGGATGAGAGAGGAGAGAGGAGAGGACGGGAAGAGGAGAGGAGAGGAGAGGAGATGAAAGAGGAGAGAGGAGGAGAGGAGAGGGGAGGGGAAGGGAGGAGAGAGGAGAGGACGGGGAGAGGAGGAGAGGAGAGGAGAGGAGAAGAGAGGAGAGGAGAGGACGGGGAGAGGAGAGGACAGGGAGAGGAGAGAGAGGAGCAGAGGAGAGGAGAGAGGAGAGGCGGGGCTTGACTGTGCTCGAGACTGTGCTCCAATCAAAAGGCTGCCTTGGCCATGTCTGATAAACTGAACTGATCAGGAAGTGCTCCGCCCTCTATGACCCTGAAGCATCAAGTGGAGCCCAAATCACAAGTATGTAGTTCAGGTAATTGCTACACCTCCGTGCCGTCCTCAGTGCTGGGTGGTCAGACAAGGCCTGCCTGAGGAAAGGAAAGTGTATTCATGAGGTTCACAGCTCCAGACTGAGGACCGCTGGAGGCATAGAGGAGGGAGATGTCTAGTTACTGCTCATCTCCAAATCAACACTCCGGTTGGAGCTGGTCAGTCGTCCACTCGAAAAGGCATGACAAGGAAAGACAAGGCTTCTGATGAACAGGACAATGACACACACACAGAGAAGGAGAGGCGCCTCAGTTGCCCTGCAAAAACCCAGACACACCCATAAACCTGACAGTGACTGTGTGTGTGTCTGTGCACACCTTTATGACATGTCGCCTGAGGACAACTCACAAATACATGATCTATGCTTCCAGCCATATCAGGGACAAAAGAATCTCTCTCTCTCTCTCTCTCTCTCTCTCTCTCTCTCTCTCTCTCTCTCTCTCTCTCTCTCTCTCTCTCTCTCTCTCTCTCTCTCTCTCTCTCTCTCTCTCTCTCTCTCTCTCTCTCTCTCTCTCTCTCTCTCTCTCTCTCTCTCTCTCTCTCTCTCTCTCTCTCTCTCTCTCTCTCTTGCCGCCTCTCTCCCTCTCGCTGCCACTCACTCACTCACTCACTCACTCACTCACTCACTCACTCACTCACTCACTCACTCACTCACTCACTCACTCACTCACTCACTCACTCACCAGCTCCTTATCTTTTGTCATCTGCTGTCACCTGACTCTCTGAGTCTCATCTAATGACTCACTGGCTTTGCGAGACTCTCCACAGGTGAATGGAGGACATCGGAAACAGTAACGTACACGCAGACAGAATGCACCTCGTCCTGTTTGGTGGCTTCTCACGTTGTTGGTTTATGACATGACACCACGGAGGACACGGCGTGAAGTGTGTCAGGAAGTGCGTGAGCCGCGAATGATTAACAACAATAGCAATGTGGCAATTTGACATATAAAGTGTACATTAAGATGTTCAAATTACAACAAACCAAATAAGATATAGTATTAAAGGATGTTATATTTAATAATATATTTGATATAGTTTAAAAGGCTGTTATATATATATGTTATAACTGCTATGCATGTGTAAATGCTTGGTGTTGTATCATATTCTTAGCCCTCTTGGCTCATACAGAGAATGCTCTACATCTAGGTGAAGATAATAAAATGTCTCCTCTTTAACTTCATTGTCATGTTGTGAATTGTGGCAATAAAATGTCCTCCATATTACTCAGTGTTTCCTCATCTGTGTGTGTGTGTGTGTGTGTGTGTGTGTGTGTGTGTGGGGGTGGGGGGGGGGGGGGGGGGAGCCTTCAGCTCTCTCTCTGACTGGACTCAACCTCAATCAGTGTTCCTCTATCACCCGAGTCCGCCTTCGCCCGGGGCCATGACCTCTTTGACCCCAGGTGACATCCCACGGCACACCTCTGACTACCCCGTTATGACTCGATCGGAATTCAGAGGATTCCAGAGCGAGTTGAGACAGACCCTGAGCTGCTTGTTGTGTGTGTGTGTGTGTGTGTGTGTGTGTGTCTGTGTGTGTGTGTGTGTGTGTGTGTGTGTGTGTGTGTGTGTGTGTGTCTGTTGGGGGATGGGCGTCCGCAATGCGAGGACAGGTTAAAGTCCATCAGCTTCAGGCAAGCTCACTTTTCACTTTTCAACAAAAGGACACCTAAATGTCTAGTTGAAACAGAAGTATAAACAGGCAGATATTCTACAGTATACATACATCACACTCACACGGACAAGGTGAGGCTGCCAGCTTCTATGATTAAGTAAACACTGTCAGACTGCATAGGTCATTCAAGGAAGACACAACTTTAGGTGCCGAAAAGATACGTTTGGACCAGAGAAGTGGGACAAAACTTCAAGATACAATGGAGAAACAGTTACAGTTGGGCGGGGGGAGGGGCGGGCGAACAGAGCCACGAGAGAACAGAGACTTCACAGGGACGACACGCAAACAATGGACAGAGTCTGAGCGTTATGGACACGCCCAACAGACTGGCTACTGTTGAGCCTGGAGAAGTGTGTGTGTGTGTGTGTGTGTGTGTGTGTGTGTGTGTGTGTGTGTGTGTGTGTGTGTGTGTGTGTGTGTGTGTGTGTGTGTGTGTGTGTGTGCGCGTGTAGTGTAGCCTGGAGAAGGGTGCCTCTGGCTTTGCATAGTCCAAAATCTTTCTGCACCCTTTCAAATGTTTTCCCTGACACAACAATCTGGAGCCACAAGAGCAATTCCAGTTGTAGGCCGTGAAGCAACTTGGCTGATGGTGTTCGGTTCAAAGGCGTCGTGAAGGAAGGAAGCCTGTCCTCACTTCCTCTACCACTAACACTTTCTCTCTCTCTCGACATGAGGCAAGCGTGAACACGCCACGCGCTCGTGACAGATGTCATTTTCTGACGACGCGATCGGTCGTGCAGCATGCCGCTCGGGGAGGGGGGGTCAGCTTTTGTTCTCATGCAACACGCAACTGTCGGGGACAATGGGAAAGACAATGAAAGGGAAAAAAAACACAATAAAGACGCCTACTTCTTAAGACTTATTAAGAGCTGGTGGAGGGGGGACAGGCATTCATTCTCCATCACGCGACCTACTTAATTAATCTCACATGTGATATGACAGCAACAGCATCATCCTCATCGCCACCAGCAGAGGCAGCAGCAGCATTCATGGGCTCCTGACCAAAGGCACGGCACGACAGCACTGCAGCAGAGTGCTAATGTATGGACTGTCGGTCCTAATGAACAGCTTGTGTCTTACATTAGCAACATTAGCGGCAGCCTGCTGAGTGTTCCCAGTCGTGGAGATTGCCACTGGGATCGCCCGCCTGCCTCCCTGTCGCCTGGGATGCTAAATACGTTAGCCATTAAAGCGTGACCCAGAGGAGCCTGCCGGTGTGCGACTTAAACAAACACACACAAACAAAGAGCTGTTTTTCATATTCAAAGATTATGCAGATATGGTATGACAACAGAGGCTCGTGCAAATGCGTTTGGAACATCATCACACAGTCTTTTGAATGCGTGTCTGACGCATACTGACACATGCATAAGCAAACAGAATACTCAAGTCAGAAAAGATGCGGGGGCACTTTCGCTCTCTCTATTACTTTCTGTATGTGTGTGTGTGTGTGTGTGTGTGTGTGTGGGTGTGCGTGACAGAGGAAAAACATAGCCTAGCCCTGACACTATATTGTGTATACTGTGTGTGTGTATTTGTGTGTGTGTGTGTGTGTGTGTGTGTGTGTGTGTGTGTGTGTGTGTGTGTGTGTGTGTGTGTGTGTGATAGTGTATGTGTGCCACGTGCTGGTTTTTGTGACACACACAAAAACCAGCACGTGGCACACATACACTATCTCACACACACACACACACACACACACACACACACACACACACACAGCTGCCGTCTGGCCTGTAAGTTCTTGTCGTTTGCCTGCCAGGCTCTTTATGAATGATGGGCGCTCATTAAGGACAGAGGCGGGGCTTAAGGAGGGGGTTTAATATGTGTGACCCACATCCTCTTCCTCGTGCAAACAGTCTGGAGATGGAGAGCTACAACCACCACACCGCCGCCGCCGTCACCGCCACCATGCCGTCTCAATGACCCTCACGATAAAGCCATCACACACCCTCACCCCGGCCTCACCAGCCAGAGAAAGCCGAGACCAGACAATCTCTTTTCATGCAAGACTATTCAAAAAGACTTTTCATTCGAAAAGAGAATCAAAAGAGCTGAAAAGAGTGATGGAGGGGAAAAAAGAAAAATAAATCTCTCCGGGTTTCAATCGCTTGCGTTCCCCCCCCCCCCCCCCAAGCTGACATTCCATTAAATGATTTCATACACAGAGAGTGAGACATGTATTAACCCAGGGAGATAGTTCTGTATCAGTACGATCAGCTGGCCCTGAATAATGCTCTGTGCTCTTCTCTATCTGTGTCTGACAAAAGACCAGTCTGGGTGGGACTGGTGGGGCTCTATAACAGGGTCCTGTTATCGGTGTGTGTGATCCTGACACCAGAGGAAGGCGGACGCAGGGTCCTGTTATCGGTGTGTGTGATCCTGACACCAGAGGGAGGCGGACGGATTTGACAAGCAGCACACTGGCAGAGCTAGTCTCAGTGCCTGAGGGCCTGCCAGGCTATAACAGGTCAGAGTTCAGAGTTCACATCTCATGTAGATAGACGCGACACAAGCATCTTAGACATCAGGTCAGGTATTCAAAGGGGTGACGTGTGAGTCAGGCGGTAAACTATTCACACAATTCACAACATACTGTGCGCAGTGAAGCTGTTTCACATTCACATCAAGTGATTTATTTAGCTAGAGTGTCTCTCTGAAGACTCGTACAACGGCAGACTAATAAAGGCACACAATTATGTGCTCTTGTTCTCCCTAGATTACAGTGTGAGACTAGTCATAATTACCTCAGCGCGGTCTACCTACACATTGGACTCGCAGCCATAGGGTTGAGTGTTAAGAGTAGTGTTTA
>NC_045163.1:24186930-24201930 GCF_900700415.2 Clupea harengus | reverse complement strand
CGATGCTGCCCCCGTGACCATAGAAGTGCTGCCGTCAGCAGACACACCCAGTGGAGAGAGAGAGATAGAGAGAGAGATAGAGGGAGAGATAGAGAGAGAGATAGAGGTAGATACATGAAGAGAGAGAGTCAACAGGCAAGACAGGGACAGAGAATGAGAACAAGCACAAGCCCCAGCCAAAAAAAACTATTGATTTTTCCTATAGCCTAATAAAGAGGAGGGAGTTGCTAAACCAAAATGTTTCAAGAGAGGTTTGACAGGTACATAGCGACAGATGAAAGGAAAGAGAGAGAGAGATAGACAGGCAGGGGAAAAGAGGGAAGTAAAATGCCTTTTTATTCCTTCCTTCTTTCGTTTTCACTCTCACACACACATTCTGAAACAGCTCTAAGCGTAGTCTAAACACACACTGAAATAATAATAACAAACCTCAAAGTGCCATCTGCAACCTCCTGACTAGCTCCAGTAATACCCACCCTCCCTCCCTCCCTTACCCCCCCCCAAAAGGAAAACACACACCAGTTCTCCTCAGCCTTTAGAGTCCCAGAGTGGAGGGAGCAGGGTGGAGAGCCGGCAGAGCAGAGACCCAGTGGACGTTATGTAAAAAGCAGACACGTCACAGAGAGCAAGGGGCTCTCAGCCTCCAGTCCAGCCCGGGTATGGAGTAAGGGGGAGCAGGAGGAGCAGGGGGAGCAGGGGGGGGGGGGGGGGCTGACAGAAACAGGGGATGGGGGAGGAGGAGGAGGTTAACCTAGTTCCCAGGGCTGGGAGAGCGAGAGTGAGAGAGAGCTGACTGGGGCTGGATCTTCCACCAAGCTAGGCTAAGCTAAGCTAGGCTAGGCTAGGCTCAAGCTAAGGACTGGTGCTGGAGCCTCAGAGCTCACAGGGACGGAAACTCACCAAGGTGACAGCTGCCAGTGGAGGTGACGCTGGAGCACGGGCACGGAGTGCAGAGGTCTGTGAGCGGCGAGCCGGGCGTCCGGTAGAAATTATACTTGCATTCCTCGCAGGCGGGGCCTTTGGTGTTGCCCTGGCAGTTGACGCAGATGCCTGAGTGGAAAGAGAGTGAGAGAGTGAGAGAGTGTGTGCGTTAGACAGAGAGAGAGAGAGAGAGAGAGAGAGAGAGAGGGAAGTAGTGTGTGTAAACAGTGGTGAGGTCTGAGTGACGGGACGCTGGCCCAGTGAGGGCAGGGCAGAGGGAGGAGGAGGGGGGGGGGGGGGGGGGTCTAAACTAGGGGCAGCTCTCGCTTGTGACGGAGTTATGGAAACAAACAGTGTAGGCAGGCAGAGGGGAGGGACAAAGCAGTAAAGAAAACGACCCACACACACACACACACACACACACACACACACACACACACACACACACACACACAGAGAGAGAGAGAGAAACATGCCAAACTACATAGAGCGCTGCAAGTGCTAACAAGTGCTTGTGGCTAGAGTGATCAGAGCAGCAGGAAGGAGCATGGGGAGAGTGAGGGGGCGGTGGAACAGACTGAACACATGGTCTCTGATTAGAGCCTGATACACATTAGACTGCTGGAGCAACAATGCCATTACATAACAGAACATCAAGGGCACACACCACAGTCACATCTGAAACAGCGTACTGAGGAGTGATCTAAAACATGCACACCACAGTCACATCTGAAACAGCGTACTAAAGAGTGATTTAAAACATGCACACCACAGTCACAGCGTACTGAGGAGTGATCTAAAACATGCACACCACAGTCACATCTAAAACAGTGAACTGAGGAGTGATCTAAAGCATGCACACCACAGTCACATCTAAAACAGTGAACTGAGGAGTGATCTAAAGCATGCACAGCACAGTCACATCTGAAACAGCGTACTAAAGAGTGATTTACAACATGCACACCACAGTCACATCTGAAACATAGCGTACTGAGGAGTGATCTAAAGCATGCACACCACAGTCACATCTGAAACAGCGTACTGAGGAGTGGTCTAAAACATGTGCAGACATGATTAAACATCTCAAGACATAGTTGTGGGTGTGATTAGAGCCTTTAGGTTCTGTGCATTGATGGTGGGACTCGCGCACACAGGTATGCGTCTCGATGCAGGATCTGATTTCTGTTCCTCGCGCACTCAAACCTTCCATTTTGACCTAAAAAAAAAGAAGCTGGATGAAGATCTAGAATCTAGATCAGCGTTCCATCTCTTGGGCACATTGGAACTGGGGCCAATCAGGCTTGAGTGGAAATTAGGCTAAGCAATTAAAGATATACACACACACACACACACACACGTCAACACAACCACACACACACACACACACACACACACACACACACACACACACACACACACACACACACACGTCAAAACAACCACAGAACATGCACCTGTGCACAAAGCAGGCTTCCTGAATGCAGGTACACACACACTTCCTGGAAAATGGGCCAGGCTAGCTGCGGATGAAAGGCTGGTTGAGGTCGTGTGATGTGGTCTGTGGTTGGTGGTGAATGAAGCGGAGCGTGTCTGTGATTCATTATGTGTTCCGCTGCAGTGCTGGAAGTGAGGGGCCGTGATTATTTAGGTGATAATTGAGCAACTGGCGCGGGATGAGACGGAAGCGCTTGGAGGTCCCAGCCCCCCCCCCCCCCCCCCCTTCACAATCCCACAATTCAGATGCTGATGAGCAGCTGTGGTAGAGTGGGGAGGAAGCGGGCGCACATAACGGGGCGCCACTAAGGCGAGGCGAGGCGGCGAGTGTACATGACATGCGGATGGGGAAAGGAGACGAGCCACTTCAGAGCAGGGCTTTTACTGACGCAGCCGCACGAGCTCTTCGCCACGCACTGTGAGTCGGGTCCTCTGACGTGGAACATGCGAGTGGTTGAACAGAACAACAAAGAGACGTCAGGCAGGGGAGAAGCCGGGGCGGGCGCCGTGACAACCGTCGGAATGGAAACTTGAAGCACACTATGCTTCCACTGTAACTTGAATTTGCATGAGAGGAGACTCCCACTCTGTTTCAGCAGACACGCTGTTTCCTCACTGAGTGTTTCCCCGACTGGCTCAGAGCTGCTCGACAGTCGTAGTGTAGTCCGTCACCGCACAGCTCCCAACCCACTCTGTGTTAGTGTGTGTGGGTATGGAGATGTTTGCGTGTGTGTGTGAGTGCGTGTGTGACTGTACGCTGTAAGAACTGTGTGTATCAATATGGCTATAAGCCTATTTGTACATTTGTTTCACTGTGGGTTCTCTATTAATTTGTGTTTGTAAGTGAGTGTGTGAGTGTGTGTGTGTGTGTGTGTGAGTGTGTGTGTGTGTGTGTGTGTGTGTGTGTGTGTGTGTGTGTGTGTGTGCAAGAATGTCACTGTAATGCCAGTGCATGTCTGGGATCCACATCAGGAAGTGAGCTGTTGCCAGTGTGTGTGTGTGTGTGTGTGTGTGTGTGTGTGTGTGTGTGTTGCCAGGCCACGCAGCCAGAGGCAGAGGGGCTGATGGGAACTGAAGTAGACACCTGGGCTCAAGGCTGCAGAGGTGCATCGTGGGAGAAAAGAAAGCCTAAAGCCTGTTCCCAAACAGTTTGGCCTAGCCAAAGGATATCAGCAGGACTTCCACAGTGTCTCCCTCTCTCCCCAGCTCTCGTTTCTCCTTCACCTCCCCTGTGACTTTATCCTCTCATTTCCGTTCTTTTTCCTTCACTATTTCGGTCTTCTTCTCGAAACTGACAGCACTCTTCCAGCCTCAATATGCTTGTCCATGAGATCAGTCGCCTGTGGCCCATAAGCTGCTTATTTTCATGCTTGTATAAATTTGTAGCGAATTATTTTGGATCACACAGGAATACTGAGCTCAGCATAATGTATTTTGACGATGTATTTTTTTTTTTAAAGCTGTTGAACTAAACCACACATGGTGAGCCGTGAGAAAAGGCTGTAGACATAACTCAATCCTTTGAGTGCCAAACACATGTGCCAGTGGAATACTGCACTGAATGACTTTGTGATTGAGATTAGATGTAACCCAACTGGGGAAATAAACTAGGTATACATGTTCTCATGTTCAGTATAAGCAATATGATTGGTATTGAAAGTAGGCAGTGATGTTCGACTGTTTGATTCGATGCTCCGTACAGTTCAGTGGGGGGGGGGGGGCAAGTGCTTCCCCATTCTTCGTTCTACTCATTTCAAACCCCCCAGCAAACTCATTTATCATTTGATTTAGCTTCCCTTTATGCAGAGAACAGTCCTCTGCAGGCCTCAATCTCTTTACCAGGCAAGCCCTGCTTCAGGTAAGCAATTCAACAAGCAGCACCAACCAAAGCACGGCAAGGACACGGAGACCACTCTTCTCTCTGATCCCCCCCAAGTGCCCCATGCCGACACCCCCTTTAATCTGCCTGCCTGCCTGCCGATTGCTCCCAGGTTGAGTGACATCCACGCATGGTTGGTCAGGTACCTCGCCTGTGTGAAATTCCCAGGAGGCGTGCCAATAGAGCCTCCACCATTAGAGCGGAATATTTACCAAAACCGTGCTGGAACTCTAAAAAGCCATTACGAGAAAATGAGACTCTTCTGTGTGTGTGTGTGTGTGTGTTTACATGTGTGTG
The DNA here is from genome assembly GCF_900700415.2 of Clupea harengus. Lineage (NCBI taxonomy): Eukaryota > Metazoa > Chordata > Actinopteri > Clupeiformes > Clupeidae > Clupea > Clupea harengus. Next base: position 24,197,339 of record NC_045163.1, on the reverse strand, counting down.
TTTACATGTGTGTGTTTGTGTGTGTGTGTGTGTGTGTGTTAACATTTGTGTGTTTGTGTGTGTGTGTGTGTGTGTGTGTGTGTGTGTGTTAACTTGTGTCAGTGTATGTATGCATAAATGTGTCTGTGAGTGTATGTATGCGAGTTTATGTGGTGTATGTGTAATTGTGTATGCACATACTGTATGTGTGTATGGTGTAAGTGTGTGTGTACGTGCGCGCATGCTGTAAGCGCGTGTGTGTGTGTGTGCACGCGCGCACATACATACGCGTGTACGGTGTGGGTGTGTGTATGTCTTGGGGGGATGGGGTATGTGGTCCCTTCGCTGTCTGTTTGATGGTCCAGGATCAAAGGGCCATGTATCTGTGGGGCCGGTGGCCTGTCAGACAGCTCCGCTGGGGCCTTTCCGCACACGGACCCCGTTGGGTCCTTCGGGACCCAGGAACAAAGAAGGAGCACGATCATTAGAGCTCCGCAACCCCCACGTCCTCCTGCCTGCCCCCCCCCCCCCCCTCCAGCCTCCCAGCATGTAGGAATGAGGGTCCAAAGCCCCCCTATTAATACAGGAGTCGTTTCCTTTGGAGTGCCTTAATGACCTCAGGGTTAGGAGCCACAGAGGAGAGGAGAGGAGAGGAGATGAGAGAGGAAGGGATAGGGTCAGGGAATGAAAAGAAAACAGAGAAGAACAGCATGGAAGAGGCGAGAAGGGGGTCAAGAGAAAGAGGGGAGGAGGAGAGGAGAGGTGAAGAAGACGAGAGAAGGAGAAGAGAAGAAAGGAACAAAGAAGACACAGGATGGGGGGAAAAAAGAGAGGAACATGGCAGCACACGTGTGTGTGTGTGTGTGTGTGTGTGTGTGTGTGTGTGTGTGTGTGTGTGTGTGTATGTCTGTGTGTGTGTCTGTGTGTGTGTGTGTAAATGTATCTCATACTGGGCTTTAAACAGCCGGCAGACGACACGCAATAAGAATAGACCAGTGTGGCCCAAACGGATATCCTTTATCCTTCAGACAACTCTCTGTTCATCCTACACACACACACACACACACACACACACACACACACACACACACACACACACACACACACACACACACACACACACACACACACACACACACACACACACACACACACACACACACACACACACACACACACACACACACACACACACACACACGCGCAGTAATGAACTCCTGATCTCTCCCTGATTTGCTGGAGCTCTCCTGCTGATTAAGAGGTGCGGTACTAAATGGGCCATTCTCCCTCTCTGACTGCAGGGTCTTCATCTTCGTCTTCATCTTCCCTCCCCTCTCCAGACGACTGATGAGGAAGTAAGAGGTGCTGCAGGACCTCAAGGTCAGCTTGCAGTTACAGTAAGTTGAAATTCAACACAAATAAATGGTTACACACACACACACACACACACACACCTACAAGTACACACACACAGATGTCATGCCAGAGTCTGGATCAAAGTCAACAGTGATGAGGAGAAGATGAACATTAACACACATGCATTCTCTCTTTCTCTCTCACACACACACACACACACACACACACACACACACACACACACACACACACACATACACACACACACACACACACACACTCGCACACTCATCCATTGCCCTTTAACAGGACACTAGCCACAAGTCTCCTTCCTTTCAAGGTCTATTAGCTGGACAAATGCAACCAGCACTTAAATCCATTTATCATATCATTGACATCACTGACCCAGATTGACTGTCACTTTAACACCCAGGAGAGAAGGTCACCCCTGAATGTCAGCATCTCTCGTCCTCATCAACTAAAACCACTGCCCCTTAAACTACCCACCTTCATCACCAGCCCTGTCAGACATGACTGTTCCCTGATTAGTGATCAGTGGGGCCAGTTGAAAGGTGGACGTGAAACCGTTAAGAAAGCTCCACTAATTCTGTGGTTAGGCCTCATGCTCCAGGCCAGATAATTCCATTAATTAATTAGTCTTAAATCGATTCAGAATCCGTGCCCATGAGACCATTCAGACGGCTGACAGAAAACATTTAAGTGGGGGTGAGATGAAGTAGGGGGTTAGTGTGTGTGTGTGTGTGTGTATATGTATATATAAATATGTGTGTGTCTATGTGTGTGTGTGAGTGAATGTGTGAGTGAATGTGCGTGTGTGTGTGTGCTGTTTATGCGTGTGTGTATATGTGTGTGTGTGTGTGTGTGTGTGTGTGTGTGTGTATGTGTGTGAATGAGTGAGTGAGTGTGGTAGACTCATAGTTTCCACCATTAAAGCAGAGGCAGTTCTGAGGTGCCATGCTGCCCTTATCTCAGAGTAGAGGCTACCGGAGGGACTGTGCTGAGGTAATGGTGGCAGCAGTGGGGTGTGTAAAATAAAGGAAAGAGAGAGAGAGAGGAAGAGAGGGAGAGAGAGAGAGAGAGAGAGAGAGAAAGGAAGAAAGGGGCAGAGGGAGAGAGAGAGAGAGGACGAGAGAGAGAGAAAAGCAAAGAAAAGTGCTGAGGTGAAGAGCCAACACAGCAGCAGCGGTTATTTTTTCCTGTTTCCCCGAATCAGCATTAAGACCCTACTCAGCTACGCAGAAAGCCCCGCCATTTTCAGCAGCCTGTCTGCCTGCCTGTTCAGTGAAGTCTTTGTGGGAAACAATGTCTCACAATCATGGCTCACGCAAGGTTGAAGTATTTTCAAGTCTTCCACATCTCTTCATCCCCCTGTCGATGCCCCCCCCCCCCCCCCCCCACCCCCAAAGGAAGCTCCTCTGGGCTGCCGTTCAAACGTGCCGGTGCGCTTTGATGATGCGCCGCCTTCCAGAAGAGTCCACACGACCGCGGCGCTTCTGTGGAGCAGCGCGGGCATCAATATTAAAAACACATGTCTTCTTGATCTAACACTTTTTAATGGATGCTCTTTCTGTCAAAGTCTGACAACTCCACAAGCACAGCCCGAGGGAGCAAAAAAAAAAAAAAAAGACAAAGAAAACGAACAAGAAAAGAAAAAACATCTAGGCTGCAACCACATCTCTGGACAGCCATTACAGGCAATTAAGGCCAATTAATCATAGCAGGGCTCTGGTGAGAGAGGTGTAATTAGCTTATCTTGTGGTGCACACTTAGAGGAGTGCTGATTAGCACAGGGGCTAGAGTGATGTATGTAGTGTATGTGGTGTATGGGGTGTATGGAGTAAGTGCATTGCGTTTGGGGATGTTTGCGTTTGGGGGTGTTTGCGTTTGGGGGTGTTTGCGTTTGGGGGTGTTTGCGTTTGGGGGTGCTTGTTGCTGTGTGTTCTCATCTCTGGCTGATGGGAGACTTTCTGATTGGGAACGATAAGACGTGCAATGAACTGCACTGCACTGTTCAACTCTGTTGCATCACTGGTGGTCTAGACGATAAGTTAATTTGGCAGGCCAAAACAAAACACACAGACACACTCACACACACTCTCTCTCTATCTCTCTCACTCACATGTCTACACACAAATGCGCACACGGACACACACACTCACGCGAACACACACACACACACACACACACACACACACACACATATATATATATATACACACACACACACACACACAAGATGCAGCATATGCAATGTTTTTATGCTGAGTTGTTTTCCTTGAGGCAAAAAGGACTGCAAATACTGAGTCAGATTTCTGATTGACAACCCAGCTCAACTCCCGTCCGGTCCACTGTCCACAGCAGAACAGCTCAATGCGTCTGCACATGACGTTACATAACCGATGATCTATACAGCACATGGCCACGCGAATGAGCTCAGGCAAAACGAGGACAGAGCTTTTATGGATGCACACGGATAGATGGAGGGATGGAGGGAGGGATGAGTGGAGGGATGGATGGAGGGATGGATGGATGGAGGGATGAGTGGAGGGATGGATGGATGGATGGAGGGATGGAGGGATGGATGGAGGGATGGAGGGATGGATGGATGGAGGGATGGATGGATGGAGGGATGGATGGAGGGATGGAGGGATGGAGGGATGGATGGATGGAGGGATGGATGGAGGGATGTGGAGGGATGGAGGGATGGAGGGATGGAGGGATGGATGGAGGGATGGAGGGATGGATGGAGGGATGGAGGGATGGATGGAGGGATGGATGAGTGGGCGTTGGGATTCAGTGAGGCCCCGTTTTAGTCATGGCTGCTCTCCTGGCACTTACAAGCAGAACGGGCCGTGGAGAACAACATCTCATAATCTAAACCTAGCTCACTGAGGTCATTGGATGGATGTCATTGTCATAGACACACACACCCAAATTCCAATGAAGAGAACTCGCAGGAGAGCTAAATCCCCATCTAAACAAATCCAACTGAGGTCATCGCATGGAATGGAAAAAGGACGTTTTGGTTCAACCCTGTTTATAGAGGGACAAGTCCAGGTTTTCTTTTGTTTAGCTAATGGTTTTCAACTCCAAAACATTATGTATGGTTCAGTTGTAATCCTGAATACATTTCTCACAACTCAACAAGTTTCTCTTTAAATTAATTTCCTTCAGTTGGACGAATCGCAGACATCATATCCGTGTTAATGAACAGCTCCCCTTCAAACCGAGAGACGAGAGAAACCGGATGGGAACAGAGCTGAGGAGAGTGTTGTGTCTCACCTGACGGGGGGTGGCAGTAGTTGGTGTGGTTACGAGAGAAACCAGATGGGAACAGAGCTGAGGAGAGTGTTGTGTCTCACCTGACTGGGGGTGGCAGTAGTTGGTGTGGTTGTTGCACTGACACGGCTGGCACCCTGTGCTGCTGAAGTGGAAGAAGCCCGGGTGGCAGTCGTCACACTTGTCCCCGTACACACCCGTCTTACACTGGCACATACCCAAGCTGAGAGAGAGAGAGAGAGAGGGAGAGGGAGAGAGAGAGAGGGAGGGAGGGAGAGAGAGAGAGAGAGGGGATGGGGGGGATGGGGAGAGAAACAGTGAGAAATACGTTAGGATGGAGGTTGTGTCTTAATACATGGCAACACAGTCCAAACTGTATCTGTTAGATTTGTGGACAGATTTATCAAGGTGCCAACTACAGTGCACCAACACACAGCACCTTTGTACACAGTCACACATACACAAATGCACAGTATCTTTATATACACACACACACACACACACATACCCCCCCCCACACACACACACACACACACACCCCCACACACACATACCCCCCCCCCCCACACACACACACACACACACACACACACACACACACACACACACACACACACACACACACACACACACACACAGACATCTTCACACACTGTGTCTTGTCTCTGGTCCACATCTAAAACAGATGTGCCGTAGTGTGTCAGAGCTGTAGGAGCATGGGCCCTTCCAGTGAGGACTTCTGTCTGAATAAGTCCCATTGATCTCCCCCTGCACACACACACACACACACACACACACACACACACACACACACACACACACACACACACACACACACCGTCCCGTTGATCTCCCCCTTGCTTGCGAGACCACAAACCAGCTCTCCTCTTTCTCTGCAAAGCTTCTCACCACCAGACTGATCCTGCACACATCAAACACCCAGACAACCCCCCCCCCCCCACACACACACACACACACACACACACCATCTCTCCTCTCCTCTGGCCTGCCTCAGTGAGTTCCTCTCCATAACTCACACAGGCCCTTGACCCTCACCCCCCCCACCCCAACCTCCTGTACCTCTCTTTACTCAGTCCCACTTGTGCCCATTTGCAAAGCCTTTCTTCCCTCAGACCCTCTCTGCTGCAGAGCTTCAAAAGCCGTGGTGTCGGCTCAGCCTCAAAGCCCTTTCATTCCCAGCCCCTTCTCCGTCTCTCCCTTCAAATAGTGCTTCCTTTTAAAAGACTTCTTCGTCGTTTTTTCTCTCTCTTTCTTTCTTTCTTTCCTGAAATGTTCAGGGCCGAAGGGGCAAAAGGAGAAGGTCTTGGAGCACACATGCTAGTGTGTGTGTGTGTGTGTGTGTGTGTGTGTGTGTGTGTGTGTGTAGGAGAAGGTCTTGGAGCACACATGCTAGCGCTAATGTGCTACCCGGGGGGAATGAATGGGGCCGGTTCCCCCGCGTGCCAGAACATTGGCGGGGTAATGTGGAGATAAGCAGACACAGGAGGTTCTAAAGGAGCGGAACAGTCGCGCCGGCCATTTACCCGGGCCTTGATGAATGAGGGTCATCAATTCTGGGGACGAATAGCAATCGCACAACGCAGATTCGCTCCACAAGGCCAGCGCCCGTGTAAAGGGATTGGGCTGGGAGCCAGCCACACAAAACAACAATAAAAGCACATGTATAAGACACTTAGGAACACACACCAACAAAATCACACACACACACACACACACACACACACACACACACACACACACACACACACATACACACACACACAAACACAAACAAAATCACACACACACACACACAAAATTACACACACACACACACACACACACACACACACACACACACACACACACACACACACACACACACAAAATCACACACACACACACACACACAAAATTACACACACACACACACACACACACACACACACACACAAAATTACACACACACACCACTTTTCATTTCCTGGTAATTGTTGTGAACAGTATAAAAAGCCCAGCCCAGTAAATGGGTGGAAACTGTGTGGTAATCTCAGCATTATTTAACAGCTCAGGATTTTTGGCAGAGACAGGGGATGCTACGTCCAGCACTAGGATCAGGTTAGAAGCCCAGTCCCTATGGTGAACAGGGCGTGTGAATGCCTCCAATGCAAGTCTATGGTTCTGAAACCAGACAAAAAGAGAGAGTCTTGTCCACATACCGGAACCCACAGAGCACACAGAACAGAATGGGATGTAGAAGACACTTAGAAGCACACACACACACACACACACTCAAACACACACACACACACACAAACACACACACAGACACACAAAAGACAGAATGGGATATGGTTAAGTCAGTGTACCATGCTGACTGAAGGAGGTGAAAAAGCTGCAAAGCTGTAATCAGCACTACAAAAAAACTCTAATTAGATAGAACAGCAGCAATTATCCAGAGCTCAGGCAAACAAGGTCTCACACAATCGCTCGCACACACACACACACTACATCAGCACCTGGGAAAGACATATCCCTGTTCATTTGGAAATGCTTAACCTGGTGCGGCCTGTTGGCTGCCCGTGTGAGAGAGCAGATCGCTAGTGTGAGACGACACACACCCAGGTTTATCTTCCTACTCCCAAATACATTGACATCCTGTTTAGCCCTTGACTGTAACGCAACACTGCATTGAGGGCTGGTCTGAGGACAGGGAATGAATGGGCCTCTGCTACGTCTGTTCTGCTTTGGGAATACAGACACAAGGGTCGTGGAAACAAAGACGCACAGTCTGACATGTACAACAGACCACGATACATCCATCCAACAACACATTCATATTTACATGGGTATGTACATTTTAAACATCCAACCATAAACACACAGACACACAGACACAGAGACCCACACACACACACACACACACACACACACATCAATAGAAAGAGACAGAGTTTTGACTAATAAATAGACCATGAATTATGGATAGAGCCCCCCGGAGCGGAGAAGGAGCGTCTCCATTCAACAGAGCCAGAATGAATAAAGAGCTGTGTGTGTGTGTGTGTGTGTGTCTGTGTGTGTGAATCTGAAAACAAGCTCAGTGAGCAGTTAGCGTTCACACGTGTAGGAGTGGGTGTTTACAGAGTGCTCTAATTTTGAACATTAAACTGTGGGCGCACACACACACACACACACACACACACACACACACACACACACACACACATCACTTCAACTGCCTCAGAGAACACACACACAGCTATGGCAACAAACAGGAAAAGACGCGAGGACGCATTTCCCGGCGATTTAATGTTTTATGATTGTGTGGTTTGTCAGTTCTGTCAGAACAGTAAATACTGTTAGTCTCCCCAGCTTCATCCGTAATTATGCAGCTCAACATTAAACTGACTGCAGGTTTTGAGACACTGGATCGACGTTGACAGAGCAAATGGCAGGCGTGTATTATTTTTTTTAGGCCTGTGCTGTGTGTGTCTGTGAGCTGAGGTAAATTCTGCTTTATGTGGTTTTGATGTTGTTTTCTCTTCTCCTTGTTTGTCCTCCGGTCATGTAAAATATTGAGAGAGAGAGAGAGCAGCTTGGCAGGCGCCTATAGCTAGCTCTGCAGGGCTAGCATCTGTCAACTGGCTGTGTGCACAGGAACAGGCTGCATTAGCGCAGGTGTGCTTCTGATACACTGCCATCTCATAGTGGGCTCTCCGCACATGTTGGAGATTATTAACTCGCCGCAGGCTCCTGCATACTGTTAGCTTGACTGGTTACCTACACTACGCACCAGCTGTCGCTTGGATCAATAGAGGCCTTACACCTTCATTACGGGGCCTTTAACAGGCATAGACTGCTAACTCCTGCATCTGGGACTGACATAGAAGAGGAAGAAGATAACATTAATCTGGTTACCGATATAATACTTGTAAGCCCACATTGCTAATAGTGCGACTATTAGCGAGACAGCGAGCGGAAATGAACATGGCTGGAGATGGGAGGGGTGGCCATTAGCTTACACAAGATAAGGTTTAACCGGTTTCTGTTCTGTTTGTTTTTCTAACAAGGATAATTGCTTTTGCAACACACACCAGCGTCATGCCAGCAAGGCTCTCTGAATTGAAGCTAATTGAAAGAGATGATTGGACGAAGCAGTGGCAGCACTGTTTGCACAGTGTGCATCAAGCCTTCAGTTATAGCCTTCAGCAGCTTTCAATCTCCCCATATACATATATATATCTACATGAACTCAGCAGCTTTCACTCTCCCCATATATATATATATCTACATGAACTCAGCAGCTTTCACTCTCCCCATATATATATATATCTACATGAACTCAGCAGCTTTCACTCTCCCCATATATATATATATATCTACATGAACTCTGCAGCTTTCAATCTCCCCATATATATATATATATATATATATATATATATATACACACAGTATCTACATGAACTCAGCAGCTTTCACTCTCCCCGTATATATATATAATATATCCACATGAACTCTGCAGCTTTCACTCTCCCCATATATATATATATCTACATGAACTCTGCAGCTTTCACTCTCCCCATATATATATATATATATATATATATATATATATATATATATATCTACATGAACTCTGCAGCTTTCACTCTCCCCATATATATATATATATATATATATATATATATATATCTACATGAACTCAGCAGCTTTCACTCTCCCCATATATATATATATATATATCTACATGAACTCAGCAGCTTTCACTCTCCCCATATATATATATATCTACATGAACTCTGCAGCTTTCACTCTCCCCGTATATATATATATCTACATGAACTCTGCAGCTTTCACTCTCCCCGTATATATATATATATATATAATATATCCAGATGAACTCAGCAGCTTTCACTCTCCCCATACAGTATATATATGTATATATACAGTATATATATCCACATGAACTCTCCCCATACAGTATATATATATATATATACAGTATATATATCCACATGAACTCTCCCCATATATATATATATATCTACATGAACTCTGCTTAAATGTCCTGTGCACTTTGGCTAGTGCAAGCGCCCCCTCGTTAGCCATCAAAATGAACTCTCGGAGGAGCAATCAAGAGGCCCTGCCTCAAGCTGCCCTCGGGGTGCGGGCAAGGCTGGCCGTCGCCATGGCAACGGCACCTCATCTCCGGCGCAGCTGTCCCCGCTGCGATAAGAGTGCTAGTGTGCAGCATCGGCGTGGCAACGACCGTGACGGCAACAATGGCTTTCAAGATGGGGGCCGAGGCAGGTGATGCCTTTGGCAGGCAGTGCTTTAAAGTAAGGGTAGTAAAATGCATAGATTTACAGGACACTTACGACCCAGCCCACACACCCACACACACACACACACACACACACACACACACACACACACACACACACACCTCTGCTGCAGTCAGAGTGAGAAACAGCCCAAACTGCCCCTGAGCCGTGCGGCTGGTTCTGGTGCTGCTGAGAGGCAGTCCATCAAGCCCGCTGAGTTTGAAACTTCCAGAAACCATCGAATGATCAAACAAACTCCTGTGCTCTGAAGTGCAGGAGGAGACATGCTCGGAATGTTTCATCTAAGGCCCGACACTGTTGTGTGTGTGTGTGTGTGTGTGTGTGCGTGTGCGGTTGTGTGTGTGTGTGTGTGTGTGTGTGTGTGTGTGCGTGGGTGTGTGTATGTGTGTGTGTAGTCATTTCTCATTGGGGAGTAAAAAACAAAAACAT
>NC_045163.1:24129430-24171930 GCF_900700415.2 Clupea harengus | reverse complement strand
CGTCACTGAGCTTAAGAGAAGACTGATGGGCTCGTTCACCAATGTAGAAAAAAAATAACTGGGATAATATATATATAAAAACTGAGATGATCTCTCTGTACCTCTCATACACATTCACACCTAGAGACACACACACACACACAGAGACAAACACACACACAGAGACACACACTTTACCTTAATAGTAAAGCTGATTTATTATCCTGGGCTAAGGAACATGCTGACTGCAGGTACCGAGAGACTGTAAATCTGCTGAACCTTCCCAGACCTTTCGCAGGATCAGAGAGAGTCTGCACTGCCCTGTCCTGTCCTGTCCTGTCCTGTCCTGTCCTGTCCTGTCGAACCTCTGAACATGGAGGCTGCAGCGATGTCCGAGTGTCATTCCACTCATACTTCTCCCACGCTGTAGATCAGTGAAAGTACTTGTGGTATGACACTGTGGTTTTAAAGAGATATACTTTACTTACTTTAATAAAACGTTTTCAGACCTATGAAAATGTAATCTGAATGTGCCTTAAGTGTTACATTACTCGTGTGGAATTAGGCACGGTTTACTTTGTTGTAAGACGCGGTTTACTTTCAAAAACAAAAACTAGACATCGGGATCAGGACATGATTTCATTTCATGACATGACCTATACCCTGCATGTTCAAATGTAATGTCAACCTGTTTTTCTCTGATTACAGACTGTTGATGAACACTGTCAACATTATTTAGAGAACGCCTACATTAATTTAGTCCAACAGCACATATTGCTGTTACACTCTTTATTCAGGGGATTTTTATGACTCACATGCATCCAGTCATCTGACTTATGTGCTTCCTTGTTTTGTTTTGACAAGGGAAAGTATGGATATAATGTAGACAAGGTGTGTTGCTCAACGTCTTGACTCACATCCCATCCTGTGTTTGTTTAAACGTTCCTGTCCAACCCAAACTATGTTTCTTCACCGCTGCCACATACATCATGCAGTTCAGCTGGACACCTGTGCGGTCAGGGCCTCCCAGGAACTACCTGGTGTTGCTTCAAGCCTACAGCTACCAGGCCTCCTGCCTCTCTCTCTCCGAAACACACACACACACACACGCGCACACGCACACGCACACACCAGGCCTCCTGCCAAGACTGTGGGAGAACACTGTTCAGGTCTGTTTTAATGAATGCAGATCGCACACACACTTTCTCCGACACACACACTTTCTCCGACACACACACACACACGCACATAAACAAAACTGACTGTTACATACTCCACACATACATCTACATATTCATGGGAAATCTTGATCACACACAAACCAACACACACGCATGCACGCACGCATTCATGCACGCCAGGTCTGTAAAGGTCAGGACACTCATTTCTGTGTCTGCCCAAGTGACTGAGAGCATCTGCTGGCCACTGAGTTGCCTTTGGCCCACGGGGCCCAATCAGCACTCAACATTTCAGTCCAATAAGACGAGAGACTGGCGGCTGGGTTTTCGCCCCAGGGGCCAGTGGAAAGGCTTCTTCTGGCACCATCCATTCCACAGCGGAGGCAGAGGCAGAGGCAGGTCTAGGTGACCCTTGACGGGATGTTTTTGCTTGCCCAATTTCTTCGAGCCAATTTCATTTGGGGATTTATTCAGTGAATATCGAAGTGGTTAATAATATATGAATACGGTATGAATATTAAATGCGCCAAAGTCGCAAGGTCAAAGACTTGCCCCCGCCGATTAAATATGCGGCTCAAGTAAACTGTCAGAATGACATGCTTACCCATTACCCACTGGCAGTGACATTGGAGACTTTGCATTGCATCATTTTTCAATTTCTTACTCGAGAAAAATAGTGGCAAGCTGGGATAAATATCACCACACACAAAACACTGGTATTAGCTGGAGAATAATGGGGCACGTCGAATGAATTTACTCGCCTGACTGACTCATACTGATGGCTTTTCACAGGGAAGTTCATTCGCACCTCTTATTAGACGTGCTGCACCCAACCAACACATGGCTGTGAAAACGCCTCTTCAGACACACAGTGCTAAAGCTGGGCTAGGGGCCACAGACAGACATGGAGAGAGAGAGAGAGAGAGAGAGAGAGAGAGACACACACAGACAGACAGACAGACAGACAGACAGACAGACAGACAGACAGAGAGAGAGAAAAAAAAAGAAAAGAGGAGAGAGAGAAAGAAAGGAGGAGAGAGTGAAAGTGAAAAGGAAAGAAGAAATGAGAAGAGGAAAAAGGAAGAATGAATGAAAAGAAGAACGAACAAATGAAAGAGAGAGAGAAGATTGAAAAAAAGAGAGAAAGAAAGAAATAAAGAGAGAAGAAAAGAAAGAAAGAAAGATGGAAAGAATGAAGGAAAAAAGAGAGAGATGCAGAAACACAGACAGGAAGAGGCAGATATGAGACTGGGGCTCATGAATTAAGAAATCCTCTGTCTTGGGCACACACACACACACACACACACACACACACACACACACTGTCTTGGGTGATGAATGCAGGAGGAGATGTGGTGTAGATCAACACTAGAGATGTGGTGTGTTCACATGGCACACACACACACAGACACACACACACACACACAGACACACACACACACACTCTGTCTTGGGTGATGAATGCAGGAGAAGAGATCAACACCAGAGATGTGGTGTGTTCACATGGCACAGAGGCTACGGTCCATTTCAGCCCAAAGCAAATTAGCATGGCTCCAGACGTGCCTCACAAACGTGTTTGTCTGAAAACATTATGCATAATGCACAAGGCACAAGGCAGCCCGGGAGTGTTACATCCTCCGTGCATTTAAAGACACACAACCTTGCCGACACTCACACATATCCTCCGTGCATTTAAAGACACACAACCTTGCCGACACTCACACATATCCTCCGTGCATTTAAAGACACACAACCTTGCCGACAAATACACACATGCAAACAAATACACAAATATATGCACACCATCACACACACAGACAAGCACACTTCCTTCCTCACTCTCTGTCTCTCACACACACACACACACACACACACACACACACACACCATCTCATGCCCACACACACACACACACACACCATCTCATGCCCACACACACACAGTTGGGTTATTTAACATAACATTAACTAGCAGCTGCACCTCCAGCATGTGGCCTCAGCTCTGGGTTGTGGTTTCCAGGCTGTAGGGGGGATCACCCTCATCACCCTCATCACCCTCATCTTTGCAAGAGGTTATGATGTCTTTGGCCTGGTTTGAATCCCCACTCCACCTCACCCCCCCACCAATCTGCCTCCCCACCCCCCACCACCCCACCAATCTGCCTCCCCACCCCCCACCCATCTGCCCCCTTAGGCTATTCCGCTTGCCGCTTCCCAGACACACGGTATCGACGTACTCGAGCAAACACACAAATAAACACAGGGGGGGGGGGAGAAAAATAGGTCTTACTCGGATGGCATTTGCAGTTATTTGACTTCTTCCACTCAAGGGCACAACAATCTAATTAACCCTGAATGCGCGCACACACACACACACACAGCCAGACGGAGCTCCGTCCTGAGGACCACGGTGGAGCAGACAAATGGGTAGATGTGTGCCCAGGGCGAGAGGACGGCGCTCGGCCTCAGACGGCCGTGTCATTGGCTCCCCTTTCGTGGGGAGAGAACAGCGTCCTGATTGAGAGAACCGTTGCGTACCCCACGGAGAGCTCTCACAGATGGCCGCCAGGGAGTCACACTGAGGCCTCACTTCCACAGGGTGTGTGTGTGTGTGTGTGTGTGTGTGTGTGTGTGTGTGTGTGTGTTGCACCCTTCGACAAAAGACACTGGGGCTGCACCGATAAAGCTTCAATTCTTCCAGGCTCAGTGGACAATGGGGATGAAGTGTTCGCATTCACTGTTCAAATCTATCAGCCAGAACAGAACCAAGGAGGAAGGAGGAAGGAGAAAAAGATGAAGAGAACTACAAGACAAGAGTCACAGCCAAAAGGTGGAGGGACTGAGACAGACAGAAAATGACATCGCGAGACATATAAATATAGATGGTGACACACACATGGCGACACACACACACATGGCGACACACACACAGACAGGGGGATGGGGGGTTACAGTCTACAGTATCTCTGCACCGCCGCCCCCCTCATCGTGTTTGATGTGGAGCTACGGCATCCCAGTCCAATTACCTCCAGTCTGGTGGGCCTGCACCCCTGCCTGCACACTGCACACTCAGAGGGAGGGAGAGAGAGAGGGGGAGGAGAGAGAGAGAGAGAGAGAGAGAGAGAGAGAGAGAGAGAGAGAGAGAGAGAGAGAGAGAGAGAGAGAGAGAGGGGGGGAGGAGAGAGAGAGAGAGAGAGAGGGGGGGGAGGGAGAGAGAAAATGAGAGGCCCAGGGGTTTGCCAGCTAGCCAGGCTAACACTCTTGCAGACACCTACATGGGCAAACCTGATGTGTGTGCGTGTGTGTGTGTGTGTACAGTGGCAAACCTCAATTTGACCCCAGGTTGATGGCAGCTCATCCGCTCTCTGCAGCAGGGACAAATAAGGCTGAGATTGACTTGTAAATACTGTCTGTCTGTCTGTCTGTCTGTCTGTCTGTCTGTCTGTCTGTCTGTCTGTCTGTCTGTCTGTCTGTCTGTCTGTCTGTCTGTCTGTCTGTCTGTCTGTCTGTCTGTCTAGGAGGAAGTGAAGCACAGGGAACAAATGAAGAGAGAGACAGGAGGAAGGAGGAAAAAGAACTGGATGACAAGAAGAGGAATGCAAGAACTAAAGAGAGAAAGAGAAAGAAAGGGTGGAAGGAATGGTAGTAAGACAAAAGGAAGGAGGACAGAAAAAGGAAGATACAGAGAAACAAATATATAGAAATGAGAAAAGACAGAAAGACATTTAAAAAGACAGAAGAGAAACGAGGACTGCAAGTCTGCGTTTGACAGTGAGGGGACAGTGGTTGGGTGCAGCACACACACACAGCCAGCCTGACAGTAATGTGTGGAATGCCCGGGCGACAGAGGAGAGCCTGTACCTTCTCCTCCGCCTGTCCGCAGCACCGGGGCTATAAATACAGCTGCAGCCGCGCTGCAAATAGCCAGGAGCCTCTGGAGGAATCTGCACTGGCCTGCATCACCACAACACACACACACACACACACACACACACACACACACACACACACACAGACAGACACACTTTAGCCAAACTCTCTTCCTCTCACACTACATAAACCCCAGAAACACAGGAAACCTGCCAGACAGCTTATGTCTTCTCATACACGTCTCCCTCGTGTACTCCACCTCTTTATCTCCAACTTCTCATACACGTCTCCCTCGTGTCTCCCTCCACCTCTTTCTCTCCATCTTCTCATACACGTCTCCCTCCACCTTTTCTCTCCATCTTCTCATACATGTCTCCCTCACATACTCCACCTCTTTCTCTCCATCTTTCACTCTTCTTCAGTGCGTATAACATACACACGGCTATACTGTAGATAAGACAATATCTCATTAAACCCCATAGGTCGATTCAGGTTATTCTCCAGTGATTTCACCCAAATACAACATACTCAGCAACAAGCAAATCATGTTCTCCGGCCAAAGGATCGCAGCGATTCAGCATTTTAGCGCTCGCTAATCTCGTGGGGAGTGCTTATATAAAGCCTCACACTGGCAAAGTAATTACAGCGCAGATGAATAGAGGGGAGGGGAGGGGAGGACACCACTCAAAACTGAGACGGATGCTGGCCTTCACTGCCACCGCAAGGACACACACAGGTGAGGTAGGTCCAGTGCATGATGGGACTGCTCTTTAAAAAAACTTGTTTAGCTTACTGACACAAATGGCAGCTGGCCCGCTGGCAGAGACCGGAGACTCACAGTTGAGATTTCAGGAAAAAAAATCTCTTGCGGTTAACACTCGCAGCTAACTTTGCATTTGACATTTGGATTACCTTTTGCATTCTCTCTGATAGTCGTCTACTGATTGCCTGAACTGTGTAGAGAAAAGTAGCTTTAGAAAATGTCAGCATGGGTATCTGTGAGTTTCTTTTCTCCTCAAGCTGAACTTCAGCAGACAGAAGACTCACAAAAAAAAGAAAAAAGAAAAATGATCCTGAGATGATTCACTTCTCCATTCATTTTCAATGGACATCTCCTAGCAGTAGCTCTCACATGACTGTGGAACATGCAGTGCCATGAGGCCAGTGGATGAGATGGACATCTCCTAGCGGTAGCGCTCACATGACTGTGGAACATGCAGTGCCATGAGGCCAGTGGATGAGATGCTGCAGTGCGGAGCCATGAGGCCAGTGGATGAGATGCTGCAGTGCGGAGCGGAGCGGAGCGGCAGGCAGGCAGGCAGCGCCCCCTGGTCAAATGTCAGGGCTGTGTGGTTTGCCTGTGATGAAATGACAGATTGGGGTGTCATCACTTATCCATGCTGTTCACTGCAAACTAGGGTCTATTTATAGAATGTGCCACCCATTTGAGCTTCCACAGCTGGGGGGAGAGAGAGTGCAAAAGAAAGATAGAAAGGTAGATTGAGAGAAATAAAGAAACAAACAAACAAACGGCTGTGATTTGGGATAATGAGTGAGAGATAGCCTTAGTATTAGCCTGCCCATACCTTCTGTGTGTGTGTGTGTGTGTGTGGAGAGAGATTGCTAGAATGAGAGAAGTGTGAATGTGCGTGTGAGTGAGTGTTTGTGAGCAGTTATTTGTGTGCGTTTATGTGTACACCTGCGTGTGCGTGTGCGTGTGCGTGTGCGCGTGCGCGCGTGTGTGTGCGCGTGTGTGGCTGTGTGTGTGTGCGTGTGCGGCTGTGTGTGTGTGTGCGTGTGCGGCTGTGTGTGTGTGCGTGTGCGGCTGTGTGTGTGTGCGTGTGTGCGTGTGTGTGTGTGCGTGTGAGTGAGTGTTTGTGTGCGTTTATGTGTACATGTGCGTCTATTTCAATCCATTCCACCAGAGCCCCCAAGGTGTTTATGAGGGCTTTAGGCCAACATGTGATCTCTGAGACATCACCTTCCCTCAGAAGCACACCAGGTGTTTGGAGTGTGTGCTCCTCCCCTGGACACACACACACACACACACACACACAGCCACACACGCGCACACACACACACACACACACACACACACACACACACACACACACACACACACACACACACACCCCGTGGCTGTTTCCAGTCGACTCTCTTCTAGCCAGGGGGGCTGGGGGACACAGGTGCGTGCCTGATGGTGAGTTTGGCTTGGCCGCCGCCCAGCAAAGGGGCCGCCGCAGGCACAGGCGTGGAGAACATGTCCACCAGAGCAGCAGACACACACACACACACACACACACACACACACCCCCACACACACACACACACACACACACACACACACACACACACACACACACACACACACACCCCCACACACACACACACACACACACACACACACACACACACACACCCCCACACACACCCCCACACACACCCCCACACACACACACACACACACACACACACACACACACACACACACACACACACACACCCCTACCAGAGCAGCAGACACACACACACACACACACACACACACACACACACACACACACACACACACACACACACACCTCCACCAGAGCAGCAGGTGTGTTTGATTCATTGCCGTTATCAGAGCCGTGACGTGTCAGGGAGTTCGGGGGCAAGAACAGGGCCAGGTGTGGGTCTCCACTCCCACTTGGGGATGGACTCTGGGACGAGCTAGAGTGTGTGTTTGTGTGTGTGTGTGTGTGTGTGTGTGTATGTGTGTGTGTGTGTGACAGTAGCCGGGAACTGGATCGGTAGCGTAGGCCGCTACTGCCTGAGCTGTGAAAGGTATTTGATTAGGACTGGACAGACGGAGAATCACGAGTGTGAAAGAAATCGGTGCCTCGTAGGGGCATTAAATGAGTCTTGTGAAGTGGATTTTTCCACAATGCAAACCGGCTAAGCGGCGTTGTAAAAACTGTAAAAGCGCAGGTTTCAAAGTGCGGTTTAAAAGGGCCGTCTTTCCAAAGAGCACATTTAAATGCCCCTTTGGCTGTGGTCCTGCAGAATGCCAACGGCAAGCCCCTACTTTGGCAAGTGCAGCCTCCACACACAGAAAACTGGACACGTATTACCCCTGATTCATGAGGAACAGGGACTCTTGTGCTGACGCGGTAGAAGGGGGTATTAAGCTCCGATGCTGAATGCCCGACCGCATGGCTTGGTTCTTTTTAATCCCGGTCGCTCCAATAAAATAACGCCTGTCCGATGATCCATTATATTGGGCCCAGGAGGGGGCCACTGCCTAGCTGCTGTTGGGACTGCTGGCTGCTGTAATTGGAAAAAATATCTCCAGCGAATGGGGAAGGAGGGAAGAGAAATCTTCCGGAGATCCCTCTCTGGACCCTCCACTTGAAGCTTTATACCCTTTAAAAGGGAGCGGGGATTGTCTTCTTTAAAAAAAAAAAAAATTAAAAAAAAATAGAGCAAGATTCTCTAAGCTGTTTTCTCTCCCAAACTCCAGTCCTCCAGAGAAGAAGCTTTAGAAAGGGGAGGAAATTGGATATGTCGTAGAAGGACCGCATTCACTATAGTTAAATATCCCACTCTCTCGCTCTCTCTCTCCCTCTCCCTCTGTCACTCTCTCGCTCTCTCTCTCCCTCTCCCTCTGTCACTCTCTCGCTCTCTCTCTCCCTCCCAGGTCCCCCCTTCCATTCTCTTTAAGAGAATGATGGACTGGAGACAAAACCATTCAATGCAACAATACAAAACAAAAGAATAGGACACAGTACTTCCACACTGAATAAGACAAGTAAATTAACATTAGTCTCTACAAATGACAGTAAATGAGAGTGACTCGGAGAACAATACTTTCCATCTGCTGCTGATTCATATTATTTGTTTATTTTTACTCCTCTCGTTTTGTGGTTCGGCCTTTCCCTTTTTCCCCTCTCTGCTCCTATCAGAAGTGTCGCAGAGGAGAGGATTAACACAAAAGGCATTTACATTTTAACTACATTCCGTTAGTCCGTTCCTTCAGGCATGATAACAGTACTAGCATAGACAGAACACACACACACGCATCCACTCACCCACACACTAACAAACACACACACACACACACGCACTAACAAACACACACTCCTGAAGACACACTGTAAAGGACACAATGCACGCACGCAGGCACACACACACACACACACACTCAAACGTGTAACATAAAACATGTTTATTCATGTGCTGTTCCCTCACTAGGATCATTGTGCGTGTGCCTAACTTCACACCACATATGGAACACAAAACTGCAGGAACACAGTCCCTCACACACACACACACACACACACACACACACACACACACACGCGCACACACACACACACACACACACACACACACGGAACACAAAACTGCAGGAACACAGTCCCACAGTGGCACAGGCTCTTGCCAGAAACAAAGACTCCTCCATTACTGCTCTGTAAGAATAATGTATTAACAGCCGCATGACAATCCAATTCACTCTCTCTCTCTCTCATTCTTTTTTCCTTTTCATGCTCTTCCCACACACACACACACACACACACACACACACACACACACACACACACACACACACACCACAGTCTTTCCACCAAAGACTTTGTGCCAAGGCAAGTGAAGAAACCCAGATCAACCACCGTGACCAAACGGCTTTGCTGCACCTTGGGTCTGGCGTTCTCCACCTCTTTCCTACCTCCCTCTTCTCCACCTCTTTCCTACCTCCCTCTTCTCGCAGATATCGAGCAGGGTGGCCGTGTGGCTTTGACATCTGAGCTGGACGCCTGGCAGGTTCCTGTAATTACCCTCTGGCTTACTGTATAAACATCCCCCTTTCATTTCAGGAAGTGAGAGGGGGAAAGGGCCTGCGCTTGACTGAAGGAGGCTGATGGGAAGGGTGGGTGGGGGGGGGGGGGCTGAGGTGGGGGCAGAGAAGTCACCTGGAATTCATTTTCCAAGAAGCGAAGAGGGACTGTGAGCGTCAGGAATGTGTGTTTGAGCGTATGTGCGTACGAGAGGAGGAGGGCAGTGGGAAAGTTGGAGCGAGACACAAGAGTGTGTGTTCGTGAGTGAGAGAGAGAGGAAAAAAAGCGAAGGAGAGAGAAAGAGAGAGAGGAACAGCCATAAAACTGTCATTTCCACTCCCAAAACCCCAATGTGACCACTGCCGGTGCCAACCAGCATGCCAGTTCTGAGCGCTGCCAGGCCTGGTGTTGGCATCAGACGGTTCTGCAGCCGGGTAGAGTGCCCTTCAGCTGTGGTGTCTGCGCTGTAGGATCCCACATGAAGCTTCAGTTCAGAAGGACCCTGCTGCTCGTGCTGGGAGACCAGACTCTGACGGGGGAGCTGAGGAGTGATGAAGCTGAATATACTGTGATGAGCGGACACACATTTATATGACTGTGTGTGTGTGTGTGTGTGTGTGTGTGTGTGTGTGTGTGTGTGTGTGTGTGTGTGTGTGTGTGTGTGTGTGTCAGAGAGGAGGAGATACACACACACACACACACACACACACACACACACACACACACACACACACACACATAGAGATTCACACACACACGCGGACAGATAGACACACAGACCCACACATAGAGATTCTCACACACACACACACACACACACACACACACAAATGCACAGTCACAGTCACGCACAGACTCATACACACAGAGAGCGAGACAGACCATGGAGACAGATTTCACAAAGAAAAAAAAACAGCCTGAGAGAGCGAGAGCAAATGAGAGAAGGAGACAGACAGAGAGTGGGGAGAGAGACAGAGAGAGAGTGGGGAGAGAGACAGACAGAGAGAAGGAGAGAGACAGAGAGTGGGGAGAGAGACAGACAGAGAGTGGGGAGAGAGACAGAGAGAGAGTGGGGAGAGAGACAGACAGAGAGAAGGAGACAGAGAGAGAGTGGAGAGAGACAGACAGAGAGTGGGGAGAGAGACAGAGAGAGAGAGAGTGGGGAGAGAGACAGACAGAGAGAGAGTGGGGAGAGAGACAGTAAGGGAGTGGAGAGAGACAGACAGAGAGTGGGGAGAGAGACAGAGAGAGAGAGAGTGGGGAGAGAGACAGACAGAGAGAGAGTGGGGAGAGAGACAGTAAGGGAGTGGAGAGAGACAGACAGAGAGTGGGGAGAGAGACAGACAGAGAGAGAGTGGGGAGAGAGACAGACAGAGAGAGAGTGGGGAGAGAGACAGACAGAGAGAGAGTGGGGAGAGAGACAGACAGAGAGAAGGAGACAGAGAGAGAGTGGAGAGAGACAGACAGAGAGTGGGGAGAGAGACAGTAAGGGAGAATCAATCTGGCACAGAAGAAACAAGCTGTGACCCCACTGCAGTCAAGGACAGGTGGAAGAGGAGAGGAGGAGAGGAGAAGAGCTACACTGTCTAACTAGCTGAAGCACTCACCAGGAAGCCCCATTCACACAAGACTACAAAGATTTCCACAGAGCTAACAGGAACGTCATGGATGACAAAAAAGAAACATGAAGAGAGATTGCATTCTGTGCTGGTCAACTTTACGGACGGAGGAGTCTGTTTCCTCACGGGCATTCGTGTTACATTATGCCATGAGGGAAACTAATCACGGACATAAACAAACATTAAAGGGGAAATGTTCACGGCCTGCTGGTACTAATGCCCTTCTGAAAGCGGAAATTGGTTTATGGTTTAACACAATACTGACATGACAATGACCAGACAGAGTTTCAAAGTACCAAGAGGAAATGCACAGACACACCTGCCAATGTGTACCGTCGCGCTCCGACACAGACGCGTCTGCCAATGTGTACCGTCGCGCTCCGACACAGACACGTCTGCCAATGTGTACCGTCGCGCTCTGAGAACACTGTTTGAAGAGGGCAGACGCAGGCTAATTAAAACATCGGGCCCCTTTCCCTTCCAAACTGTTTTGACACTCTATAGCCTGTTGCCGCGGCAGTAGCGTGTGCCAAGCATAGCCACTGAAGCTTCCCCAGGAGAAAGCCAGCCTAATGCTTTTATACATGAGGTGTGAGCAGGTTCGTTTCATTAGCTTAACCCTACGACCAGCAAAACCACTAGCCCTCCTCGAACTCCTCATGATAAAAATAACTCAGTATTCAGTATAACCTACAATCAGTATTCCCTACAGTGGGGCCAATGGTCGCTGCAATGTCATACCAAACGTCAGCAGGTTTTGGAAAGTTGCGTAACATGAGGTACTTTCCACTAACTGACACTAAAACTATGACTCTTAGGTGCTTTTGGGGGCTGATAGTGAAACTGAAAGCACATCCAACAACACACTCTGTTAGGTGTGGGAATCATTCAGCTGTAGACAAAACAACAGTGTTCCCACTGCAGTGCTTGTCAATACGAAACCACATACAAGTTCATGCGGGGGTCAATTCACACACTCTGACTGCTAAATTTCTTTAAGAACTCCTGGCGGTGCATAGAACTTTTAAATCGGATGGTAGAGAATTCCACATGGCTGAAGTCAGAGTTCCATTTTAGCTGTCAAGTGAGAATGCACTGAAGCAACCTGACCCCTGTCTAGAGACTATTTCTACATTCAAGTCAAGATCTCAGAGGTGCAGCATCCTCCTCTCTCTTCTCCTCACCAGATTTCTCACTTTCTGACTCTCCCCTCTGCTTTCGATTTACCTCTTGTGTCCTTGCGTAAAAATCCTTCAATCTCTCTCAGCTCAGATTCCTCTTTAACCCCCCCCCCCCTTCTATCTCCTCTTGCCACTCTCTCACTGCAGTTCTTTCACGTTTCTCTCTCACTATATCCCTTTGTCTCTTTATCCTTCTTAACATGTACTTCCTCCAACACAAAAGCACTCACACACACCCTTACGTACTCTCTCTCTCTCTGTCGGTCTGTCTCTCGCCCTTTCTCTCTGCATATGGCAACAGGGTGCTCTAAATGTGGGTCAGGGCTGTCTGCCTCCTGTCTGTGACTTCCACCACACCGGCCGCAGGGGAGGAGGTGGGGGCGTGGCGGTGGGGGCACGCCGCCGCCGCCGCCGCTGCCGCTGCAGCCAGTCACAGGGGTGCCCTGACCCGCTGGCGACCTTGTGTTCTGATGCGTGATTTCCCCCCTTCTGCCACAACAGATTTTCGCGAGAGTTTGACCCCTGGCTACAGCATGAGAGGAGGAGGTAAACTAGAGATGCTTTTCAGCAAGAAAATGCAAATGTTATTGTGCTGCAGCACTAGTTGGCCGTATTATCGCCTAACCTATGCAACTACGTGACCTCGCCTAACCTATGCAATTACCTGGATACTTACACATCGCCTAACCTATGCAGATTCGTGGATACTAACACATCACCCTACAAAAGAAAGGTTTGACTCCTGGTCATCCCATCACCTGTTGGATGAGCGATAAATATCATCGAACAAGGCAGAGGGCAGCGATTCTCTCCCACCAACGACCCACTGACATCCTAGCACACATAGACAGACAACACACACTCTGCTATTAAAATATGAATCAGTCATATATTTATGAAGGGTGTTTAGCCTAGTCAACATCCAAGCCTTAAACACTTGTTAAACATAGTACAAAAATACTAGCCCTCCTCGAGCTCCTCATGATAAAAATAACTCAGTATTCAGTATAACCTACAATCAGTATTCCCTACAGTGGGGCCAATGGTCGCTGCGATGTCATACCAAACGTCAGCAGGTTTGGGAAAGTTGCGTAACATGAGGTACTTTCCACTAACTGACACTAAAACTATGACTCTTAGGTGCTTTTGGGGGCTGATAGTGAAACTGAAAGCCCATCCAACAACACACTCTGTTAGGTGTGGGAATCATTCAGCTGTAGACAAAACAACAGTGTTCCCACCGCAGTGCTTGTCAATATGAAATCACATACAAGTTCAAGCGGGGGTCAATTCACACTCTGACTTGTAAATCTCTTTAAGAACTCCTGGCTGTGCATAGAACTATAATAATAATAATAATAATAATAATACAAATAATAATACTTTATTTTTATAAAGCGCTTTTCTAGATACTCAAAGAAGCATTTTAGAAAAAAAGCTGTGCGGAATGAGTCATGTAGTAGAGGGCAGGGAGCAGGGGGTAGCAGGTGAAGGCGAGTTTGAAGAGGTGAGTTTTGAGGGTAAGGATGATAGACATTTACATTACATTTAGTCATTTAGCAGACGCTTTTATCCAAAGCGACTTACAAGGATGTATACACATTGTACATTTACACTGATGGCACACTGCACATCAGGAGCAATTAGGGGTTCAGTGTCTTGCTCAAGGACGCTTCGACAGGGAATCGAACTAGCAACCTTCTGATTACTAAACGACTTCTCTACCTCCTGTACCACTGCCGATAGGGTGGGAGCCTGACGGATGTGGATGGGGAGGGCGTTCCAAAGGGAGGGTGCAGCAACTGAGAAGGCCCCGTCACCCCAGGTCCGGCGCTTGGTCCTGATTGGTCTTCAGAGTGTTTGCGCCTCGTGTACCACTGTCCATTAGGGGGTCTCAGAGCACGATTTGTATTTACGACAGTAATGTAACAGTAAAATACACTCTGCAACTTTAGGGGGACCTCAGTAGGAAAAAATACCAATTCTCACTTAATGGGGCTTCAAGTAGACCTCCTATTGGGACAGTCCATGTCAAATCAACCAGGGATTCCCATCACAAATAGAAGACAAAAATGAAAAAAAAGCACACAAAATTCTCCGCACAAAGGGGATTAAATGTATCCAACTAATATTTGTCTTCTTCCTGTAAAACAAACATTTGTGGGTATCTTTGCCGTTTCAAGGCCACAGGTTATTGTAATCGGGCAGAAACTGGCTATTCTTGATACAGACAAGCTTATTTAGTGACACAAAAAGCAATGTTGCTAAGATAGCAGCTACACAGCCCATCCACATATCGGCTAATTAGCCTTCTTCGAACATTAACAGAAGATAAATTGCAGTCCAATAATGGCTGTTTATCATACTATCGGTCAATTAGGCTACCCGATTAACCCATTATTGTGATCTGCATAATCTCTATCAAACTGTCGGATTACAAAGGGAGAACACTTCACTGTTACCTGTGCACTCTTGTGTGGAGGTGTACAGAGAGGAATTTGGCTGCACGAGGGCGCAGATACATCTACATGCAATCATTCAGCGTTACGTACAACACACTGCGGGGATACATTCTGTTCAGCTTAAAACAAAGTCTTGTTGATCCTGTGACCTTGTGGTGCCATAACCGACGAATGAAACAGCAGAAAACGCAGTGTTGACAATGTCAAGGGAAAGGGATATAGAGAGGGGGTCTGAAAGAGGGAGAAAGACAAAGGAGAAAGAGAATGGAATGAAAGAGAGACTGAGAGAGAGAGAGAGAGAGAGAGAGGTGGGTAAGGAGAGATGGGGGGAGAAAGGGGGGAATGAGATGAGATGTGCTGCAGACATGCTATGCTCTAAATCAAACCGCGGCATGACGCCTTATATGGCCATACGGAGCGAGGCTGAGGGTGACAACACCACGGAGTGCTGCCAACCGCTTTCTGTCCTCTCCATTATCCTTTCCTCCTTTCTCTCTCTCTTCTCTCTCTCTCTCTCTCTATCACTCTTAGTCGTTTCCTTCCATTACTTCTTTTTCTTGTTTCTTTTACCCTACATCTTTCTTCAAGACCATTGGACTGCAGATTCTTATCCCCGAGCAGGTGGCTAAAAATCTCTTTACTTCATGAATCACGTTTCCTCCCGCATATAGCATGTGGAAAAGAACTGCCTGGTTGATTCTACTGCATTCAAAAACTAGTTCAGCAGCCTTTGAAGAGAAGTTTTTTTTAATATAATGATTTAACTCATGAATATATTAGGACAGAGTGTGTAAACTTTCTAAATCTGCCAATTTCTAAATCTGCCAACAGCGTCAATATTCAATAGGAGGAAATGTGCAAACTGCAGATATACAGACAAATGTTTACATAAGAAAATGCACATTCATGACTATCATGAGGCCAGAGCATCGCTCACAGTGCCTACTGGTTGGCTCCCTGACTGACACACACACACACACACACACACACACACACACACACACACACACACACACACACACACACACACACACACACACACACACACACACACACACACACACACACAAAGAAAAAAGTGACTTATTAAAGTTTAACTGGTTATTCCATTTGAGCACAAAAGTGTCTAATCTTACTATTTCCCCTTCTGCCCCTCCCTCCCCCCCTCACCCTTCCCCACCCACCCTAGCCTAGTTCCCTGCTCCCCTAGTAGTCATCCTCTCGCAGGATTTCACTCACAGATGGGGGTCTCCTCAGCCCCACCTCCTTGCTCCCATTCCCTCCTCCGCTGCTCACACTCATCTCCAGACTCCTCCGGGGAGGCAGTGGCCAGAGAAAGGAGGAGAAGGAGGAGGGGAAAAAGGGGGCACTCCCAGTGGCAGTTGCTAAGCAACCACCTGCATTTATATTAGGTGCAATTTTCTCCACCCTTCCCCATTCCCCAATTTACAGTTTTCCTTATCTGCACGCTGGGATCTCTGGTCTTCCGCTTAGCTTTTCCTCAGGCTCCTTCTGACTGGAGCTAAGCTTTATAGCTCTATCTGCTCCGGGCCCCGATGTGTCTGTGTCTCTGTGTGTGTGTGTGTGTGTGTGTGTGTGTGTGTGTGTGTGTGTGTGTGTGTGTGTCTGTGTGTGTGTGTGTGCGTGTCTGTGTGTCAAACAGAAGTTCTAATCTGAGATATAGGTTGTGTCTTTGACCTGTATATATGGACATCCTTCTCTGATAAACGGATCACGTATCAGCCCATAATTGCTAATATCAGCTAGGTTAAGTATGCAAGTTGGCGATGCTGATATTTGGCAGCCTCGGGCTCAGCCTCATTCGCAAACTAATCATTAGCTCAGATGTAATAGGCAGCCTATTTTTCTGTACCCAAGTGTCAAATTTCATCTCTGGAAATATTTGAATTTGTTTGTTTGTTGGAAATGTGATTGATAGATAAATAAAGGATTAAGTGTGTGTGTGTGTGTGTGTGTGTGTGCAGCCTGCAGAGTGTTTCACATAATGGTGTAGGGTATAAATGACTGAATGAGAGGGAGAGAGGGACAATGAAAGGGTGTATCAGTGTGTGTGTGTGTGTGTGATGGCAGGGCGACTGGAAGAGTGAGTGAGTGAAATTGGGAGGAAGGGCCGAAGAGTGAGAGAGAACGAAAGTGTGTGTGTGTGTGTGTGTGTGTGTGTGTGTGTGTGTGTGTGTGTGTGTGCGCGCATGCATTTGGCAGGACTAGCCGTGCTTCATTATGCTCCCTCAGGGTGTCAGGGCTGCAGTGAAGGTCCCGGATTTACGTCCAGCCTGGCTCCGAGATGGATGGGGAGGGGAGGGAGTTAATTGTGCATCTCATTCATATAAATTGCTGCTTTGGAATCAGTCAAACTTGCTGACCACAATACTTTGATTCAGAGCTAGTCCCTGTTTTTATGATGAGGGGATCTCAAAGGAATAGGCCCTGAATTGGGAGCTCAACTTTCTCAAAGCAAAATGAGAATGAGGCATTTGTGTGTGTGTGTGTGTGTGTGTGTGTGTGTGTGTGTGTGTGTGTGTGTGTGTGTGTTCCTTCCTAGTCAGCACAAATCCCACAAGTTAGTATCATTCATATCGCAGGTGTTTCTCGCTCTAGTTCCTCAGGCTGTTTTAACCACACACCCCCCCCCCCCCCCCAACACACACACACCCACAGTAAGGTGAAAAGCACTCTGAAAATGACTCTACACAAACTCTACACAATAGACATCCAGACTTCTAAAGTCTGAGCAGAGGACCACTCTCTGATCCTCTCATACCAAAACACATCCATTGTGTGTAGTCACGGCGACCCCCATACTTTGAGTGCTATCCGAAACAGCATACCTGGTCACGGTTTAAACAATCATCATACCCTGCATTCCTTTAATACCTGGCTCCTTGCTAAAACCATCCCAGAACTTCAGGAGGGTTGCGGTTTCCAGGCTATAAATGTAGCAGCTTCATGTTTGGTCTTGAATTGATCCTTGTGATGTGGGCACCAGTCTGATCATGGTGTTTCATTACAATCTAAAGGATCTGCACATGACTGTGTTTGTGACTAGAGTTTAATTTGGTGCTGCATACTAATCAGCCTGTCTCTGGCATCTCAGCTCCAGCCAACTCTGACAACCAATGAAGGGCTTAGTTGGGCTGAGGGTGTTGTGATTGGTTTGTGGCAGATGCATAGAAGTTGGAGGATGAAACCAGATGTCCTGTATCATTCAGTCTCTTCTTCTTTTGCTGCTCTCCTCTCTTCCTCTCTTTTCTTTCTCTCTCATTGCTGTTTCTCTGCGCTCATTCTCTCTTTTTCTCCCTCTCTCGATTTTGATTATGTTTTTGGCTCTCTTGCAACACACACACACACAAATTAAGAGAAAGACAGAGAGACAGAGAGAGAGAGAAAGAGACACTCTGCATGTCATTGAATGGGGACACACAGAAAGACAGAGAGACAGAGAGAGAGACACTCTGCATGTCATTGAATGGGGACACACAGAAAGACAGAGAGACAGAGAGAGAGAGAAAGAGACACTCTGCATGTCATTGAATGGGGACACACAGTTGACCCTGAATTAAATTTCCTCTCTTCCTCAACCGTCCCGCTCTCAGACAGATGTCTCCGGCTTTTCTCATCACTCTTTCAATCACTCTCTCTCTTTTTCAGGTCATCAATATGGCCGAGGGATTAGCTAGAGGGACAGGGTGGCAGAGGTTAGACAAGGGGAGTGGGGGAGGATTTGCATCTTGCAGGTCTTTTCCTCCTCCACTCCAGGTCTTTTCTTGTTCATCGCATTCTTCTTTTTCGGTTTAATTACATATCACCCATTTTGCTCTCGCTCCCTCCCTCTCTCTCTTGATCTCTTTAATTCCACATACCCCTATCTATGCCTCCACGACCTCTATCGCCCTCCCTTTTTGTCCACAACTCTTTTCCTCTCCATCCCTCTCTGCACCTTTTTCTCCTTTTTGGATCCTTTTTGGATCCTCCACCCCACCCCCACCCCCACGACGTGTACGACCTCTGCCATCTTAACTGCCATGCTGAGGAACCAACCCAATGACAGGTCTCCACTTTCACACATTAATAATGAAAAAGGCGAGAGTGTACTTTTCCAGCGGCTGTTTATTTGCACAGTCACAGAGTCCTGCGTCTGAACGGCGGCCAGCGTGCCAGAAGGGGAGGCTGGAAGAGGCTACGACCCCTGAGAGCGGGATCAGATTTGAAATATAAAACCCACAGTATGCCGTAGAGTTGTTTTGGGTCAAATATTTTTGGAAGGCCAAGCCGAGTTTTGCACCATCGAAAAACCGAATGAACTTTTTCTGTGTCGTGACCAGTTCACCGAAAGAGTGTGTCTGGAGACAAAACAAAGATGTTTGCACGCAGGGGGGAGAGAGGGATTGAGTAGCACCATTTTGCAGGCCAAGATTATCACAACCAAAGGCACATAGAGATTATCATGGGGAGGCGAAGAGATGGAGAGTTAAAAACAACAACAGCACAGAGGGAGACGGGCGAAACAGGAGCCAGAGAAGGAGCGACCCCTGCATCAGGAGCCAGAGAAGGAGCGACCCCTGCATCAGAAGAGGTCCCTGCATCAGAAGAGGCCCCTGCATCAGGAGCGACCCCTGACCCCTGCATCAGGAGCGACCTCTGACCCCTGCATTAGAAGTGGCCCCTGCATCAGAAGTGGCCCCTGCATCAGGAGCGACCTCTGACCCCTGCATCAGGAGCGACCTCTGACCCCTGCATCAGGAGCTGCCCCTGACCCCTGCATCAGTAGCGACCCCTGCATCAGGAGCCAGAGAAGGAGCGGCCCCTCCAGAAGCTCGCTGCGAGGGGTAAGTGCACGTCAGGAGCTGGAGGACACCTGGAGGTTTGGGAGAGAGAAATTAGATGGGCGCAAGTCCAGTGATCCACCAGATAAAACAAAAGGCACCCTGGTTGGATAAAATATTGGAGCAAAGCAAAGTGCTGTTGAGATTTTATCCACACAGTGAGCAATGCTGTAGGAGACGGGGGGGTGTACCAATGAGGCCAGCAGTCCAGTTCAAAAGATTGTGCAACACGAAAGCAGAAGGACTAAGAAAGCTGGAAAGGAAGTGAAATCCCAGGTGAGCTTTGGGGAAGGAAGAAGGCATTAGAGGTCTTTTCAGGCCTGTGGGAAAGCGGGTGGTGAACGGGTCTCTGCTGAGCTCAGACTTCAATGACTGCAGTGCAGTCAGTGCAGAATACCACAAAGGAAGTCTCAGGGTCTTCTAAAGACTCACACAGCAAGCCTCTTGTACAGATTTTCCAAGTGATGGCACTAGAAAGAAATAGAAAAGGAAACTAAAATGTTATCGAAAACCCATGTTTATGCGCAACATATTGTTGTGCTACATGGATAAGGAGGCTTTCTTCTTGGTAGACACAATCCTACTTTCCTAACTGCTCTATGTAATTTTCTTTCCAACATCCTGTCAGCGAATATAATTTCTGAGTATAAATACCAAGACAGAGGCCTTTCAGACAACTACAATGTTCACCCAAGTGTTTACTTGGACAGCGGCCAGTCGATTTGTGATCATCTGGGTCAGTCCACCCTAAATCCTGGCTGTGGATCGGGCCTCCCTCTCCCGACGCTGCGGTCAGCTGGCTGTTGCCCGTCCTAGAATGTGGTGTATTGTAGTGGAGGCCGTAAAAGCGAGACTTAGCCGCTTCTCCAGTTTAATCAGCATTCCGATGCTCTGTGGCTACGCCAGGAATGTGAGAGGGTACCAATTTCCCCTTCCAACCAGCATTCACCACCGAGCCGCTACCGGCATTCTCTCTTCCTATTGCCCAGCCATACTGCACAGGCATATAGTCATCTCTTATGGCTCGGGAAATGGTGAGGGCTTTCTTCACCGAGACGGCAGCATCTCTTTCCAGAGTGACAAAGCCTTTTTTTTTTTTTTTCCTGCGCGTATTCTGTGGCCATGAAGATGATAGGGAGTAAAGCAATAGATCATTTGTGTTCAATCCGAAAACTTGGAGTCCTTGAGAGCGAGAGTGTGGGAAAGGCATGTCTCATCTCCAGTCTGAAGGGAGGAGTTCAGAGGAAGAAAAGAACCTTGTCGTCTACTAATGGGATCCATAAGTGCGATAGAGAGACGGCTGGCGGTCCATGCGCTGGAAGGTCACAGGAAATGTGACTTGTGCAGCCATGGTCATTGATCAGCCTTGCCCCTGGCGCCAACCCGCACCCAGCCGAGCTCGCTCGATACTCCCCCACCGACGCACACACACACACACACACACACACACACACACACACACACGAGACAGTGGCTCGCTGACTAAGGTCTCACTTTCAGCCTTTTTGGGTCATTCCAGAAGTGCCATCATGTCCATGTCATGCGCAGAAGACCCTTCCAAAGAGAGGGTTTCTATATATTGAGAGATATGCTTTCATATATTTTTATATATGAAAACTACCAACTCAAATCATGAGTAGAAAAGGAATTCAAAAAGTAATTTAGTTTTATCTTTGGCGCTTCAACGACTACAACAATATTCCCATGAAGAGTCTTACAGAAACCATAGCTTAGCTTGGTATCTAAACAACAAGAAGAAACAAATCCCTTGTGGCGACAGACACGCAAAATCTCGCTAAGCTCGGCACCACACTGCAGATCAAAGTGAGAACGTCTAAATTGCAGCTAAAAGGGCACGGACGAGGGCTGTTGACAGGCGTCAGCATCCTCTCGAGTACCAGCTAAGGGCTTTGCAGCGATGCGGAGGTATTGGTTTACGCGGTGGAGTGGTGGCAAGGCATTTTACAAGGGCACTCTGGCAGACGAGGGTGGATGTCCCAGGGCCCACTCATAATACCGCGGGGCTGACGAGGGAGATTAGGAAGTTAACATGAATTATTAAAGAGGTTTTCTTTTTTCCTTTCCACTCAACGAGAGGGAATTTTAAACAGAGCATTACTGTCTGAACCGTTTGTCTTCGCTCCAAATCAAACACAGAGATTCGCTGAGCCTTGCATGACTGTGGATCTAGTTTCCAACTATAGGGCCTGCAACAGGGCAAGCTATAATTACTCATCATGCTATGGTACCCGTGCTCAGGCAGAGACTCACTCACTCACTCACTCACTCACTCACTCACTCACTCACTCACTCACTCACTCACTCACTCACTCACTCACCTCACTCACCTCACTCACCTCACTCACCTCACTCACCTCACTCACCTCACTCACTCACTCACTCACTCACTCACTCACTCACTCACTCACGTATGCAGAAGCACACGCAAGAGATACACACTAACATCGAAGGCAAGGGTGTACTCATCCACTTCCATGCATTTCCTTCCACTCATATACCAAGACAATCCTGTGCAAATGCATGTGAACACACTTGAGCATTACGCAAGCAACCAGGATCTGGAAAAAGGGGATGAGAGTCCTCCCATTTAAGGCTAAGGAAACTTGAGCCTCTGTGTGTGTGGTCGTTAAAATTAACACCTAAAGTAGCCTGCCGTACAATAAGCCGCCAAGAGCTGCTGTGCACTTTATGTGCTCGTATAGTCTAGAGTAGCATAGCTACTGAACTCTGTGTTTCATGGCAGCTGATTAACTATCGATTTATTAGGTAATAGAATGAAGACAGATGGTACTCCGGGCAAGTAGGGTGACCCGCGAGTGTTTGGGCCATTACGGCCATTTGGGTCCCGGTTCTAAACCCAAAACACAGAAAAACAAGACGGAGCTGCCAAATGGCTGGGAGACAAATTGACATTCTGCAGCCAGAAACTTTATAATTTGCCAGTCTCTGTCTCTGAAAAACAATTCAAGAAAAATAGGCAGCATGAGATTTGGAAGATTTAGCCCGAAAGCAAGCAGTGCTGCTAAGCTTTAAAAACAACACCGCAATTCAATAACTACTTGCCAAAGGTGCCAAAACACAAAAACAACACGAGGGGTTTGTCTCTCTCTGCCGCCGCCCACCCCCTCCAGTCAGTTTAGTCTCTTGCCCATCTCTCCTCTGCTCTCCTCTCCTCTCCTCTCCTCTCCTCTCCTCTCCTCCCTGCTCTCCTCTCCTCTCCTCTCCTCTCCTCTCCTCTCCTCCCTCCTCTCCTCTCCTCTCCTCTCTCCTCTCTCCTCTCCTCTCCTCCCTGCTCTTCTCTCCTCTCCTCTCCTCTCCTCTCCTCCCTGCTCTTCTCTCCTCTCCTCTCCTCTCCTCTCCTCCCTGCTCTGCTCTCCTCTCCTCTCCTCTCCTCTCCTCTCCTCTCCTCTCCTCTCCTCCCTGCTCTCCTCTCCTCCCTGCTCTCCTCTCCTCTCCTCTCCTCTCCTCTCCTCTCCTCTCCTCTCCTCTCCTCTCCTCTCCTCTCCTCTCCTCTCAGCAGCACCTTAGAGGTAGTCAGACATCTTCACATCTTCAGTCGGAGGAGGAGAGCACCTGCGTCTCTCACGCTGGGCACGTTGCCCAGATGGCACAGGGCACAGGGTGCTTCTCAGGAGCCCGGTGCTGCTCGCTCACTCACTCAGGCCTCAGCCAGCACGGAGAGAGACACACCGGGAGCTGAAAGCGGAGTAACGGCCCTGTGTGTCCCCCAGTGACTGAGGCTGATATTGATATCAGACACCCCGGGAGAAGAATGTCAGAGGTATTCTTAGACGCAGCACATTCCCTCCTGTCGACGAGACAGGTCTGAAGATGTTGAAAGTGTGTATGCTCAAACGGAGCCGACTAGATTCATATCTCTGTTTCTCTTTCCATAGGACATACCTTGGGACATTTGAGAGTGGATTTAAGAGTAACAATTATCACTCTCTGATAAGGTCAACTCCTGCAGGGACACGTTTTGAAGGAGATAAAAGGAAAGATAAAGAGGGGAGAAAGATGAACAACTGAAAGAGATAAGGCAGTCACAGATAGATAGACAGACAGACAGACAGACAGATCAATGGATAGACTGGTGAAAAGGTTGATTGGTAGATATATGTGCAGAGAAACAATGACATCATAATAAGTCGTAATAGGATAGAGAGATAACCGTGGGCTATCCCCAGTAGTGGTTTAGTGACAAACCTGAATAAGTTAATGCAGAATGAGTGGTAAACCTTGTTTAAGCATTATGGAAGAGCCTTATAGAAGAGCCTTATGGAAGAGCCTTGTTTGAGCCTTATGGAAGAGCCTTGTTTGAGCATTATGGAAGAGCCTTGTTTGAGCATTATGGAAGAGCCTTATGGAAGAGCCTTGTTTGAGGATTATGGAAGAGCATTATGGAAGAGTATTATGGAAGAGCCTTATGGCTTCCTTCTCCTAGCAAAACAAAGACATTCATGACCTCAGCTGGTAAAACAAACAGACACTACTGAATGGGCATGTCAGTGCAAGTGTAAGGGTGCTATTTGTAGTGGATAGCTGGCTGGGAAGATTTCTGTGTGTCTGTGTGTGTGTCTGTGTGTGTGTGTCTGTGTGTGTTTGTCTGTGTGTGTGTGTCTGTGTGTGTGTGTGTCTGTGTGTGTGTGTGTCTGTGTGTGTGTGTGTCTGTGTGTGTGTGTGTCTGTGTGTGTGTGTGTCTGTGTGTGTGTGTCTGTGTGTGTGTGTGTGTCTGTGTGTGTGTGTGTGTGTGTGTCTGTGTGTGTGCGTCTGTGTGCGTCTGTGTGCGTCTGTGTGTGTGTCTGTGTGTGTGTCTGTGTGTGTGTCTGTGTGTGTGTCTGTGTGTGTGTCTGTGTGTGTGTCTGTGTGTGTGTCTGTGTGTGTGTCTGTGTGTGTGTCTGTGTGTGTGTCTGTGTGTGTGTCTGTGTGTGTGTCTGTGTGTGTGTCTGTGTGTGTGTGCGTCTGTGTGTGCGTGTGTGTGCGTCTGTGTGTGCGTCTGTGTGCGTCTGTGTGCGTCTGTGTGCGTGTCTCTAGGTGTGGAGACAAACACAAATACACAGACATACACAAAAACAATGGCTCCTCCCTTAGGCGTACTGAATAGGCGTACTCAACAAATAACAAAGCAGATCCTCTCCTCTTTGTGCGAGCCAAGGATGACGGCAGAGCCCTATGGATTGAATTTAACAATCTAACAATCGGACAGAAAGGATGAGGTCACACACCCTTCAGGCGAGCAGGTGACCAGGCATACAAGTACAACAACAACAACACTAACAAAAACACACAGAGACAAACACACACACACACACTGAGTCATGCAACACAATTACAGACAACATACTGGCTCTCTACTCGCTTAACCACTCGCGAGATGGTTGTTTTTCATAAACTGGAAGGCTTGAGTCGTGATTTATGATGGAATAATTCAGTCTGAAGAGAATGGTGCCACCTCATTTTCACAGTGACAGTAAACACACAGATTTTTCCATGAGAGTTCACCACACCATGGGATTGGGGCGGGGGGCGGGGGGTTTAACAGAGCTTAAATGACGGGGGCAAAAACCAGACTGCCTCTCTGACCCAAGGCAGTCAACCAGAAACCCTGGCCTAGATCTGTCTGGCACACACTGTAGTAGTGCAGTAAACTCATCTCACACACACACACACACACACACACACACACACACACTGCAGTAGTGGGGTAAACTCATCTCACACACACTGCAGTAGTGGGGTAAACTCATCTCACACACACTGTAGTAGTGCAGTAAACTCATCTCACACACACACACACACACACACACACACACACACACTGCAGTAGTGCAGTAAACTCATCTCACACACACACACACACACTGCAGTAGTGCAGTAAACTCATCTCACACACACTCACACACACTGCAGTAGTTTGGGTAAACTCATCTCACACACACACACACTGCAGTAGTTTGGGTAAACTCATCTCACACACACTGCACTAGTGGGGTAAACTCATCTCACACACACACACACACACTTCAGTAGTGGGGTAAACTCATCTCACACACACACACTGCACTAGTGGGGTAAACTCATCTCACACACACACACACACACACTGCAGTAGTGCAGTAAACTCATCTCACACACACACTGCAGTAGTGGGGTAAACTCATCTCACACACACACACACACTGCAGTAGTTTGGGTAAACTCATCTCACACACACTGCACTAGTGGGGTAAACTCATCTCACACACACACACACACACTTCAGTAGTGGGGTAAACTCATCTCACACACACACACTGCACTAGTGGGGTAAACTCATCTCACACACACACACACACACACTGCAGTAGTGCAGTAAACTCATCTCACACACACACACACACACACACACACACACTGCACTAGTGGGGTAAACTCATCTCACACACACACACACACTGCAGTAGTGGGGTAAACTCATCTCACACACACACACACACACACACACACTGCAGTAGTGCAGTAAACTCATCTCACACACACTGCAGTAAACTCATCTCACACACACTGCACTAGTGGGGTAAACTCATCTCACACACACACACACACTGCACTGCAGTAGTGGGGTAAACTCATCTCACACACACTGCAGTAGTTGGGTAAACTCATCTCACACACAGGTGTCATGACTGCCTCTTCACCACAAGCACAGCCAGTACAATACACACCTACAAGAACTCATTTATTTCCATATATATGAAGATGCTTTCTGGTGACAAAAGGGGACGGAGAGGGGGGTTATTCCCAGTGAAAACATGCTGCAATGTACATAAACATAGGACCGTCAAAAGAGTTCTCCAACACAGACCACTTCAGAGTGTTCCTTAACGGCTCTCAAAAGGACCAATTCAGGGTTCCAGATGAGTCTGTGCCTTCACTGGAAGTGTAACCTTGTCAGCACAAAGTGACTGAAGAATTGACTGAGTTTCAGATGGTTTCGATGCCTTGAGTGAACCTCAGCGCTCGGCCCATCATGGCTCTTTACTACCCCGGCAACACCACCAAGCAGCCTATGAAATCATTCCGCCGCACTTCCAAAATGTCATATCAACACAATGTGCCGCACATTGCCACAAAATATTGTCCTCATAACCCTGCAATGGGGTCATAAGTCACCAAATACAGGCTCTAGCTTCTGCCGGTTCCCATACAAAGGGATGGATATTTATGGAGGAAGGTGGATTATAGGGGCGATTTTACTCCCAAGACCCGGGAGAGGTGCCAGATTATTCTTTATGCACCCAAACCTCAGGGGACGTCTCCCACCGGAACCGTGCACTCTGCCACACACACACGCACGCACGCACGCACGCACGCACGCACGCACGCACGCACGCACCAAATTGTAAATGCCGACAGAAAAAACCCCACAAACTACTGAGCAGTGTTTTAATGCCCTGTCCCATGCTGCCATCCATCCTATTGGTTTTAACTTCCATCTATAAAACAAGGACAAGTAACTAACAAAAACATATATTAAAGCTCTGAACGAGGATCTATAAACCTGTTCAGAGAACACACCCATTGCATGAGGTGAAAGGTCAAATGAACGGTGACTTGAGCGGTATCATGGCATTACGATAAACTGCTGCATTTAAACATCCTGAAGGGATGATTTTCAATACCGTCGAAGATACAGACACTCCTCTTTCTATTTAACTGATACGGAGATGCTGTATTGCGGTGATGTATTGCCACATATAACTTTATCTTGAGATAACTTCTTCCAAGTCTTAGCCACATGATTTTATTCAAATGCCAGTGTGCCCCCATCCCCCATCAAATATATAAAGATATAATATACCGTATACCCTAGTGAAATGTCAGGAAAGACTGACAGTATGAAAAAATAGAAACCGCCCAAGCCTACTCCACACACACAGGGACAGACCACCACCTCCTATCAGCATCCAAGGTCACAAAGCATCCACGTCATCACATGTCCTGCTCACATATGTCTGCCTGCATGAAGGGAACACGTTATCTGAATTGCATAGAAACTCACTTGTTTCCATCATATGCCCATTGACAACAACCAGGGGTCTCACCTAAAATCTACTAGCGGATCCACACACATCCACTCGTCAGAAAGCATGTGCCTACCTGTCACAGAGGGGGCCGACAGCTCCGTAGGAGTCGCATCCGCAGGGCAGGCATCCGGTGGAGCCGTTGTTGAATTGGCCGTCTTCACACACGTCACACTGCAGGCCCGTGTAGCCATCCAGGCAGACGCACTGGCCCGTCTCCAGGTCGCAGTCGCTAAGGTCCACAGAGCCCTCGGCGCTGCAGTTGCACTGCAGCTCTGGCAACACAGGAGAAGATGCAATTCAGATTCAGATTCAGATTCAGATTCAGATGCAATTCAGATTCAGATTCAGATGCAATTCAGATTCAGATGCAATTCAGATTCAGATTCAGATTCAGATGCAATTCAGATTCAGATTCAGATTCAGATTCAGATGCAATTCAGATTCAGATTCAGATTCAGATTCAGATGCAATTCAGATTCAGATTCAGATGCAGATGCAGATGCAATTCAGATTCAGATTCAGATGCAATTCAGATTCAGATTCAGATTCAGATGCAATTCAGATTCAGATTCAGATGCAATTCAGATTCAGATGCAGATGCAATTCAGATTCAGATGCAGATGCAATTCAGATGCAATTCAGATTCAGATTCAGATTCAGATGCAATTCAGATTCAGATTCAGATGCAATTCAGATTCAGATTCAGATTCAGATTCAGATTCAGATTCAGATTCAGATGCAGATGCAATTCAGATTCAGATGCAGATGCAATTCAGATTCAGATTCAGATGCAGATTCAGATGCAATTCAGATTCAGGGCAGTCAATCAAACAGACCAAGAACAGCTGTGAGCATATTATATCCTCAATAAAATGAATGAATAAAATGTTAATGTACTCGTCTGACAGGCAGAGCAAAACTTCTTTATTAGCCTGACACAAAACCTGCTCCAGCCCCTGGAATGGAAGGTGCTTTATGTTCATTCACATATATTCAGTTTCGGGAGGGATACTTTTCACAAATTCAGAGTTGTAGGATTTACAAATGACAACAACTTCCCACTCACTCACTCACTACCCCCCTGCACTTCCGTGTGTGTTTATTTAGTACTGTGATGGGAAGAAGACCAGAGAGTCCTCAGGTTTGGCTGTTGATTACCCTAAAGATGCACGGCAATGGTGCTCTACTGTTGTGGAATGAATTTCTTTTGTCACCATTTGGATCTATAGAGTGCTACGAATAAAATGCCAACAGCAAAATTAAACAAATTAGTTATTTTAGGTAAAATAAAAATATGCCTCAGTTCGCTTTCTTGGGAAATCCCTGGAATAATCAAAATGACTCAGACAGAGCTTTTTAGGAAGCATAATAAACTTAAGCCGTAATGTCTGGCAAAGCGGTGGCATTTAAATTAAGAAATCAGACGGGAGGATTACGCTCAATAAAGCTCCTTCCTTTCTGTGGGTTAGGCTTTTATGCCCTCTAAAAAATGCATGGTCCTTGAAAAGAGAATGTGAATATTTAAAAAAGGAGAAGCGTTTAAAAAAAAAAAGAGAAATTCTAAGATCTTCAGGGCGAGGCCGCACACTGAAATGAGCATTTAAATTCTCCCCCATTCAGTGAAAGCTCTTTATTAAGTGGCAGTGTTATAGGAGGCCACAGAGGAAATGAAAGTTATCTGATTCTAATAAGGTTCTAACAGAGGTCAGAGCGGCATGCTGGCTAGGTCCCAAGAACCTCAGCCCGTCAGGACGCAGAGTAGAGATGTGTTTTTGACACTGGAGCACTCTGACTGGGAATGCTTGCTTGTAATGAAAGCTCTTCACAGAGAGTAGCGCTATGTTCGTCCCAGAGGTTATTCCGTGACCGCCAGTGAAAGAGAGACAGGTCGGGGCTCGCCACAAACATGCGTGCCCAGAGGCCTGGTAACCTGATGAGGACCGCTCCTGGCCGTGTGAATTCATGTCATAACAGAGCACATGGTAAGGACTTCACACCCTTTCATGGTGGCCGGCGCTGAGTTTCTGGACAATCTGACCGCGAGTCTGGCGTATATAATCGGCCGAGCCTCTGCCTCTGCCTCAGGCGCTGCGGAACAGTGGAAATGCAGCGCAAGGAAGGAGATCCTGCCTGCCTGCGTGGAAACGGCCTTCGGCGTGTCGAGAACGGTTTCTCAAGAATGCCTGCGCCAGGTCCTGGAGTCAAGTGAATTTGCAGTTGCGCTCTGGAAGACACGTCCAGACTTGTAAGAGGACTAAAAAAAAAAAAAAAAACTGCTGTGAACACTTCCATGCTCAATGTTCTGTGACTGCAAGTTCCCCTAAATTTACACCGAAAACGAAACACGAGGCACACAGCCCATAAAAACTGAGAAAGAAACTGCTCTGAATGAATACCTTACACTACTATGACTACAGAAATGAGCTGTTATAAACTCACACTGTGCAGTGGACCTGGCACTGACTGCTTCAGGTGAGATCTCATCTAATACATCACAGCTGTCACTGTAATGGTGTTATCGCTCCTCATGAAGCTACAGCCTGAATCTCTTTAAACACAGGAGAGACTGCACTGGGGATCCACACTAGAGTTGGGTTTAGGAGAACAGCCTCATTAATCGCTCATTAAATATTTAACAGGCATTTATTAAAGAAGTCCGTCATAACAGCAAAGGATGTGTTTAATGAAAGAGACAGCGAGAGATGGAGAGAGAGAGAGAGACAGCGAGAGATGGAGAGAGAGAGAGAGAGAGAGAGAGAGAGAGAGAGACAGAGCGAGAGAAAGCAAAATATGCAAATGTGTGCATGAAAGAGTCTAATCATGTCCCTGACCTTGAAGTGGTAATTGTGTTATGGCATAAAATTGATACTGTAGCAGTGGAATTATCTGGCTTTTACTTCCTCCGACGCAGAGAGAATTTTTTATTTGATTCGGAATCAACATGCAGCCTTACAAAGAGGCGTCTGGAAGCCTCAAACAGCAACACGTACCCAGAGAAGTAATATCCCTGGCAGCTTGGGTTCCTCATTACCCATTCTAAGTGTCTTCCATATTAAAAACAAAAGATATGTTGTGATTTGGGGGGGGGGGGGGGGGTTGGGGGGACTCCAAGAGGCTGTGAATGTGCAATGCAGAACCGAGTTGCAACTACACACCAGGAGGACCACAAATGGGATGAGTCCGCAGACTCGCAAACTGTGCGTGATGTGCCAGGGAGTGTTACGTGACATGAAGGTGAGTGAGGACCCACTGCTGTGTGCAGCGTGACGGGGAACAGTGAGTGTATGTAATAAACAGACACTCAGCACTGGGGGGAACAGGACGTTCCAGCGGACGGTCAACTAAGGCCACGTGTGTGTGTGTGTGTGTGTGTGTGTGTGCACGTATTTGTTGAATTGTGTATGAGAGAGATAAGGTGTCGTTGTGTGCTTGTGTGTGTTTGTGTGTGCACGCACGCCTGCTGCAAGCTGAGAAAGGCCACATTTTATCTGGACCTCCGCATACAGCTGGACAAACTGTTCTCTCCTCTTAGTGCTGAAGGGTATGCGTGTGTGTCTCGGTGTTCTTTTTACGAGCGCCTTCACGAGCAACACAAAAAACACCAGAGCTGCATCAACATGAAAAGGTTCAAAACAAGCCACCCTGAGCAAACAGAGATTTTACACAGACACGAACATCAGAGTTGCCTCCAGTCACTGGCGGCTGAGGAGACTCACCCTGCAGCTGAGCTTACAAGC
Organism: Clupea harengus; assembly: GCF_900700415.2. Lineage (NCBI taxonomy): Eukaryota > Metazoa > Chordata > Actinopteri > Clupeiformes > Clupeidae > Clupea > Clupea harengus. The sequence continues at coordinate 24,140,157 of NC_045163.1, read as the reverse complement.
CTCCACAACCTGATTATGGCCCTTATCCAGGACCAAGAGCAACAAACAAACACACACACACACAGACAGAGAGAGAGAGAGAGCATATACACATCTCCCTTACAGACACACACACACACACACACACACACCGATTCTCCCTCCCGTGCCAAAGCAATAATGAGCAGCAATTCAAGGCCTTTCTGGCCCAGTGAGATGCTCAGAGTTCCCGTGGCAACTTATTAGTGCATAAATCCAGTCCTCTGCACAGCAGAGCAGCAGGGCTGCATCTTTCTGAATCCCCCAAAACTGAACAGGTAACAACTGAATGAGTCATTCGCCTGACTTTTCAAAAAACAGTCAATGGTTACAATCCAACAAATCGTACATCGTCATAATTATACAACCATGCAGCCATAAAATCAACTACAAAGAAAACCCTAATTTGCCACGGAACGTGATTAAGTATGTGTAAATTCCCGAGCTAGGACGCCAATAACTGTCTCCCACCGGCCCTGCTGCAGTCAGATTAGCTGCATATTTTCCAGTGGCAGACTAATGTAATCTCTGTTTCCAATTACCACGCAGAAGAGGAGAGGAGAGGAGGAGAGGAGAGGAGAGGAGAGGAGAGAGCCTTCCCTTCTCCTGGGACTGACACACATCAGCACGAAAAGGATGTGTGAGTGGGGACCTCTCTTTGTGTGCATGAGGGAAAGGGACAGTGTGTGTATGTACGTGTGTGTGTGTGTGTGTGTGTGTGTGTGTGTGTGAGCGTGTGTGTGTGTGTGTGTGTGTGTGTGAGCGTGTGTGTGTGTGTGTGTGTGTGAGCGTGTGTGTCTGTGTGTGAGCGTGTGTGTGTGTGTGAGCGTGTGTGTGTGTGTGAGCATGTGTGTGTATTTGTGACTGCAGAAGTGTGCATGTGTATCAGCAATCTCCAAGGAGGAAAGAACGAGAGAAAAAGAGAGTGAACTGGAGAGAGAAAAAAAGAGAGCAAAAGAGAAAGAGAGAGTGAGCGGGAGAGAGAAAGAAAGAGAAAAAGAGAAAATGAGAGGGAACTGGAGAGAAAAAGAAAGCGAGAGCATAGAGTGGGCAGATGGGCGGTGTGGGGGGGGGGGGGGTGGTGTGTGACAGAGATAGAGAGGTGCAGATGGGAGGGAGCCCGGTGCATCTCCCGGGTGATAGAGTGTTGAAGCCACCAGTGAGTGTCTAATGTGTTTGTGCTAGGTGCTCTCCCAGGGCCCAGAATGAGGCAAATCAAAAGGAAAGTAATCCTGGCAACACGTACAAAAACACCTCAACAATGAGGACAAGTACAGACGAGGCTCAAATCAGCGGGTCAAGGATGTTTACAGAATCCCAATGAAGGAAACACGAAATACCCCTCTCTGAGCAAAACGAGCAAGGTCTTTTTACAACACCACTTCGACTGAAAGCAATTTACTTTACTTTGACATCTAAAAACGGCCATCTTTCTCGTGTCTTGTGGCTAAAATAATGAACTTCATGTCACGAGTACTTTATCAACTTTAATAAGCTCTCGTTTACGCATACCCTTATTTTCTGCTACTCTGAAGGTCACACTGCGACATTGCGCTTTTTTTCTTTGCTCATTTGCAGAGCAGCGGGTCATTCGAGTGTCATTGTTCTATAGTCGTCCCACACACACACACACACACGACTCTACTGCAGCCCTCAGTGGCCGAGTGCGTCCCGTCACAGTGGGAGAAATAGGACGTGGGGCAGATATATATATATATATATATATATATATATATAGCACCAGCAGCAGCAGTGAACAGAGCTCAGCACGAGTCTCTCACACAAGCTGGCTTGGGGATGGGAGGTGGAAATCTGAGAGCACATCGGAGGTGACCTTGCTGCCGCTAAGATTACACAATGCCAGCGTGTAGCAGAAAAAGGCCTCTCCGTCCTCACCTCCTCCTTCATGCTGTGTAATCACTGTGGGGGTACGGCTGCAGGGGCCGCAGGCACTTCTGTGGGGGAGAGAGGACGAGGAGGGGGGCGGTGGATGTGGGGCTCTATTTGTCAACACTGTGGCTTTTTCAGGAGGAGGCTATTAAGGTCCATGCCTGGTGATTTGCAGATAATGAGGCAAGCAGCAGTGGGCTTTGTTGTGCAATGTTGTTGCAGGAACAGAGACCGCCAGAGTACACACACACACACACACACACACACACACACACCCACACACACAAAAGACATCAGACAACTATATTAAACAAAGTCCATACACATTCCAACTTACAAAAACTACAATATTACACCATAAATTCCACAGGTCATTAGTCATTGGGCTTTTTACCAGTAACAACATGGCCACCCACGAGGAGTTATTAAAAGCACACGAATGAGTAAAAGAGTCGGGAAATGTGGATGTTAGGTGGAAATAAGACATTCATTACTGAATGCGTCACGCAGGAGTCCAACCAAATCAAAAACCTGTTTGCTGTGGTTTGGTGTCGAGACGAGTGCAGTATGAGAATGAATACCTCTGTGGGTTTCATGTGGTTTCACACAAGTCCCATCACATCTCTCACACGCTCACAAGCTTAGTCCCGTCCTGAGGCACGACTCACCTGGGTGAGCTTGACAGCATTTCATGCTAAATACTACAACCGCCGACACGCGACAGCACATCACCCTTCTCAAGCTAATCGTGGCTCAAAGGCCCTCCCCAGCAGCCACTCGGGACGGGCAGGATAATGGGCAGCCCTCTATGGACCCTGATGAGTGATGCTAAGCACTGCTGCCAAGTTCCTGCGTGATTCTGTCACTCGGATTGTAAGGGAGAGGGGGCTGTGTCTTTGGCAGCAAAGTCAAAGCTGTCACTGGATGAGGAACCTCGGCTGGACGCGATCGATGAAGATGGCAGGTAAACAGATGGCGAGTGAAAGCTGTCACCGATGAGGAATCTCGAGGGCGCGATCAATGAAGATGGAAGACGAACGGAGGCTGAGTGAGGCAGTCACTGGTGATTTGGCTGCCGGAGTTTAAACCTCAACTCACTGTTGAGCTCCTGACAGTCCCTGAAACCCACCTGAAGAATAGACAAGACGGTTTCGCCAAGTGATAGTTCTAAGTCTTTTCTGAATAAAAATAGCAATTTTGAAAGTGGGTTGTGTGAAAAAGAAACTAGAAATACAGAGACAGAATATCCACTCTAGTGTTTGGTGGTTGAAGTGAACAGCAGACAAGGGTTAGGATGACACGAGACATTACCTCCCAAACACACTTACTTACAAAACGCAACAATCATTATTGTGTATTTTAACAAATAGAACTCTTTCAGGTGCAACCAGTTTTAAAAATACCTGACTACGTATGCGTTTACAGGTGAGCCATCATTTCCCTATTAATGCAACTGAAATGGTTGCCATGGTGAGGAGCTGAGGCAGCTGTCGTAAGACTAGTCACCTGACCGGAACGGAAAACACTATACTTTTGCTTGGCCAATATCAGGACCATTTTTTTTTTTTTTTTTTGAGTAACGGTGTCGATTGCCTGACTTTAAAAACATTTTTTTTTTTCATTCTGTGAAGTTATACGGCTTAATACTCAACTGACAATTGGTGGTAACCGGAAGTGATTCTGGTCTCTGATTGGTTAAAACCGGTCAGGTGACTGGTTTTAACCAATCAGAGACCAGTTACCACCAATTGTCTGCTTACCACCCATCGTCTACCGACAGCAGCTACTCATTAGCAGAGCTATTAGCACCCTTCAGAGGAGGGGCACTTTAATACAATGCTAACGCCTCAGGCTAGTCAAAATGTACAATTCCTCATACCACATTAAAATCTAACAGACTGGCACTACTGTTGTGGGAAAAGAAAGCTCAAAACAAGCCAGCAGGCTAACAAAGGTGTGTAACATGCATACATGCATGTGAGAAATGGCGTCATGCTCTTTTCAGAAACATACGAAATCATGACACTGTGACCATCTGTTCCTTTCGAAGGGATCACATTCCCCCTCAGGTCTATATCCAGAGCCATTCTTCCTTGTGGGAAACAATGATAGCAGCATGAGAGAAATGAGAAGATGATCATAATCCTTCTAAAAGCTTATAAAGAGCTCAGAACAGCAGGGAAGAGGAAGACTTTGTTACAGGGTGACCTGGTAAGAATCCCAAGGCAAGCGCGCACAATTTTCTTTAATGCCAGGTTAGACGATAATGCTGGAGACTTTCATTTTATAGAAATGTAATAGCACTTCTGCTAGGGGCAATTAGGGGCAATTAGGCCGACTTCAAAAAGTATTTCCTAATGAGGGTCTATTCCCAAGGTAGCCAAGATGCAGGAGAAATTGTGAAAGTTTTCCGTTCTGAGAAGAAGCAGCGAGCATCCTAGAGTGTTTGTGAGTATGTGTGTGTGCAAGTGTGTTTGAGTATGTGTGTGTGAAAGTGTGTTTGAGTATGTGTGTGTAGCTTGTGTGTGTTGGGGGACGGGGGACGCACATCCAAATCTGGCCTGACATCTTAGCCTGTCCTCCTAGGACTGTGGAGAAAGATGGCAGTGCACAACAGTGTCTCTCAGACAGTGCTCCACTGTGTTATGTCTTCCTGCATCATCCAGCGAGAGCAAACGTGGGTATGAGGTGACCTTTCCAGGCGGAGGCTGTGTCAACCAGCGGGGGCGCAGCACCAGGGCATGCCTGTGGTCTCGAGCGGGAGGTCCCCACTCGCGTAACGAGGGCCTGTGGCTTTCGCCTCGGCCTTACGTAAGACTTATTATGATGGCGGTTACACAACCCGTGCAAAGGCTGGCCAAAGCGCAGCGCTGTCCCTCTGGGCGTTTGCTGGCTAGCTGCTGCTGCTGCTGCTGCTGCCACTGTCGCTGTGACGACCAGGTCAACGGTGGCCATGTCAGCCTGCCGTTGGCCACCAGCTCACATGATCCTCTGGGTTCCTTCCAGTCAGACTGGATCATGTTAAATCCCTAAGCCAGGGTTTTCAGACTCTCACCTGTCCCCAGCCCATCACTGCCCAGGCAGCCATAGAGTCGTCACCACCACAGGTCAATGAGCTTACAGAGAGTTACCCTACATATCAATCTCTTTCTCTCTATCTTGCTCTCTTTCACTCTCTCTCTCTCTCCCTCTCTCCCTCTCTCTTTCTCTCTCTCTCTCTCTCAATTACTACTCTCAGACTTTCATTTAACTCCTACTCACATACCATTATGTCATTCCCTCTCACACAACTCTCATCCTACCACAGTGCTCTCCGTCACTGCACTCTCATTGTTGTTCTGTCTGCTTGCATTCCTCAACTTCACATCTGCTCCACAGACCGGCCCTACAGAGTGCCCCTACGGAAGAAGCACACACTCCCAAAGACCGCCTAAATGGGTACCAGAAATAAACAAGAGTGGCCCCATGACAGAGAAATAAATGTACACAGGGAATATGAATAGAAAACTAGAGGAGAAACCACCCACTTGAACATGTCAAGCAGACATGCACATACATGCACACAATTGGGGTGGTGCTGTCATGCTCAATATATCAGAGAGAGCAGAACCACTTATGTAACGCACACGTGATGCACACACACACACACACACACAATACACACACACAGACACACACACACACACACACAACTATTCTAACGCCGTCATATAGAAAAAGTATACACTTTTAAAACTGAGCATCGTATAAAGTCAATTTTAGCATACAAGGTTGCAGCAGATCTTCTGATGAACTTACTTGTTCCTTTTCCATTCACAGCTCATATCAATACATGCTTCTGTTCTCATTGCTCCTGTGTTGTTATCGAGCAGCTAGTGCTTTAATGGCTTGCACTGATATCTCAAATTTAGCGTTTCTTCCACTCCAAATTAGGATCTGTTATATAACATTAAAGAGTTGCCATTATAGTTGCACATACAGAGTTAGCAAAGGATAAAAGAAAATGACAGGAAACCAATTTGAAACGAAGCCCCCTGTATATCCTTAATATGTGCTTATTATATGATGCCTTTCCAGACCATAAGACATGCAAAAGAACATTTACATTACATTTAGAAATTTAGCAGACGCTTTTATCCAAAGCGACGTACAAAGGAGACAACAATCAAGCTACGAGCAATCGAGACCTAGTGTAACAATAAATACTACTTTACATAAGGAATAAAAAGTGCAGGAACGTAACTACTGTAAGTGTGAGTTAAGTACTAGTTAGGAACGTAACTACCGTAAGTGGAGTTAAGTACTAGTTAGAGAACAGGTTGATGCAGCCATACTTTTCAGTCTGCACTCACGGAGAGAGACTGATTTTTCTCTCAGGTCATCACCTTGACTATACCACTAGACGACTTGACTGTCAGCTGTCAGTACATCCCTATATCCTGACTGATAGCGGTCAACGGTCCCAAATAAAAAAAAATCGTACTCAAACTTTAAAACATCATTTTCAATTTCAGAGGATTTTATGGAAAATCGATAGAAGCTTCAGTGTTTACAGAACAACATTCCAGTCCATTGCACCATTTCAAAAAACGCATAGAAAGGTTAAAAGGTTGCTTTTTAATGCAAGGCTGCGTGTGCGTGTGCGTGTGGTGTGTGTGTGTGTGTGTGTGTGTGCGTACACAGTCAGCACTGCAGCTCCTTAGATAAGTAAACTGACATTTAACAAACACCAGACACACACACACACACACACACACACACACACACTCCCAAGTTTGAGATAATGAGTGGCGCATCCCTGCCTGGTGTTTACATGATGTCCAACAGAGAGGAGATCCAGCCATTAGCCGCTCCCACCTCCTCCCGCTCCGCACCTTCCAAGCGCTGACACAAGACCGTCTCCATGCAAACAGACGGCCATAACAACGCAGAGACACAGCGCAGACACAAGTCAAGGGCATAGCCGTACATCCACTAAAGCAAGCCAGTGGTCTGCAAACATTTCTCTCATTGCATTTTCTTTTGATTGCATTGACACACTGCTGACCCAGCAGACATATGGCACGCGGGTTACCTTCTGCTGCAATTCATACAGATTTGAGCGAATCTGTGAAGGAGTCCCATCTGAACATGGGGGATAATCTCATGCGGTGGATTAAGAAAAACAACAGAGCACTCGAGCTAAATTACATGATTATGCTTTCCCATGGCGAACACGGGGGTACGGATGATGAGGGTGTGGGGGTGTGCGGCTTGTGTTCTCACACAGTAGCACTCCAGACTCATAAGCTCACGGACAGACAGACAGACAGTGAAGCAGACCTTAACAGGTACATTTGTCTGGGAGAAGAAAGCCTGTTCAGTGGCACGCCTACATCCAGAGCAGAGTCAAAATAAATCTCGTCAGGTTGTCACCTCCCTGCTGCAGGCTTTCTGAGGAGCAGAACACACACACACACACACACACACACACACACACACACACACACACAATAGCTCTGCTCGGCTTGGCTCCACATGGCTCAGTCCAGCTACAAGGTGCCGCTCGGTGTCTCACACGTCCCTCTCGACGGCAGGTAAGGATGAGTCTGGCAGGTATGCAGGACTGCAGCCGGGACTAATAAAGCACAGCTGTGCCACATTCCATCTTCGTCCAGCAGTGACCACAGACACCCAGTAGGGGCTCGACAACAAACAGCTGTCACCTCCCCCTATCACACAAACAGCTGTCACCTCCCCTATCACACAACAAACAGCTGTCACCTCCCCTATCACACAACAAGCCGCCTGGGTCATTGCAGGGACGCTCGTCACGATAATAGGGGGGGATACAGCGTGTGTCTGTCAGTGAACTGAGCTGAGGGCCATGACTGATGTCTGTCAGTGAGCTGAGGGCCATGACTGATGTCTGTCAGTGAGCTGAGGGCCATGACTGATGTCTGTCAGTGAGGTGAGCTGAGGGCCATGACTGATGTCTGTCAGTGAGCTGAGCTGAGGGCCATGACTGATGTCAGTGAGCTGAGCTGAGGGCCATGACTGATGTCAGTGAGCTGAGCTGAGGGCCATGACTGATGTCTGTCAGTGAGCTGAGGGCCATGACTGATGTCAGTGAGCTGAGCTGAGCTGAGGGCCATGACTGATGTCTGTCAGTGAGCTGAGGGCCACGACTGATGTCAGTGAGCTGAGCTGAGCTGAGGGCCATGACTGATGTCTGTGAGCTGAGGGCCATAACTGATGTCAGTGAGCTGAGGGCCATAACTGATGTCAGTGAGCTGAGGGCCATAACTGATGTCAGTGAGCTGAGGGCCATAACTGATGTCTGTCAGTGAGCTGAGGGCCATAACTGATGTCTGTGAGCTGAGCTGAGGGCCATAACTGATGTCAGTGAGCTGAGGGCCATAACTGATGTCAGTGAGCTGAGGGCCATAACTGATGTCAGTGAGCTGAGGGCCATAACTGATGTCAGTGAGCTGAGGGCCATAACTGATGTCTGTCAGTGAGCTGAGGGCCATAACTGATGTCTGTGAGCTGAGCTGAGGGCCATAACTGATGTCAGTGAGCTGAGGGCCATGACTGATGTCTGTGAGCTGAGCTGAGGGCCATAACTGATGTCAGTGAGCTGAGGGCCATGACTGATGTCTGTCAGTGAGCTGAGGGCCATGACTGATGTCTGTCAGTGAGCTGAGGGCCATAACTGATGTCAGTGAGCTGAGGGCCATGACTGATGTCTGTCAGTGAGCTGAGGGCCATGACTGATGTCTGTCAGTGAGCTGAGGGCCATGACTGATGTCTGTCAGTGAGCTGAGGGCCATGACTGATGTCCACCTCTCAGACATCTGATGCCAATGTGGCCCTCTTTCACCCCAGTGGGGACACCTGGGAGGCAGGGTTTATAGATTGATGGCAAGCAGATGTCTCCATGATGGGGACCCCCGTCTGATTACTGTACCCACGACAGGCTTTCAGTGTGGAAAACACCGCTGTGACAGTTGCTAATTTCCAGTGACTTCACGGGTGTCTATCAAGCAGAGCCACACAAAAGAAACCAGTGCTTTTTCCCTCCTTTGTGTGATGTCTATTTACGGCATCCTCTTAGTGTGCTGTTTTGCTGTAAATCTACACGGGCGTTCCTCACAACAACACACTGTGTTTGGCAAGGCTACCAGTTCCGCTTCACTGGGCACAGACGCTCTCTTTACGGGAGAAATTGAATGGAGTCACATCACATTATCCCTGGTTACACTGGATGGGCCCCCTGCTGGGAGCAACTGTAGACCCACCTACTGGCAGAGTGTATTTACAGCAGTAGGAAACAAACAATCCGCTGTACTGCACTTGTATTTCCTTAACACAGTCTGACTGTGAACTGCGGACCTAGATATGGAGCGAAGGGCAGTGAGCGAACCGTTCCAACACACACACAACTCACTGAAATTCATGTTCAGTTCCAGTCAAACATTTATGTATCCACGTTGGTCTCAGTATCACTATGCACACACAAGGAATCAAATCCCTGACCTTGATGTTGACACCTTGTTCTTGCAGTTATCCCGCAGGACAACAGACACAAATAAGTAAACAACGCCTGCCATGGGGTTTCCTTAGCCAACGTCAGTTTCCAAGGACAAAGCACAGTAGGGCACGTGGGACGCCATGTGTCATTACAACCACATCGATTCGGGGAAAGTCATTGATCCTCAACGTGTTTAAACAGAGCACCCCCCCTAATTTGTAGCACGTTCTGCTACATGAGGCTGCCTACTTCGGGGGGGGGGGGGGGGGCAACAGCCTCACCACCACTTCTCGTCTAATCTCCAAAGTAGAAGCTTGGGAGACGTTCAGAAACTAATTAGGCTAGTCACCCATATTGCGGCGCGATTCACTGAGCCAAGGCCCCTGCTGGTTGTTTTGTTCATGTTCCGTGGCTCTCCGAGATGATCTTCCAACGAGCGAGGCTCAAACTACTCCAATTCCCTAAAGTGCTGGGGAGGTGGCACGCAGAGGGGGGCTGAGCATACGTATACTTGCAACAGTAATCTCGTCTCCATCTGCAACCCAGCCACCCCTGCCTGCCTCCTTTGGTATCCTTGGTGGCAACAAAGCCATCCCTGAAGTCTGTTCTATCAGGGTTGAAAATAAAATATGAATTGGCTCTGTTCATTTTCATAGCCAGGCTTTGTTCTTTAGGGAGTAAGCTGGACAAGGTGTGAAACACAAGTACAAGAGGCAGGGCTTCTAGTTTGAAGAATATGACATTACTGTAGACACATGGCAAACGCCGCCGGAGTGAACTCAGGGGTATTTGAAAAGGATGATGGCAAGTGTGTAATGAAATTCAACAGCAATACGATCGTTGGTCTTTTTCAGGCACCGCTTAGCCAAATCTGCGAGCGGCGGGGTGAACGATTTACTCAGGTTACACGGCATCCACCGACACGAACGAGAACAAAGGAGGAAAGCTGCTTACGGCTCTGTCCTCATGCCGTCGGGCAGTTGTTTGCCAATGGTGGGATTACCACTGTAAAGTCTCCTCGTTCCTGTGACCGCTGGCTCACCGGCCTGTCTCACTCTTTGCCTGTCTCACGGTTTGCCTGTCTCACGGTTTGCCTGTCTCACAGCCTTTGACGTTCCTGTGACCGCTAGCTCACCGGCCTGTCTCACTGTTTGCCTGTCTCACTGTTTGCCTGTCTCACTGGCCTGTCTCACCGTTTGCCTGTCTCACAGCCTTTTTTCCCTCATCTTCCTCTCTGTTGTTGAGCGTATGGTTCTTACTGTTGACCCAGGACCACTACCTTCATGAGCCAGAAACAGTGGCAGCA
>NC_045163.1:24049430-24124430 GCF_900700415.2 Clupea harengus | reverse complement strand
GAAGAAAGGGGAGAGGAGAGGAGAGGAGAGGAGAGGAGAGGAGAGGAAGAGAGGAGAGGAGAGGAGAGGAGAGTGGGTGTGTGTGTGACTGTGTGTGGAGAGTGTGTGTGTGTGTGTGTGTGACTGTGAGAGGAGAGTGTGTGTGTGTGTGTGTGTGTGTGTGTGACTGTGTGAGGAGAGTGGGTGTGTGTGTGTGTGTGTGTGTGTGTGACTGTGTGAGGAGAGGAGAGGAGAGTGTGTGTGTGTGTGTGTGTGTGTGTGTGACTGTGAGAGGAGAGGAGAGGAGAGGAGAGGAGAGTGTGTGTGTGTGTGTGTGTGTGACTGTGTGAGGAGAGGAGAGGAGAGTGTGTGTGTGTGTGTGTGTGTGTGTGAGAGGAGAGTGTGGGTGTGTGTGTGTGTGTGACTGTGAGAGGAGAGTGTGTGTGTGTGACTGTGAGAGGAGAGTGGGTGTGTGTGTGTGTGTGAGAGGAGAGTGGGTGTGTGTGTGACTGTGAGAGGAGAGTGTGTGTGTGTGTGTGTGTGTGTGACTGTGTGAGGAGAGTGGGTACACTTTGGCTTTCAGCTGATCTGGACTCGGCCTTCAGGGGGAGGAGAGAGTAGGAGCCGGGGGCAGGTGCCATGAATGCTAAACAGCACACACACACAATCCCCTTTTGACAGCACACACACACACACACACACACACACAACCCCCTTTTGACAGCACCGGGAGCAAAAGCGACTCTGTAGAGGGACCAAAATATAAGGATTGATGATGATGATGATGATGATGATGATGATGGTCTCTGCAGCGGAGGTGACCCCGTCATACAGTAGTCCTGGAGCCAAAATACCGTATGATCCCCCATTTGGTCAGCGTGTAATGGACCTTTGAGATCAGAGCCATTGATGAGAGTGGGAGGTGGTTCAAAAAGAAGTGCTCAGCATTCATCAGGACAGTCAAGTGCGTTAGCGTTAGCGTTAGCTGTTGCTTAAAAGGATTAAAACACCAATTCATCCCCGTCATTCACCAGAGCTCTGCTCCTACACAATCTGTACATACAGGACAGGCTGAGGGCAGTTAGGACAAGTGTGCTCCATCCCACCCCACCCCTTTACACACACACACACACACACACACACACACACACACACACACGGAAAATCAAGTGGTAGGGATGCCTTCATGCATCAAAACATACATTTGCACACAGATCACAGTGGTCCAAAAGGAATGCCCAATCCAAATAGCGCTCAAATGGACAGGGGTTCACACTCCGTCCCTTCAACATCACTGCAGCATGCACCTCACTGAAACAGTTTCTGAACACAAGCAGCAGAGTAAGCGATGATCAAAGCATGCTGGGGGGAACTGGATTACACCAAACTGGCTGTGCGCTGTGGAATGTGACAAATAATGGGGATTTCCCCTCGACGACTCCACTGAAAACACATTTAATTCGATTCATAATGACTACCTAGTTTAGTTATGGCAAAGATTCACCAGTCAATGCAACAACGCACAACTGTCCCCAGTGGTTCCAGAGGAAGCATCAAGCTGAAAAGATAAAGCAGCAACCTTCAAACCAATTAGGTCCACAGACTCTATAGGCTCTGTAGCTGTGGGATTGAAACAATGCCTGCTCTGTTGTTCTATTGAAGTTCTGTTCCTTTTTAAGAGGAAGTGATGGATGGTGTGAGACAGGCCGCCACCCCACCCCCACCCCCCCCTCTCACTCAGCCGAGTCAGAGACGGCATTGCCCTCGGTTACCCCTGGCAACCTTAATCTGGGCTGGGCAGGACTGCTGTATGCCAAGGCTCTTTGGGAGCAGCTGGTCCACCTTATCAGTTCCCATTCTGCCGGCCACAGCCCACACGCTGTCTGAGGTCTCCGAACGCTCACGCTGAAAGCTACACCAATGTGAAATGTCTACACCGTAAGTTTAAGTGTTAGCACACAGCATTGTCCTTCATGCAGGAGACTGCCACACACACACACACACACACACACACACACACACACACAGCACTGTCCTTCATGCAGGAGACTGCGTCTGGTGTGTTTATTGCGGAAGGCCCCATCACCGGCCAGGTTTGGCCTTGCCATGGGTTCGCTGGCAGCGCTTGGGTATCACCACAGACATTTGGCTCAGCACTGGCTAATGACAGACAGCTGCAGAGGCTGGCTCGAGGCTGACAGGCCGAAGCCCACTGGGGACACAGGGCCAGTGGAGTGACTACTTAACACGCCATTCACAGCAAGGCTCAGTAACAAAAACCTACTCCCCCCCCCTCCCACCCGACATAACAACAAGGATTTTTTGTTTTTAATAGACGTCCCATTCACATGCTAGACGGGGGGGCAAGTGGTGATGAGGTTCCTCCTTAAAACATCCAGCTTTGCAAAAGCTCCCGAGACGAATCTCTGATCCAAAACATAACCTTTACCTAGAAAGCATAAGTCTCAGCATAAGCCTTATTGCAAACACATACGGCAGGTGAACAGGCATGGCCTTGCCTGGCCAAGGTTACGTCAACACTGAGTGTTTACAAGCCGGGCTTGCTTATCTCCGCTCTCTGAACTCCACTTGAGGAAAGTGCATAGGTCTACATAATTTCAGCGTACTGGAAATGTGATACGAGGGGATAACTGAATCGTTCTACCAAACAATCATTTTAAAGAGATAAAATCATAAACAAAATATCCAATTCTTCCCCATGCTTTCCACATAAACTGAAACTGAAGACAAGGCCCTGCTTTGTGAGAATGACATCGAGTCACCCTGCATGTGCACACACCCTCACACGCACAAACACACACACATACACACCCTCTCACACACACACACACCCTCACACACACACACACACACACACACACACACACACACACAGACTAAGGAGAGGTTGGAACAGAAGAAGGATGAGCCCTTTCTTGCTTGGCAGCAGGTAGATAATGCATCATCATAGAGCCGTTAAGGAAGGTCGTTTGCCAGCTTGCTGACTATCCTCAATCAGAGCACACACACACACACACACACACACTATCCTCAATCAGAGCACACACACACACACACACACACACACACACACACACTCCTCAATCAGAGCTGCCCTTCAGACATTAAAGATGGCGTAGCGCTTGTTACCATGCCCCTTTCTCCTTGTGATTTAATGGAATCCCTAGAGACTAAAAGCACAGTAAATCAGAGGGCAATTATTTTCCACTGACACAATATTTGGATCGTGGGGCCAATAGATTTTTCCGTACTTGAGTTACATCGCATCGCATCACATACACACACACACACACAACTTAGTTTCGAACAACGATAAAATCTTCACAAGAATGTGAGAGTTGGGTGTGTTGCTCTGCATTAGCCAGGCTGGTGACAGAAGTCAGTAGACCTCATCACTCTTTGTTATGGACGAACCCTTGGCTTTGACAGAAGATGACGCGGAAATGAAACCACAAGTTGCCTATTCTGTGATTTTAAGTGTGCCACCAGAGCGAAGGTAAACTGGCTCTTTACAGACAACTGAGAGATTAAAGCTGTAAAACACAGTGGCTCGGAGTGTAATTCTGTTTAATTCACCAGTTTGGAAACCATATAGTTTCATCAGGTATTGCCTCCCAAATGACAGCAGATTCTTGAACCAACGCTGTGCATCCAGAGTAACCTAACATGCCCTCGGAGTTAAGTCCACGGACAGAGACTAGAGGACAAAGCTTGGAAAACAAGTCTGGTAGAGCAGAGACTCTCCTCAACACACCTGGCCATGAAACAGGCTTGAGGAAACTAATCATATTTTTATAAAAGCATCTGATATCCGCTGGATACACACGCTAACATAATGTTGGATGCAGGATATTTGTGTTGTCAAGGAGCACTGGAATAGCATTCAGCCAGAGAGGCAGAAGTCTGTCGGATGTACTTTCGACAGTCTATCTAGAAGGATGCCAGATGGGATGCTTCAGGTCCATTTGACTCCTGATTTGAAAAGTACAGAGCAGATTTTATCATGACAGGATGTGGGGGGGAAAAGAGCAATCCGTGTATTTGTTCTCAAAGAAAAATCTACCGCATGCTGATTCGTCCTCATGCTGTATCAAATTATGCTTTTCAGTTCTAATAAAGCCCATGATAGCCTAGGTGTGTGACAGACTGGAATGCAAGAGAGTTTGTACATCACACGAAATTGTCTGCTTTAGACCTTACGCAAACATTATCACTAGTTCAGAGCTTTTGACTGGATAAGCAGAGAGCCAATGGGCTTTCTGCTACAGTATGTGGATTTGGTTGACACTTCATGCGACCCAAAATTGGACAGCAGGGTGACAGTAGAAACTAACTGAAATCTCAGAGTCCTCTGGTCTGTCAGCAAGGGTTTAATTCATCTCGGCAACCAGAGATATCATTGTGTAGGAGAGAACGGCACCCCGCCCCAATCATTCGAGGGAGGCAAGCTGTGGCGGAGCGTGGAAGCATTGCAAGACTGCGTGGGACTCCAGGGAAATGATTCTGCAATAGCCTTCATGCTGGCGAGTTAGTTTCATTACGGCCCTGTAACAGCCAAACAGCATCTGATTCAATAAAACGCACTGCAACACTGTACTCAGCAGATAGGTTTCTATATAGGTTTCTATCAAGTATAATGATCACAACTTTGTTTAGAACTGGATTTAATTAGTAATGCAGAGCCTCAGTGTCTACCTGACGTGGAAGAACCAAATTTCACATCAAAGAGGGGCAGAGCAAATCTAATACGTTGTTTTGGGTATTCAAAGCTGGTATGTCCTGAGCCAGCAATTTCCTGTGTGTGTTTGCCATGGATTTTCCCTTCATGTGTTTAAAAGAGCCGCTCCAGTATTTCCAGAGTGCTGCTGCAGAGGGCTGTTTGCACTGAGCCATTTGCAGACTGTTGACTTCCTAACCCTGTATACAGTTACACTGAAAACACACACGGCGCTCTAAGCCCTTCAGCCTTTATCGTCCCCAAATACTCTCCTCGGCTCTCACTAACCCCATTCAACGCTCTGTATTGCCTTGGACTGTTTATAGATTTGTGGTGTTTCTAGACTGGCTGAAGGAGGTTTGGTGAAGGGGGGGGGGGGGCTGTACCTCACAGAACACACTGTGCATGGTCCACAGTTCAGCTCAGAGTGACACACACTGTTTGGAACAGCAGCTGTTGACAGAGGACATCTGTTGCCCCTCGGAGCGAACATCATTGCGCTGAATGATCGATCGATCTCATAATCGTCATACTGGTACTTTATGGGAGTTGGCCTCTGTGTTAGTGGAAGGCTATGGAGAATCGCATGAACTGCCTTGATTAAGCACTAGGAACATAAACCTTAGTGTCAGGTGTGCACTGTGAACCGTGTGTGACGTTTTGGTATGTTTTTACTGTGGACCACAATTGCGCTCAAATCAGCAGAAAAGGTAGAATAAAGGGGGGGGGGAGGCTGAGGGACGCCAGGTGACATCCCCTGGGACTGCATTGCTGCACCTGTGCTCCACATGGGGTCATTTATCACAACCTGCTCTAAAGAAATGAGAAGGAGGAGAAAAAAAAAAAAATGGAGAAAAAAAGGCAATTTAGCTTGACAACACAGCTGAGATGCCATGAGAAAGAAGTGAGTTCTACAGGGCGACCAGACTACACATCAGTGACACCCCCGTAGCATAAAATGCTGCATTCAGCCACTTCTTCACCGTTAACTCTTTCTAGCCCAGGAAAAAAAAAAAAATCATGTTGACAGACTTTCTCCCCAATTACTGCAGTGATGCTTCAGCATGCAGCAAGAAAAAAAAAACTACATTTCAATACAGAACTCTAACCTTTCATGCTACTCTGTTAAAATCATTGTTGTATGGGCTGACACCGGAGATGCAATGTGTGTCAAGATCGAATAAAGGAACTAAGGAGTATATTTGCATCTCTGCAGAGCTCCTGAGTGGTGGTAGGAAACTGTATGTGGGGAATTACTGCCATGCAGCCTTTAACAGGAATACAGCGGAAGGATTTCTGGCGTTTCATGATATTTATTTTATGTAATAAAATCTTCAGTCCTTTTCCAGTAAATAAAAAAAATCTCTCATATAATTGTTTCACTAATCCGATTCTATGACAGTGTATTAACTATAATTGGGTGTTCTGTGGTCGTAGTACTAGTGGTTTTCAGCATCAAATAATCGTTTGATACACTTCTGAATCAGGCTCTACCACAGAAAGTAACGCACCTCTACGGTGACAAAGCGGTGCCTTCTCCGACAACCAGTTAACTGTGTCTATGGAGATGTTTAGCGAAGGTACTACGTGTTCGTGAAAAAATCAGTTCAACTCGCTGAACTCAGCTGAAGTTATCCATGTTCCCGCGAACAACTGCCACCTTCACGCCGAACAAAACAACGGGGATACTCACCTTGCCTATTGTCCATAGTGGTAAGGACAGGTGGCACAGCAGTGCTTTTCAGGATCCCTGTGCTGGAAGTCACGGACGGTGTCGCGTATTCAGTTGGTTTTCCAGTAATACTCGGTAAGGCACTAGAACTACTAAGGTACATAGTAGTTGTAACTTGTTGGGCTTCTGTTGTGGTTTTCATTTCAGCAGTTACGTCCCTGCGTTTTGTCGTAGGTTCCATTGTTTTAGTTGACTCTGTAAAAGTGCCTGGGGTGGTTGTCGGGGACGGGGTTATGGCTTCTCCTATAGTCCTGGTGGTCATGGTTGTTATGGAGAATGCAGAAAGTGTTAATATCCCCGGTTTATCTTCAGGTAAGTGGTTTGGCATTGTGGTGGTGTTGTACAGTTCCAAAGGCGCATTGGAGACCGCACGCGGACGCCTTGAGATACGCGAGTCATTGTTATCCCCGGCGCGAGGTGCAGCACGAGATGAATCAGTTACGCACAAAAATACAACTAACCAAAAACCCGGAGATGCTAACATATTTAAATGTGTGCGCTTCATGCTGGTCTTTTAACTCCCCATGTGAGCCTCCGTAAAGTAATCCTGCGGGCGCGTGTTTCTTGGATGCTCCTTGCCCTCGTAGTAGAGTGCCGTACTAGACTCCTACACTTCTCGTTGCTCGTTCAGATCCCAAGGCACACTGTAGTGTCTGACAGCTAGATCCTACTCTACTACTCTCATTACCCCAACCAAACACATGCAAGACAAGTGACTCCTGGATGATAGGCATGTCCTCCCACCAATGGTAAGAAGATGGGAGGGGTCAAAGTTGTCCTAATGAATGTTGCAGTAGCCTGTAACATTATATCCTCAAGTGATAACGTTTTACATTTGATTAATTAATCCCAGCCACAGACCAACAAATTTACTAAAGGCTAATTTAAAGTAAGGATCAGAATTGGAATAAGAGAAATAAGGAAATCTCTTTTTTTATCTGAAAAAACGATAAAGAATAAAATAAAGTAAGCTAAATAATAAAATAGGCCTAGTTGTTTAACAAAACAAAAGGTTTTTAAGTAGACTACATGTAATTTTTATTAAACACTGAAAATACATAGAATGTAATTATAAATCACATTCACGTAACTTTCTGTTCGGGTGTAGGTTTTTGTGTGGATTGTCATATACCGCCATCTTGTGACGAATAGTAAATACATACAATTCACGTGGTACTGGAATCTGCACTATGAAACTTCCAAAAGCTACACGAGGCAGACGACTGTGTGCTGCTGAGCAGTTATCAACCACTTTTTTATTTACAAAATGTCAACATCCATGAGCTCATTTAAAATATGTAAGCCTTGTGAACAAATTATATTGTGATACTAGTTTAAATCACGCATGGACTTGATCACTAATCAGTAAATCTGCTGGGAAAATATGCCTTATGTCAGTCATATTATTTAAATTGTATAAATACAGTTCTTGAACTCCAGCAAGTATTAATTTGATTTTAATAACATGATTGACTGTTGATGGGCACAAAAGCACACCAGCAGTGACACCCCGTGTCTACATGTGCACCATTCCTGTAGCTTACTGGGTAGACAACCCCAAGGTCAAACATCTTCACTAATGTGTTCCTCTTTCGGTCAGAGAGTTATTAAATGATTTATTAGATCAATTAGATTAAATCTAAATGCACATCTATACATTTTAGAAGGGAGACCTTTGCAGAGGCCTTTGAAGTGTAGTGGCTACAAGAGACGTCTACTTTCCTGTTGAAGCACAAGTGTCAGGTGATTGTTTGCTATATATAGAAAGGTTTCTACATTGCTAATCACACCTAGTAGCTGAGGGTAAGGTGCAGACAACATGCTGAAACAAACTCTGTAGATGCAAGGCCTCAGACCCCCTTTCAGTCGAGCTAACAGGAAGAGCTTGGTTGTTCCTGTGAAATGGGGCGGCCATATTTCTTGACCATGTTTTTGTGGTTGGAACAAAAAAACAGCACACAAAAGTACAATGTGGGGTAAGCCATTTACTGATTAAAAAGTATACAGTAGTATAGACTACATGCCTAACATGATTTGCAGGACTGAACTACTGAACTACTACTGAACTAATGCAAATAAGTGCATGTCATCTCACATAATAATATATAAATCACAATCTTTTGCGAAACTATAACTTCAATAATGAAATGCACCAAAATGTAAATCATTATATGATACTTCAGTCTGGATTCATTGCTGGGAAGACACAGAGACCAACATGTACAGATCTTTTCTGGACATATCTTCTACTTTGGACCAGTTCTGACCTCTGAGTAGGTACTGAAGTCAGTGTTCTGTTGCCTCTTTTTCTGTGGTCTTGGTTTCTGTCTCTTGGTAGGTAGATCCAGGGAAGCATAGCAAAGGTCTTCATCCTAAAACATTTGTAAGATCCAGATTAGACTAAATATAGATTCTGATTATGAGCTCTAGATATATGATCATATGATGTGATTTGCTTTTGGCTTTTTGCTTGTTTAGTCTACAGAGTGAAATATGCCCCTCTAAAAAACTATAATACTACAATACATTCTCGGCAGCTGTTAGTGTAAGTCAGTGTCTGCACATACTGTATGAATACCTGTTTCCTGCTTTCCTTTCTGTTGCTAGATTCCTGACAAAGCTCCTTCTCCTTCGACCCTACTGACACAAAGTAAGGAGTGATAGAACATTTATTGTACTTCAGATTTTCAACAGCAGTTCATATTTGACCAACAGATACATGTCCAAGGTGATGAGCCATTGTTCAGGGAGACATCAGTGAAAGCGATTTACCTTTTTTGCGGAGAAGACAGTAGACACAAGTAGAGGAGACGAAAGCGGTGAGAAGTGAACATGTGGGACACAAACTGACCAGCAGAGTCCAGCAGTACCCACATTCAGAAGGAGGACCACTTGGAGGCTTAGGACTGGGCAAGGTGTCTACGGACAACAACACACACACGCACACACGCACACACGCACACACACACCCAACATACATATATGTTATTACACATAGAAATCCAAATAATTACTCAATATTTAGTTTAGACAAATGATCTTACTTGCCTTCAAAAAACACCTTGAATTTTGTACCATTCACTTTAATAGTCTTCACTCCTGTAATCTTATACCCAATGCAGTAGTAAAGTCCTAGGTCATCCTCAGTGATGTTCTCAATCCTCAGGTCAATGGATTTAGTTGAAGAGTTCTGTGTAACACTGAAGTGAGGTTGAGTCCATCCGTACGATATGAGGATTGCTGGCTGCTTTGGATGGGGACACTTCCAATGCCATTCTACCTCTTTCACATCAGTTTCCAAGTCGCAGTGCAAGGTGATGTTGCCTCCTGGTCGGACTGTCTGTTTAACCACTGCTCCAGAGATGCTCTTTACACACTGGCATGTCATATCTATAAATGTTTATCATGTTTGGTGTAATCAGTATACATAACTAAAGAAAAACAAACTTAAAGGGACAAACAAACCAGACCTGGTGTCACTGCAAACTAGAATAATTCAAAACACAAGAAAAGCTTTACTTACACAAAAACACCACGAGGGTGACATTCAGCTTGTCCATCTCTGTGACTGAGGCGGTTGATTGTCGCAGGAGCCTTTGATGCGGATTTCCGCTGCTAGGGGTTCACTTTACCATTAAAGGGGAGGTGCTCTGTGATTGGGTGAGACTGATGGAAATGTTTTCATCTTTTTTTAACAGCTGGCTGAAGTGAGAGGTGGAAGGTTGAGGTACAGACTGAGATGGTGTCAACACACTTGAAATAAAACTAAACGAACAGCATGAATTGGCCATGAGGCATTTTCAGCCTGTATACACCTTCACAACGGTCTTGAATGTAATCAATTATATTTGCAACAGGCCTAAATCAGTTACCGTGGAAACTGGCCCAAAGTTTGAGTCACCTCTCCTTCTGGAATGGACAACCCAGAGTTTCCCTCATGTCAGGGTTAACAAACCCAGAGTTTCTCTCATGTCAGTGTTAACAAACTCAGAGTTTTAACAAAATCCTACTTTCTAGAATACCTCCCAGTTGAGGGATAGACAAGCTTCTTAAATGTACAAGACATTGGTAACAAAACAAAAACAAAATGTTCACAAGTAGGCCTAGGCAGCGTAATATCTCAGTGACACACTGTGAGTGTAGCCTACTGATACAAACAAGGTGCTTGCAGGGAGATGGGTCACCACATGCACCTTGCACTGACTTGACCATATATGAGTCAAACACACCACATCACATGGTTTGTGTTGTTTACAACATATATTGACAATGTTTGACAAAGCTTGTGGTATGTCTGAGGTTCAGACTGACATTATAGCAGAAACCATGACTGTATAGAGTTAGGCAGATACACACGGCTACGCTCAGGTTGTGTCCACTGCATAGATATTGAGAGAGCTGTCCTATGCACAGGTACTGTGTGCAAGATGCAGCACATCTTGGACCGACTGAAGCATGTCCAGTAGTGGAGTTATAACCCTCACAGAGGCTACTACATGTGCATGTGTGTAAGAATGGGCGTGGGTCGGATGCAGAAACCACTGGCAGAAAAACCACGGTCAGCTACAGTGTCAGATTTCCTTTGTACTGCAAGCTACCCAGTGACTAATTGTTGCAGCTATCTGCACGGTAGAGTGTAGACAGCACAGGCAGTCATGCCGTGGTTAGCCACAGTGCTACCTCTGAGGCCCTTAGCTCTGCAGCCTGACAAACAACAAGTTGTCAGGTTTTATTGGCACACACGACATACTGGAACACACACGTGAATATATGGAGGCGACACACACACACACGCAGGACTGAGGTCGCGGTGAATTTATCTTCTGCCTTTTCCCACCCTGGACTGTCCCTCCTCTAGGACCCCCCAGGAGCAGTGGGCAGCTTGTAAGCGCCCGGGGACCAAGTCAAGTGAACTGTCCATCTTTGGTCAGGGATGGACATGTGTTCTGTTCTTTTTGCATGTTTTTCTGTTGGGGTTCTTAGTGGAGGAAACCCCTTGTGAACACGGGGAGAACATGCAAACTCCACACAGAAAGGCCCGGGAGATATCCCACCTGAGTACTGAAGGTCTGGGAAGGACCTGCCCCCCAGAGCCAACAGCGCCCCATGCGGGAATCGAACCCATGACCTTCTTGCTGTGAGGCGGCAGTGCAAGCACCTGAACCACCGTGCCACAAGTTTAACCCATCGAGCACTGAAGTGACATTGAGATGAATCCTACTATGTAAATGGCCCCATATTGGGCCCGATCTGACCATCCTGTCAATGTTCAATATATTCAAGAAAGCTATGAGCTTCTCCTTTCGCTTGACAATTTGCAAGGTACAGTATAGACAGCCCAGGCAGTCATGCCGTGGTTAGCCACAGCGCTACCTCTGAGGCCCTTAGCTCTGCAGCCTGACGAACAACAAGTTTAACCCATTGACCCATTTAACCCAAAACTAAAAGAACGAACTAATGGTTTAATTAGTAAAAGAGTGTGGGTGAGTGTATGATGGTGTGTGTGTGTGTGTGTGTGTGCAGCACATCTTGGACTGACTGAAGCATGGCCAGTAGTGGAGTTATAACACTCACAGAGGCTACTACATGTACATGCGTGTAAGAATCGGCGTGGTTAGGATGCAGAAACCACTGGCAGAAACACCACGGTCAGCTACAGCGTCAGATTTCCTTTGTACTGCAAGCTACCCAGTTACTATTGTTGCAGCTATCTGCACGGTAGAGTGCCGTGGTTAACCTCTGAGGCCCTTAGCTCTGCAGCCTGACAAACAACAAGTTTAACCCATTGAGCACTGAAGTGACAATAAGATGAATCCTACTATGTAACTGTTCCCATATTGGGCCCGATCTGACCATCCTGTCAATGTTCCAGACTACCATCCAAAAGAAGCAAAGCTTCAATCTGTGCCAGTCAGGGCTCATACAAATCAGAATCAGGCTGGGGTGGCTGACTTGTTATTTATTGCTCAAGGTTAACAAATACATCAAAAAATTGTTATGGAAGCACTTCATACAAGTTAACAAGTAGGCTTATGAAAAGCTGCTATAGATGTTGCTATCAGTCTAGAAATTAGAATTATGCACTGAATTGCTTTCAGCACTTGAAGAAATGAAAAGGCTGTGAAGAGTTCATACAAAAAGCAAAGCATCCTTAACACAAAGACAGTAGAACAATCTTTACACTTTGGCACCAATGATAAAAAAAGCCCCAGTGTGTAATTGTAATATTAAAATATGAAAACATGAGGAGATTAAACTTGAGACAACTTCTAGAGAGCTTAATGAAGCTACCTGCAGACACATAGAGTATGTTATTCTAAATGCAACCTTAAATCTCAGTAATCATGTCTGGACCTTGAAATGTCTTTCTCTTGAGTCTGGCGTTGCATTTCTTGAGTGTCCATCACGAGTCTGCATCCTCAAGAGTGTGTTACTCCATGTTCCTGTATATGACTAATGTGGTTGTGGTGTCTTGTCCATCGTCCATTAAGGTCTGATAAATCTTCCTATTCATTGATTCTGTTAATAAGAATGGGCAGTTAACGGAGAAAACTGGATCAGGTTTTTGATATTTATGAATGAACAAAACAAAAGAATGAACTAATGGGTTAATTAGTAAAAGAGTGTGGATGAGTGTATAATGGTGTGTGTGTGTGTGTGTGTGTGTGTGTGTGTGTTAGAGAGACTGCACCTTTTTCACGGGTGAGGCAGTACACACAGGTGGTGGAGATCATGCACAGAATTACACAAACGGGACACAGACTGACCAGCAGCATCCAGCAGTACCCACATTCAGAAGGAGGACAACTTGGAGGCTTAGGACTGGGCAAGGTGTCTACGGACAACACACACACACACACATGTGCATACACGCGCACACACACACCCATACATGCATATATGTTATTACACATAGAAATCCAAATAATTACTCAATATTTAGTTTAGACAAATGATCTTACTTGCCTTCAAAAAACACCTTGAATTTTGTACCATGCACTTTAATAGTCTTCACTCCTGTAATCTTATACCCAATGCAGTAGTAAAGTCCTAGGTCATCCTCAGTGATGTTCTCAATCCTCAGGTCAATGGATTTAGTTGAAGAGTTCTGTGTAACACTGAAGTGAGGTTGAGTCCATCCGTACGATATGAGGATTGCTGGCTGCTTTGGATGGGGACACTTCCAATGCCATTCTACCTCTTTCACATCAGTTTCCAAGTCGCAGTGCAAGGTGATGTTGCCTCCTGGTCGGACTGTCTGTTTAACCACTGCTCCAGAGATGCTCTTTACACACTGGCATGTCATATCTATAAATGTTTATCATGTTTGGTGTAATCAGCATAAACCAACTAAACTAAAACAAACACATAAAGGGACAAACAAACCAGACCTGGTGTCACTGCAAACTAGAATAATTCAAAACACAAGAAAAACTTTACTTACACAAAAACACGACGAGGGTGACATTCAGCGTGTCCATCTCTGTGACTGAGGCGGTTGATTGTTGCAGGAGCCTTTGATGCGGATTTCCGCTGCTAGGGGTTCACTTTACCATTAAAGGGGAGGTGCTCTGTGATTGGGTCAGACTGATGGACATTTTTTCATCTTTGTTTTCACCAGGCTGAGGTGAGATGTAAACCAACACTAAAGGACAGGCGTTCAGAAATGTATGAACACTCACACTTCTGGTCTATTTTTAACCCCTCAGACATGAGACTGAGGCAGAAGGTAGAATGCTGAGGTAAAAGACTGATGTTGAGATGTTGAACACAACACATTGTTTGGAGATGTTTCCCACTAGTGTGTCATGTCTGCTTGCTGCATAACATGTATTTACACATTTGTTATAAATCATAAGGGGTGGTCTACCAAGCTTACTTCAGGATTAGACAGTAGACTCGATTAGACTCGTAGTAGAGTGCCGTACTAGACTCCTACACGTCTCGTTGTTCGTGCAGATCCCAAGGCTCACTGTAGTGTCTGACAGCTAGATCCTACTCTACTACTCTCATTACCCCAACCAAACACATGCAAGACAAGTGACTCCTGGATGATAGGCATGTCCTCCCACCAATTGTAAGAAGATGGGCGGGGTCAAAGTTGTCCTAATGACTGTTGCAGTAGCCTGTAATATTATATCCTCAAGTGATACATTTTTACATTTGATTGATTAATTAATCTCAGACACAGAACAACACAATTACTATAGGCTACTTTACAGTAAGATAAGGTAAGAATTGGAATAAGAGAAATAAGGAAATCTTTTTGTATTTATATCGGAAAAAACGACAAAGGATAAAACAAAGTAGGCTAAATAATAAATGTAGGCCTACTTGACTATCAAAACAAAACGTTTTCATGGAGACTACATGTCATTTAAAAATAAATAAAAAATAGATGCCACATTCACATTCACTCAACTTCCTGTTCAGGTGTAGGTTTTTTGTGGATTGTCATATAATGGCATCTTGTGACGAATACTGAATATTAAAGTAACACTATGAGATATGGTTTTATAGGTAACTAGTTTAGGTACCATCCTCAAATCCATGTTGATAGCATATGGTCATGTGAAGGACAGATAAACACCTGTGTCTTCCCCACTAGCCATCCAGGATATTCCCTAAGTAGTTATGTGTAACGGGCTGGTATACCCTGCAAAAATGGAAGAACAGCTTTCACACGCATGACATTGCCAGCTAAACTGCCAAAAGACACCAGTTACTGTGTTGGCAAGCTTCTATCAGTGTCAGCTGGGCTGTTGGTGGTGTTTCCGAGGTTTTTGCATGCCTTTTAGGTAGTTATCTTACTAGTTTTGGAACAGAACTCTGTATTGCTGCTTTAACAATTCATGTTGTATTGGAATATGTGTTATGAAACTTCATAGACGCCTAGTCAGCAATTTACAATAGCTCACGAGGCAGATGACTGTGTGCCACTGAACAGTTATCAACCACTTTTTATTTACACCATTTGTCAACATCCTTATTTAACATCTGTAAGCCTTGTCAAGAAATGATATTATGATGCTAGTTTAAATCACATTTGGATCACTAATCAGTAAATCTGCTGAGAAAATATGCCTTATGTCAGTCATATTATTTAAATTGTATAAATATAGTTCTTAAACTCCACCAGCTATTCATTTGGTCAGTACAACTAAATCATACGGTGGTGAGTTTCCTCTTGAAGTGTAAAAGGTATATCTGTGGCATAGAATGTGTGTGATGTCATAGAGGCAGACAATATCTGTGTCAGAGAGAGCATGTCTGCAGTCAGACACTATTTCATTGAATTCACTTCAAATGGCTGAGCAGTGACCGAACCCAAATGTGTCTGTCTTGAGGGACAGTGTTTAATAACATGATTTACTGTTGATGGGCACAAAAGCACACAAGTGACACCCTGTGTCTACATGTGCACCATTCCTGTAGCTTACTGGGTAGACAACCCCAAGGCCACACATCTTCACTAAATGCACTACTGAGTTTCACTCTTTGGGTGAGAGAGTTATTAAGTGATGTATAAGATTAATTAATACATCTAAATGCACATCTATACGTCTTAGAAGGGAGACCTTTGCAGAGGCCTTTGAAGTGTAGTGGCTGCAAGAGACGTCCACTTTCCTGTTGAAGCACAAGTGTCAGGTGATTGTTTGCTATATATAGAAAGGTTTCTACATTGCTAATCACACCTAGTAGCTGAGGGTAAGGTGCAGACAGCATGCTGAAACAAACTCTCTAGATGCAAGGCCTCAGACCCCCTTTCAGCCGAGCTAACAGGAAGAGCTTGTTTGTTCCTGTGAAATGGGGCAGCCATATTTCTTGACCATGTTTTTGTGGTTGGAACAAAAAAACAGCACACCAAAGTACAATGTGGTGTAAGCCATTTACTGATTGAAAAGTATGCAGTAGTATAGATTACATGCTTAACATGATTTACAGGATTAAATTAAGCTATTGCAAATAGTCATGCATGCATGCATAGTCACAAGCTAGTGCATGTCATCTCACATAATTATAATCACAAATCACAATATTGTGTGAAACTATGACTTAAATAATGAAATGCACCAAAAGTCTGTATTCATTGCTGGGAAGACACAGAGACCAACATGTACAGATCTTTTCTGGACATAACTTCTACTTTGGACCAGTTCTGACCTCTGAGTAGGTACTGAAGTCGGTGTTCTGTTGCCTCTTTTTCTGTGGTCTTGGTTTCTGTCCCTTGGTAGGTAGATCCAGGGAAGCATAGCAAAGGTCTTCATCCTAAAACATTTGTAAGATCCAGATTAGACTAAATATAGATTCTGATTATGAACTCTAGATTTTTGATCATATGATGTGATTGGCTTTTTACTTTTTGCTTGTTTAGTCTACAGAGTCAAATATGCCCCTCTACAAAACTATAATACTACAATACATTCTCGGTAGCTGTTAGTGTAAGTCAGTGTCTGCACATACTGTATGAATACCTGTTTCCTGCTTTCCTTTCTGTTGCTAGATTCCTGACAAAGCTCCTTCTCCTTCGACCCTACTGACACAAAGTAAGGAGTGATAGAACATTTATTTTACTTCAGATTTTCAACAGCAGTTCATATTTGAACAACAGATACATGTCCAAAGTGATGAGCCATTGTTCAGGGAGACTTCAGTGAGAGTGATTTACCTTTTTTGCGGAGAAGACAGTAGACACAAGTAGAGGAGACGAAAGCGGTGAGAAGTGAACATGTGGGACACAAACTGACCAGCAGAATCCAGCAGTACCCACATTCAGAAGGAGGACAACTTGGATGCTTAGGACTGGGCAAGGTGTCTACGGAAAAGAACACACACACACACACATGCACAAACACACTCAAACATACACACACACACACACACACACACACACACACACATGACACATACATATATCTTAGTACACATAGAAATCCAAATAATTACTCGATATTTAGTTTAGATAAGTTATCTTACTTGCCTTCAAAAAACACTTTGAAAATTGTACCAGTCACCTCTCTACTCTTCCCTTCTGTATTCTTTACTCCAGCGCAGTAGTAAAGTCCTAAGTCATCCTCAGTGATGTTCTCAATCCTCAGGTCAATGGATCTAGTTGAGGAGTTCTGTATAACATTGAAGCGAGGTGGAGCATATCTGTCTGATATGGTGATTCCTGGCTGATTTGCATGGGGACACTTCCAATGCCATTCTACATCTTTCACATCAGTTTCCAAGTCACAGTGCAAGGTGATGTTGCCTCCTGGTCCGACTGTCTGTTCAACCACTGCTCCAGAGATGCTCTTTACACAATGGCATGTCATACCTACAAATGTTTATTATGTTTGGTGTAATCAGCATAAATAACTAAACAAAAACAAACACATAAAGGGACAAACAAACCAGACCTGGTGTCACTGGAAACTAGACTAATTCAAAACTCAAGAAAAGCTAAAACTTACACAAAAACACGACGAGGGTGACATTCAGCTTGTCCATCTCTGTGACTGAGGCGGTTGATTGTCGCAGGAGCCTTTGATGCGGATTTCCGCTGCTAGGGGTTCACTTTACCATTAAAGGGGAGGTGCTCTGTGATTGGGTCTGACTGATGGAAATGTTTTCATCTTTTTTTAACAACAGGCTGAAGTGAGAGGTGGAAGGTTGAGGTACAGACTGAGATGGTGTCAACACACTTGAAATCAAACTGAACGAACAGCATGAATTGGCCATAAGGCATTTTCAACCTGGATACACCTTTGCAACGGTCTTGAATGTAATCAATTATATTTGCAACAGGCCTAAATCAGTTACCATGGAAACTGGCCCAAAGTTTGAGTCACCTCTCCTTCTGGAATAGACAACCCAGATTTTCCCTTATGTCAGGGTTAACAAACCCAGAGTTTCTCTCATGTCAGGGTTAACAAACTCAGAGTTTTAACAAAATCCCACTTTCTGGAATACCTCCCAGTTGAGGGATAGACAAGCTTGTTAAATGTAGTCGGAAGACATTGGTAACAAAACAAAAACAAACTTCTCACAAGTAGGCCTAGGCAGCATAATATCTGTGTGACACACTGTGAGTGTAGCCTACTGATACAAACAAGGTGCTTGCAGGGAGATGGGTCACCGCATGCACCTTGCACTAACTTGACCATATATGAGTCAAACACACCACATCATATGATCTGTGATGTTTACAACATTTATTGACAATGTTTGACAGCTTGTGGTGTGTCTGAGGTTCAAACTGACATTATAGTAGAAACCATGACTGTATAGAGTTAGGCAGATACACACGGCTACGCTCAGGTTGTGTCCACTGCATAGATATCGAGAGATCTGTCCTATGCACGGGTACTATGTGCAAGATGCAGCACATCTTGGACAGACTGAAGCATGGCCAGTAGTGGAGCTATAACACTCACAGAGGCTACTACATGTACATGTGTGTAAGAATGGGCGTGGGTCGGATGCAGAAACCACGGTCAGCTACAGCGTCAGATTTCCTTTGTACTGCAAGCTACCCAGTGACTATTGTTGCAGCTATCTGCACGGTAGAGTGTAGACAGCACAGGCAGTCATGCCGTGGTTAGCCACAGCGCTACCTCTGAGGCCCTTAGCTCTGCAGCCTGACAAACAACAAGTTGTCAGGTTTTATTGGCACACACGACATACTGGAACACACAAGTGAATATATGAAGGCGACACACACACACACACACACGCAGGCCTGAGGTCGCGGTGAATTTATCTTCTGCCTTTTCCCACCCTGGACTGTCCCTCCTCCAGGACCCCCCAGGAGCAGTGGGCAGCTTGTAAGCGCCCGGGGACCAAGTCAAGTGAACTGTCCATCTTTGGTCAGGGATGGATTTGTGTTCTGTTCTTTTTGCATGTTTTTCTGTTGGGGTTCTTAGTGGAGGAAACCCCTTGTGAACACGGGGAGAACATGCAAACTCCACACAGAAAGGCCCGGGAGATATCCCACCTGAGTACTGAAGGTCTGGGAAGGACCTGCCCCCCAGAGCCAACAGCGCCCCATGCGGGAATCGAACCCATGACCTTCTTGCTGTGAGGCGGCAGTGCAAGCACCTGAACCACCGTGCCACAAGTTTAACCCATCGAGCACTGAAGTGACAATGAGATGAATCCTACTATGTAACTGGCCCCATATTGGGCCCGATCTGACCATCCTGTCAATGTTCCAGACTACCATCCAAAAGAAGCAAAGCTTCAATCTGTGCCAGTCAGGGCTCATACAAATCACAATCAGGCTGGGGTGGCTGACTTGTTATTTATTGCTCAAGGTTATATACATCAAAACAATTGTTATGGAAGCACTTCATACAAGTTAACAAGTAGGCCTATGAAAAGCTGCTATAGATGTTGCTATCAGTCTAGAAATTAGAATTATGCACTGAATTGCTTTCAGCACTTGAAGAAATGAAAAGGCTGTGAAGAGTTCATACAAAAAGCAAAGCATCCTTAACACAAAGACAGTAGAACAATCTTTACACTTTGGCACCAATGATAAAAAAGGCCCAGTGTGTAATTGTAATATTGAAATATGAAAACATGAGGAGATTAAACTTGAGACAACTTCTAGAGAGCTTAATGAAGCTACGTGCAGACACATAGAGTATGTTATTCTAAATGCAACCTTAAATCTCAGTAATCATGTCTGGACCTTGAAATGTCTTTCTCTTGAGTCTGGCGTTGCATTTCTTGAGTGTCCATCACGAGTCTGCATCCTCAAGAGTGTGTTACTCCATGTTCCTGTATATGACTAATGTGGTTGTGGTGTCTTGTCCATTGTCCATTAAGCTCTGATAAATCTTCCTATTCATTGATTCTGTTAATAAGAATGGGCAGTTAACGGAGAAAACTGGATCAGGTTCTTGATATTTATGAATGAACAAAACAAAAGAATGAACTAATGGGTTAATTAGTAAAAGAGTGTGGATGAGTGTATAATGGTGTGTGTGTTTGTGTGTGTGTGTGTGTGTGTGTGTGTATGTGTGTGTGTGTTTGTGTGACAGAGAGAGACTTCACCTTTTTCACGGGTGAGGCAGTACACACAGATGGAGGAGATCATGCACAGAATTACACAAACGGGACACAGACTGACCAGCAGCATCCAGCAGTACCCACATTCAGAAGGAGGACAAGGAGGAGGCTTAGGACTGGTTAAGGTCTCTACGGACAACACACACACACACACATGCACACACGACACATACATTTATCTTAGTACACATAGAAATCCAAATAATTACTCGATATTTAGTTTAGATAAGTTATCTTACTTGCCTTCAAAAAACACTTTGAAAATTGTACTAGTCACCTCTCTACTCTTCCCTTCTGTATTCTTTACTCCAGTGCAGTAGTAAAGTCCTAAGTCATCCTCAGTGATGTTCACAATCCTCAGGTCAATGGATTTAGTTGAGGAGTTCTGTGTAACATTGAAGCGAGGTGGAGCATATCTGACTGAAAAGGTGATTAATGGCTGCTTTGCACGGGGACACTTCCAATGCCATTCTGCCTTGTTCACATCAGTTTCCAAGTCGCAGTGCAAGGTGATGTTGCCTCCTGGTCGGACTGTCTGTTTAACCACTGCTCCAGAGATACTCTCTTCACAATGGCATGTCATACCTACAAATGTTTATCATGTTTGGTGTAATCAGCATAAACCAACTAAACTTAAACAAACACATAAAGGGACAAACAAACCAGACCTGGTGTCACTGGAAACTAGAATAATTCAAAACACAAGAAAAGCTTTACTTACACAAAAACACGACGAGGGCGACATTCAGCTTGTCCATCTCTGTGACTGAGGCGGTTGATTGTTGCACGAGCCTTTGATGCGGATTTCCGCTGCTAGGGGTTCACTTTACCATTAAAGGGGAGGTGCTCTGTGATTGGGTCAGACTGATGGAAATGTTTTCATCTTTTTTTAACACCAGGCTGAAGTGAGAGGTGGAAGGTTGAGGTACAGACTGAGATGGTGTCAACACACTTGAAATCAAACTGAACAAACAGCATGAATTGGCCGTGAGGCATGTTCAGCCTGTATACACCTTCACAACGGTCTTGAATGTAATCAATTATATTTGCAACAGGCCTAAATCAGTTACCATGGAAACTGGCCCAAAGTTTGAGTCACCTCTCCTTCTGGAATGGACAACCCAGAGTTTCCCTCATGTCAGGGTTAACAAACTCAGAGTTTTAACAAAATCCCACTTTCTGGAATACCTCCCAGTTGAGGGATAGACAAGCTGAGGGATAGACAAGCTTCTTAAATGTACAAGACATTGGTAACAAAACAAAAACAAAATGTTCACAAGTAGGCCTAGGCAGCGTAATATCTCGGTGACACACTGTGAGTGTAGCCTACTGATACAAACAAGGTGCTTGCAGGGAGATGGGTCACCACATGCACCTTGCACTGACTTGACCATATATGAGTCAAACACACCACATCACATGGTTTGTGTTGTTTACAACATATATTGACAATGTTTGACAAAGCTTGTGGTATGTCTGAGGTTCAGACTGACATTATAGCAGAAACCATGACTGTATAGAGTTAGGCAGATACACACGGCTACGCTCAGGTTGTGTCCACTGCATAGATATTGAGAGAGCTGTCCTATGCACAGGTACTGTGTGCAAGATGCAGCACATCTTGGACCGACTGAAGCATGTCCAGTAGTGGAGTTATAACCCTCACAGAGGCTACTACATGTGCATGTGTGTAAGAATGGGCGTGGGTCGGATGCAGAAACCACTGGCAGAAAAAACACGGTCAGCTACAGCGTCAGATTTCCTTTGTACTGCAACCTACCCAGTGACTAATTGTTGCAGCTATCTGCACGGTAGAGTGTAGACAGCCCAGGCAGTCATGCCGTGGTTAGCCACAGTGCTACCTCTGAGGCCCTTAGCTCTGCAGCCTGACAAACAACAAGTTGTCAGGTTTTATTGGCACACACGACATACTGGAACACACACGTGAATATATGGAGGCGACACACACACACACACACACACGCAGGCCTGAGGTCGCGGTGAATTTATCTTCTGCCTTTTCCCACCCTGGACTGTCCCTCCTCCAGGACCCCCCAGGAGCAGTGGGCTGCTTGTAAGCGCCCGGGGACCAAGTCAAGTGAACTGTCCATCTTTGGTCAGGGATGGACATGTGTTCTGTTCTTTTTGCATGTTTTTCTGTTGGGGTTCTTAGTGGAGGAAACCCCTTGTGAACACGGGGAGAACATGCAAACTCCACACAGAAAGGCCCGGGAGATATCCCACCTGAGTACTGAAGGTCTGGGAAGGACCTGCCCCCCAGAGCCAACAGCGCCCCATGCGGGAATCAAACCCATGACCTTCTTGCTGTGAGGCGGCAGTGCAAGCACCTGAACCACCGTGCCACAAGTTTAACCCATCGAGCACTGAAGTGACAATGAGATGAATCCTACTATGTAACTGGCCCCATATTGGGCCCGATCTGACCATCCTGTCAATGTTCAATATATTC
The DNA here is from genome assembly GCF_900700415.2 of Clupea harengus. Lineage (NCBI taxonomy): Eukaryota > Metazoa > Chordata > Actinopteri > Clupeiformes > Clupeidae > Clupea > Clupea harengus. Next base: position 24,101,450 of record NC_045163.1, on the reverse strand, counting down.
AAGAGAGCTATGAGCTTCTCCTTTCGCTTGAGAATTTGCAAGGTACAGTATAGACAGCACAGGCAGTCATGCCGTGGTTAGCCACAGCGCTACCTCTGAGACCCTTAGCTCTGCAGCCTGACAAACAACAAGTTTAACCCATTGACCCATTTAACCCAAAACTAAAAGAATGAACTAATGGGTTAATTAGTAAAAGAGTGTGGGTGAATGTAAGATGGTGTGTCTGTGTGTGTGCAGCACATCTTGGACTGACTGAAGCATGTCCAGTAGTGGAGTTATAACACCCACAGAGGCTACTACATGTACATGTGTGTAAGAATCGGCGTGGTTAGGATGCAGAAACCACTGGCAGAAACACCACGGTCAGCTACAGCGTCAGATTTCCTTTGTACTGCAAGCTACCCAGTTACTATTGTTGCAGCTATCTGCACGGTAGAGTGCCGTGGTTAACCTCTGAGGCCCTTAGCTCTGCAGCCTGACAAACAACAAGTTTAACCCATCGAGCACTGAAGTGACAATGAGATGAATCCTACTATGTACCTGTCCCCATATTGGGCCCGATCTGACCATCCTGTCAATGTTCCAGACTACCATCCAAAAGAAGCAAAGCTTCAATCTGTGCCAGTCAGGGCTCATACAAATTAGAATCAGGCTGGGGTGGCTGACTTGTTATTTATTGCTCAAGGTTACCAAATACATCAAAAAATAGTTACGGAAGAATTTCATACAAGTTAACAAGTAGGCCTATGAAAAGGTTCTTTAGATGTTGGCTGTGAAGAGTTCATACAAAAAGCAAAGCATCCTTAACACAAAGACAGCAGAACAATCTTTACACTTTGGCAGCACATTACAAATGATAAAAAAGGCCCAGTCCGTAATTGTAATATTGAAATATAAAAACATTAGGTGATTAAACTTGAGACAACTTCCAGAGAGCTTAATGAAGCTATGTGCAGACACGTGGAGTATGTTATTTTAAATGCAACCTTGAATCTCAGTAATAAAGTCTGGACCTTGAAGTGTCTTTCTCTTGAGTCTGGCGTTGCATTTCTTGAGTGTCCATCACGAGTCTGCATCCTCAAGAGTGTGTTACTCCATGTTCCTGTATATGACTAATGTGGTTGTGGTGTCTTGTCCATTGTCCATCAAGGTCTGATAAATCTTCTTATTCATTGATTCTGTTAATGAGAATGGGCAGTTAACGGAGAAAACTGGATCAGGTCTTTGATATTTATGAATGAACAAAACAAAAGAATGAACTAATGGGTTAATTAGTAAAAGAGTGTGGATGAGTGTATGATGGTGTGTGTTTGTGTGTGTGTATGATGGTGTGTGTGTGTGTGTGACAGAGAGAGACTTCACCTTTTTCACGGGTGAGGCAGTACACGCAGGTGAAGGAGATCATGCACAGAATTACACAAACGGGACACAGACTGACCAGCAGCATCCAGCAGTACCCACATTCAGAAGGAGGACAACTTGGAGGCTTAGGACTGGGCAAGGTGTCTACGGACAACACACACACACACACACACACACACACACACACACACATACACACACACATACAAAGATGTTATTACCCATAGAAATCCAAATAATTACTCAATATTTAGTTTAGATATGTTATCTTACCTGCCTTCAAAAAACACCTTGAAAATCGTATCACTTCTCACTTCTCTAGCCGTCACGTCTGTAACGTTGAACCCAGAGCAGTAGTAAAGTCCTAGGTCATCCTCAGTGATGTTCACAATCCTCAGGTCAATGGATTTAGTTGAGGAGTTCTGGATAACACTGAAGCGAGGTTGAGGATATTTGACTGATATGGTGATTGCTGGCTGTTTTGCATGGGGACACTTACAATGCCATTCCACCTCTATCAAATCAGTTTCCAAGTCACAGTGCAAGGTGATGTTGCCTCCTGGTCGGACTGTCTGTTCAACCACTGCTCCAGAGATGCTCTCTACACACTGGCATGTCATACCTAATAATGTTTAGCATGTTTGGTGTAATCAGCATAAACCAGCTACACTTAAACAAACACATAAAGGGACAAACAAACTAGACCTGGTGTCACTGCAAACTAGAATAATTCAAAACATAAGAAAAGCTTTACTTACACAAAAACACGACGAGGGTGACATTCAGCTTGTCCATCTCTGTGACTGAGGCGGTCGATTGTTGCAGGAGCCTTTGATGTGGATTTCCGCTGCCAGGGGTTCACTTTACCATTAAAGGGGAGGTGCTCTGTGATTGGGTCAGACTGATGGAAAAAAACATCAACAATTTTTTTTCAGGCTGAGGGTATCTCCCCTCATCGTCCCTTAACTTGAACCTTCATTTAATTCTTTTCACTTCTAAAAACAGAATCAAATGGAAGCACAGAAGGCTGGTGGATTGTGATGTCAATTGTAGACTGCAGTCTTTGATCAAGATTAAAGTGAAAGCCTTGTATTTATTTGACAATACATTGTCTCACAATCCAAACTGCTTGACAGCTATACAGCATAAATGCTATACCCACAGGCTCTGTAAAAGCCAAGCGCTGTCTCTGAGATATGTCACAATATTTGCAGTATGGATGTTTTTTTGATCATGACATCAATTTCCTATAGCGGTTACAATGTGAGCCACCCCCACCCCAAAGACACCCCATAATGTAATGATTATCTTAAACAGTCATTAATTGATTTATTATTTATTGTTACCTTAAATCAATATAATTTCCGATATCTGAGTAGATAATACTACATATGTCATGGTTTTGGTGTGTCTTTTTCTTGGGTGTTGGTTTGTTTCCTCCAGTAGGTGTAGCATAGCACAGGTCTCCATCCTCATAAGTGTTGAATATACAGCACCAGATTAGCCATTAGCATGGGTGCAACATCATACAGTGTCTCTGTTTCTCTGATCTCTTCCCTCAGGGCGTATGTTCCAACTGATTTCTGAAGTGCCTACATAGTCACTCAGCGGCGAAGACTGGTGGGAAAACGAGACGTCTGGATACGGCAGAAAACGGTTTGTGTTCTGGTTTATATCAGAATCAGAATCAGAATCAGAAAGGTTTTTACTGCCAAGTAGGTTTTCACCTACCAGGAATTTTTTGTGGTACGTTGATGCAAACAATAAACAATAAACAATACACATATTAAGTTATTTTTCAAACATAGGAAAAACTAAATATAAAATATTTGAGCTGTGCAGTCTATTCAGGAGTGTGCAAATAAGAGTTCTGGATAAGAGTCCGTGTTGGGGGGCGGGGGTCCCGGGCCTTGTTGATGAGGCCAGCCGCAGACGGGAAGAAGCTGCCCTGGTGGCGTGAGGTTTTGGTCCTGATGGACCGCAGCCTTCTGCCAGAGGGGAGTGTCACAAGGAGTTTGTGTCCAGGGTGGGAGGGGTCGGCAATAATCTTCCCTGCACGCCTCAGGGTCCTGGATGCATATATGAATAATATAATAATATTTATAAGAATAAAGCCTCTTTCCTGATTGATCCTTCTCCGACTGAGTCTCCACCAATCTTTGGTATTAACAGTAGAATAGCAATATTCGGTTCCGTCAGTCCCCATATGAGCATTTCTATGCTCACACAAGAACCACCATGCAACAACCAATCAGAACAGGAAAACATCAGTAGATATTTCAAGCTTAGCTTTGAGAAGGGGCCCATCCTCATACAAGTACGAAAGTGTTTAAAACCAGGAACTACACCTCAAGGAGCTAAGAGTAAAGGCCCTGAAGTTTGTTGTTGACATTTCTGTGTTTGGCCTCACAACCAACAGCTCTGGGTGTGTCTACAGACAGGAAGTTTTGCAGTGAGTGTCCTGGTGCCATCACAGCTAGCTGGTGGGTCAGCTCCCTGGACATAAAGTACCCTTTACACTGATTCTGTTATAGAGAAATGCAGTGATTAATCCTGCACAACTGATTAACTGTTCACTGCTCTCTCTAAGAGCCTCATTTACGTACATTTTCGGCGAACACCCACTTTCCCTTATGCCCTCCCATTTATCCATAAGTATAGACGGAAAGCTCAACTTGCCTCTATCAGTTTCAGCAGCGGGGAATCTGCGATTTTATCCAAGTGCGGCGCGTTTGTAAATACGGTTCCATGTCTTTACCCGCATATTGCGTAGAAATTACGCCTGAAGTGGGCGCAATTCTGTTAGTAAATCTGGCCCTAAATGCTAGTGTTAACATCTATCTACCCTGATTCGGTTTATAATAAGAAGGTGTGAGCATACGATTAGAGGTTAGAAACATTTCTTCTCAGAAAACTACTTGTAGAAACCCTTGGCCTACACCTACCCACCCCCACCACACTTAAATGCATTTATTCTACTTTCTACCCATACTTTCTGCTAGCACTTACCTGCAATGTAAATAATGGCCACCATCTACATACTTTTCTTTGTCATTACTCTACTTATCCTTGTAATAGTAACCTTACGAACACACTGTATACCCATTAAGCTGTTGTACACTACTTGAATGCTCTCTCCCCACCTTACTTTACCCCACTACCAATTTTGTATGTCACGTATATACCATGTTATGTTTGTATGTATTGAGCACATTTACTATGTGTATGTTAGCATGCTAATCCTGATACATGTATTAATTAATCTACCAAGTTTCTTATTGTCTCCCCTCCAATTATGCCACAAGCCCCCGCCCCTTCCCCGTCTTTTTCTATCCATACAGTACCTCTGTAGCTGACTAGTGTAGGAGTGTAGTAAGGCACTCTTTGCTAGCTCCAAGCAGATGCCCCCAAGGTTTCTCCCTGTTAAGAGCATAGACATGTCTATGGTTAAGAGGACGTTTTTTCTTCCCCCTGTCGCCATTGTGCTTGCTCCAGGGGGGTTCAGTTTTGATGTTTTCAACACATATTGACATGTTTGACAAAGCCTGTGATGTTTCTGAGTTTCAGGGTGACACTATAGCAGAAACCATGGCTGAATCACAGTAATGCTCGGTAAGGCACTAGAACTACTATGCTAGGGTACATAATAGTTCCTTCTGGCTTGGCTTCTGTTGAGATTTTTATTTTAACAGTTACGTCCCTGCGTTTTATCCTAGATTCCATTGTTTTAGTCGACTCTGTAAAAGTGCCTGAGGTGGCTTTCGGGGATGGGCTCATGGGTTCTCCTATAGTCCTGGTGGTCGTGGTTGTTATGGAGGATGCAGAAAGTGTTATGGAGGATGCAGAAAGTGTTAATATTCCCGGTTTATCATCAAGTACGTGGTTTGAAATTGTGGTGGTGTTGTACAGTTCCAACGGCGGTTTGGAGACAGCACGCGCACGCCTTGAGATACGCGAGTCATTGTTATCCCCAACGCGAGGTGCAGCGCGATATGACTCAGTTACGCACAAAAGTACAACCAACCCAAAACCCAGAGATGCCAAGATATTTAAATGAGTGCCCTTCATGCTGATCTTTTAACCCCCCGTGTGAACCTCCGTACAGTAATCCTGCGAGAGCGTGTTTCTTGGGTGCTCCTTTCCCTTGTAGTAGAGTGCCGTACTACACTCCTACACTTCTCGTTGTTCGTGCAGATCCCAAGGCACACTGTAGTGTCTGACAGCTAGAACCTACTTACTACTCTCATTACCCCAACCAAACACATGCAAGACAAGTGACTCCTGGATGATAGGCATGTCCTCCCACCAATGGTAAGAAAATGGGAGGGGTCAAGGTTGTCCTAATGAATGTTGCAGTAGCCTGTAACATTATATCCTCAATTTATAACGTTTTACATTTGATTAATTAATCTCAGCCACAGACCAACACAATTACTACAGGCTACTTTACAGTAAGGATAAGAATTGGGATAAGAGGAATAAGGAAATCTTTTTTTTTTATCTGAAAAAACGTTAAAGGATAAAATAAAGTAGGCTAAATAATGAAATAGGCCTAGTTGATTAACAAAACAAAAGGTTTTTATGTATACTACATGTCATTTTTATTAAACACTGAAAATGAATTGAATGTAATTTTGAATCACATTCACATAACTTTCTGTTCAGGTGTAGTTTTTTTGTGGATTGTCATATACCGCCATCTTGTGACTATTAACAATTAATGCTGTATTGGAATCTGCATTATGAAACTTCATAGAGGCCTAGTCAGCAATTTGCAAAAGGCTACATGAGGCAGATGACTGTGTGCCACTGAACAGTTGTCAACCACTTTTATATAATATCTGTCAACATTATCTACACTTATTTAAAATCTGTAAGTATTGTGAGAAAAATATATTATGATGCTAGTTTAAATCATGCATGGTCTTGATCACTAATCAGTACATTTGCTGAGAAAATATCCCTTGTGTCAGTCATATTATTTAGATTAATTAATACATCTAAATGTTCATCTATACGTCTTAGAAGGGAGACCTTTGCAGAGGCCTTTGAAGTGTAGTGGCTGCAAGAGACGTCCACTTTCCTGTTGAAGCACAAGTGTCAGGTGATTGTTTGCTATATATAGAAAGGTTTCTACATCGCTAATCACACCTAGTAGCTGAGGGTAAGGTGCAGACAGCATGCTGAAACAAACTCTCTAGATGCAAGGCCTCAGACCCCCTTTCAGTCGAGCTAACAGGAAGAGTTTGGTTGTTCCTGTGAAATGGTGCAGGCAGTTTGCTTGACCATGTTATTGTGGTTGGAACAAAATAACAGCACACCAAAGTACAATGTGGGGTAAGCCATTTACTGATTGAAAAGTATGCAGTAGTATAGATTACATGCCTAACATGATTTACAGGACTTGACTGAACTAATGCAAATAAGTGCATGTCATCTCACATAATAATATATGAATCACAATCTTTTGTGAAAATATGAGTTCAATAATGAAATGCGACAAAATGTATATCATGAAATAATAATTCAGTCTGGATTCATTGCTGGGAAGACACAGAGACCAACATGTTCAGATCTTTTCTTGACATAACTTCTACTTTGGACCAGTTCTGACCTCTGAGTAGGTACTGAAGTCGGTGTTCTGTTGCCTCTTTTTCTGTGGTCTTGGTTTCTGTCTCTTGGTACGTAGATCCACGGAAGCATAGCAAAGGTCGTCATCCTAAAACGTTTGTAAGATCCAGATTAGACTTAATATAGATTCTGATTATAAGCTCTAGATATATGATCATATGATGTGGTTTGCTTTTGGCTTTTTGCTTGTATAGTCTACAGAGTGAAATATGCCCCTCTACAAAACTATAATACTACAATACATTCTCGGTAGCTGTTAGTGTAAGTCAGTGTCTGCACATACTGTATGAATACCTGTTTCCTGCTTTCCTTTCTGTTGCTAGATTCCTGACAAAGCTCCTTCTCCTTCGACCCTACTGACACAAAGTAAGGAGTGATAGAACATTTATTGTACTTCAGATTTTCAACAGCAGTTCATATTTGAACAACAGATACATGTCCAAGGTGATGAGCCATTGTTCAGGGAGCCATCAGTGAGAGAAGAGTGATTTACCTTTTCTGCGGAGAAGACAGTAGACACAAGTAGAGGAGACGAAAGCGGAGAGAAGTGAACATGTGGGACACAAACTGACCAGCAGAATCCAGCAGTACCCACATTCAGAAGGAGGACAACTTGGAGGCTTAGGACTGGGCAAGGTGTCTACGGAAAACACACACACACACACATGCACACACACACACACACACACACACACACACACACACACACACACACCCATACACGCACGCACACACACACACACACACACACACACACACACACAAACACACACACACACACACAAACAAACTAAAACACCCATATATACATATATGTTATTACACATAGAAATCCAAATAATTACTCAATATTTAGTTTAGATAAGTGATTTTACTTGCCTTCAAAAAACACCTTGAAGTTTTTACCAGTCCTTTTTTTACTGGTCTTCTCTTCTGCAGGCTTCACTCCTGTAATCTTATACCCAATGCAGTAGTAAAGTCCAAGGTCATCCTCAGTGATGTTCACAATCCTCAGGTCAGTGGAATTAGTTGAGGAATTCTGGATAACACTGAAGCGAGGTAGAGGAAACATGGCTGGTATGATGAATGCTGGCTGCTTTGCATGGGTACACTTCCGATGCCATTCTACCTCTTTCACATCGGATGCCAAGTCACAGTGCAAGGTGATGTTGCCTCCTGGTCGGACTGTCTGTTCAACCACTGCTCCAGAGATGCTCTCTACACACTGGCATGTCATACCTACAAATGTTTATCATGTTTGGTGTAATCAGCATAAACCAACTAAAGTAAAACAAACATAAAAGGACAAACAAACCAGACCTGGTGTCACTGCAAACTAGAATAATTAAAAACTCAAGAAAAGCTTTACTTACACAAAAACACGACGAGGGTGACATTCAGCTTGTCCATCTCTGTGACTGAGGTGGTTGATTGTTGCAGGAGCCTTTGATTTCCGCTGCTAGGGGTTCACTTTACCATTAAAGGGGAGGTGCTCTGTGATTGGGTCAGACTGATGGACATTTTTTCATCTTTGTTTTCACCAGGCTGAGGTGAGATGTAAACCAACACTAAAGGACAGGCGTTCAGAAATTTGTGAACATTCACACTTCTGATATAATATTATAATATTATATCCTCAAGTGATAACGTTTTACATTTGATTAATTAATCTCAGACACAGACCAACACAATTACTATAGGCTAATTTACAGTAAGGTAAGGTAAGAATTGGAATAAGAGAAATAAGGAAATATTTTTGTATTTATATCGGAAAAAACAATAAAGGATAAAACAAAGTAGGCTAAATAATAAAAGTAGGTCTACTTGACTATCAAAACAAAAGGTTTTCATGGAGACTACATGCAATTTTTTTAAACGCCGAAAATAGATAGAATGTCATTTTAACTCACATTCACATTCACTCAACTTTCTGTTCAGATGCAGGTTTTTGTGGATTGTCATGTACCGCCATCTTGTGACGAATAGGGAATATTAACAATTCATGTTGTATTGGAATTTGAGTTATAAAACTTCATAGACCCCTAGTCAGCAATTTGCAATAGCTCACGAGGCAGATGACTGTGTGCCACTGAACATTTATCAACCACTTTTTATTTACAATATCTGTCGACGTCCTTATTTAACATCTGTAAGCCTTGTCAAGAAATGATATCCTGATGCACATGGACTTGATCACTAATCAGTAAATCTGCTGAGAAAATATGCCTTATTGCAGTCATATCATTTAAATTGTTAATATATAGTTATTAAACTCCTGCAGCTATTAATTTGGCCAGTACAACTAAATCATATGGTGGTGAGTTTCCTCTTGAAGTGGAACAGGTATCTCTGTTGTGGCATAGAATGTGTATGACGTCATAGAGCCAGACATTATCTGTGTCAGAGAGTGCATGTCTGCAGTCAGACACTATTTCATTGAATTTACTTCAAATGGCTGAGCAGTGACCAACCCAAAATGGGTCTGTCTTGAGGGACAGTGTTTAATAACATGATTTACTGTTGAAGGGCACAAAAGCACACCAGCAGTGACACCCTGTGTCTACATGTGCACCATTCCTGTAGCTTACTGGGTAGACAACCCCAAGGTCACACATCTTCACTAAATGTACTACTGAGTTTTACTCTTTGGGTGAGAGAGTTATTCAATTATGTATTAGATTAATTCATATGTATAAACGCACATCTTTACGTCTTAGAAGGGAGACCTTTGCAGAGGCCTTTGAAGTGTAGTGGCTGCAAGAGACGTCCACTTTCCTGTTGAAGCACAAGTGTCAGGTGATTGTCTGCTATATATAGAAAGGTTTCTACATTGCTAATCACACCTAGTAGCTGAGGGTAAGGTGCAGACAACATGCTAAAACAAACTCTCCAGATGCAAGGCCTCAGGCCGCCTTTCAGTCGAGCTAACAGGAAGAGCTTGGTTGTTCCTGTGAAATGGTGCAGGCAGTTTGCTTGACCTTGTTGTTGTGGTTGGAACAAACAAAAAAGCACACCAAAGTACAATGTGGTGTAAGCCATTTACTGATTGAAAAGTATGCAGTAATATAGATCACATGCTTACCATGATTTACAGGATTTAATTGAACTAATGCAAATAAGTGCATGTCATCACACATAATTATAATCACAAATCACAATCTTGTGTGAAACTTCACTTCAATAATGAAATGCACCAAAAGTCTGGATTCATTGCTGGGAAGACACAGAGACCAACATGTTCAGATATTTTCTGGACATAACTTCTACTTTGGACTAGTTCTGACCTCTGAGTAGGTACTGAAGTCGGTGTTCTGTTGCCTCTTTTTCTGTGGTCTTGGTTTCTGTCTCTTGGTAGGTAGATCCAGGGAAGCATAGCAAAGGTCGTCATCCTAAAACATTTGTAAGATCCAGATTAGACTAAATATAGATTCTGATTATGAACTCTAGATTTTTGATCATATGATGTGATTGGCTTTTTACTTTTTGCTTGTTTAGTCTACAGAGTCAAATATGCCCCTCTACAAAACTATAATACTACAATACATTCTGTGTAGCTGTTGGTGTAAGTCAGTGTCTGCACATACTGTATGAATACCTGTTTCCTGCTTTCCTTTCTGTTGCTAGATTCCTGACAAAGCTCCTTCTCCTTCGACCCTACTGACACAAAGTAAGGAGTGATAGAACATTTCTTGTCTTTCTGATCTTCAACAGCAGTTCATATTTGAACAACAGATACATGTCCAAGGTGATGAGCCATTGTTCAGGGAGACATCAGTGAGAGAAGAGTGATTTACCTTTTTTGCGGAGAAGACAGTAGACACAAGTAGAGGAGACGGAAGCGGTGAGAAGTGAACATGTGGGACACAAACTGACCAGCAGAATCCAGCAGTACCCACATTCAGAATGAGGACTACTTGGATGCTTAGGACTGGGCAAGGTGTCTACGGAAAAGAACACACACACACACACATGCACAAACACACTCAAACACACACACACACAGACACACACACACACACACACACACACACACACACACACACACACACACACACACGACACATACATATATCTTAGTACACATAGAAATCCAAATAATTACTCAATATTTAGTTTAGATGAGTGATCTTACTTGCCTTCAAAAAACACTTTGAAAATCGTACCAGTCACCTCTCTACTCTTCCCTTCTGTATTCTTTACTCCAGCGCAGTAGTAAAGTCCTAGGTCATCCTCAGTGATGTTCTCAATCCTCAGGTCAATGGATCTAGTTGAGGAGTTCTGTGTAACACTGAAGCGAGGTGGAGCAAATCTGTCTGATATGGTGATTCCTGGCTGCTTTGCATGGGGACACTTCCAATGCCATTCTACATCTTTCACATCAGTTTCCAAGTCACAGTGCAAGGTGATGTTGCCTCCTGGTCCGACTGTCTGTTCAACCACTGCTCCAGAGATGCTCTTTACACAATGGCATGTCATACCTACAAATGTTTATTATGTTTGGTGTAATCAGCATAAATAACTAAACAAAAACAAACACATAAAGGGACAAACAAACCAGACCTGGTGTCACTGGAAACTAGACTAATTCAAAACTCAAGAAAAGCTAAAACTTACACAAAAACACGACGAGGGTGACATTCAGCTTGTCCATCTCTGTGACTGAGGCGGTTGATTGTCGCAGGAGCCTTTGATGCGGATTTCCGCTGCTAGGGGTTCACTTTACCATTAAAGGGGAGGTGCTCTGTGATTGGGTCTGACTGATGGAAATGTTTTCATCTTTTTTTAACAACAGGCTGAAGTGAGAGGTGGAAGGTTGAGGTACAGACTGAGATGGTGTCAACACACTTGAAATCAAAATGAACGAACAGCATGAATTGGCCATAAGGCATTTTTTTATCCTGGATACACCTTTGCAACGGTCTTGAATGTAATCAATTATATTTGCAACAGGCCTAAATCAGTTACCATGGAAACTGGCCCAAAGTTTGAGTCACCTCTCCTTCTGGAATGGACAACCCAGAGTTTCCCTCATGTCAGGGTTAACAAACCCAGAGTTTCTCTCTTGTCAGGGTTAACAAACTCAGAGTTTTAACAAAATCCTACTTTCTAGAATACCTCCCAGTTGAGGGATAGACACGCTTCTTAAATGTACAAGACATTGCTAACAAAACAAAAACAAAATGTTCACAAGTAGGCCTAGGCAGCGTAATATCTCAGTGACACACTGTGAGTGTAGCCTACTGATACAAACAAGGTGCTTGCAGGGAGATGGGTCACCACATGCACCTTGCACTGACTTGACCATATATGAGTCAAACACACCACATCACATGGTTTGTGTTGTTTACAACATATATTGACAATGTTTGACAAAGCTTGTGGTATGTCTGAGGTTCAGACTGACATTATAGCAGAAACCATGACTGTATAGAGTTAGGCAGATACACACGGCTACGCTCAGGTTGTGTCCACTGCATAGATATTGAGAGAGCTGTCCTATGCACAGGTACTGTGTGCAAGATGCAGCACATCTTGGACCGACTGAAGCATGTCCAGTAGTGGAGTTATAACCCTCACAGAGGCTACTACATGTGCATATGTGTAAGAATGGGTGTGGGTCGGATGCAGAAACCACGGTCAGCTACAGCGTCAGATTTCCTTTGTACTGCAAGCTACCCAGTGACTAATTGTTGCAGCTATCTGCACGGTAGAGTGTAGACAGCCCAGGCAGTCATGCCGTGGTTAGCCACAGCACTACCTCTGAGGCCCTTAGCTCTGCAGCCTGACAAACAACAAGTTTAACCCATCGAGCACTGAAGTGACAATGAAATGAATCCTACTATGTATCTGGCCCCATATTGGGCCGATCTGACCATCCTGTCAATGTTCCAGACTACCATCCAAAAGAAGCAAAGCTTCAATCTGTGCCAGTCAGGGCTCATACAAATCACAATCAGGCTGGGGTGGCTGACTTGTTATTTATTGCTCAAGGTTACCAAATACATCAAAACAATTGTTATGGAAGCACTTCATACAAGTTAACAAGTAGGCCTATGAAAAGGTTCTTTAGATGTTGCTATCAGTCTTGAAATTAGAATTATGCACTGAATTGCTTTCAGCACTTGAAGAAATGAAAATGCTGTGAAGAGTCCATACAAAAAGCAAGGCATCCTTAACCCAAAGACAGGTGAACAATCTATACACTTGGGCACCAATGATAAAAAAGGCCCAGTGTGTAATTGTAATACTGGAATATGAAAACATGAGGAGATTAAACATGGGCCAACTTCTAGAGAGCTTAATGAAGCTATGTGCAGACACATGGAGTATGTTATTCTAAATGCAACCTTAAATCTCAGTAATCATGTCTGGACCTTGAAGTGTCTTTCTCTTGAGTCTGGCGTTGCATTTCTTGAGTGTCCATCACGAGTCTGCATCCTCAGGAGTGTGTTACTCCATCTTCCTGTATATGACTGATGTGGTTGTGGTGTCTTCTCCATCGTCCATTAAGGTCTGATAAATCTTCTTGTTCATTGATTCTGTTCAGAAGAATGGGCCGTTAAGGGAGAAAACTGGATCAGGTTTTTGATATTTATGAATGACCAAAACGAAAAGAATGAGCTAATGGTTTAATAAGTAAAAGAGTGTGTATGATGTTATGTGCTAGGCTCACTCGTATACTCAATAAAAAAAGGACATTTTGATGGTTAAAAGATGTGTCTGGGGGACCTGTTTCACCGCTACCTGGAGTGAAAGCAAGCACACACTCTGTGTGTGTGTGTGTGTGTGTGTGTGTGTGTGTGTGTGTGTGTGTGTGTGTGTGTGTGTGTGTGTGTGTGTGTGTGTGTGTGTGTGTGTATGATAGTGTCTGTGTGTGTGTGTGTGACAGAGAGAGATTTCACCTTTTTCACGGGTGAGGCAGTACACACAGGTGGAGGAGATCATGCACAGAATTACACAAACGGGACACAGACTGACCAGCAGCACCCAGCAGTACCCACATTCAGAAGGAGGACAACTTGGAGGCTTAGGACTGGGCAAGGTGTCTACGGAAAACACACACACGCACACACACACACACACACACACAAACACACACACACACACACAAACACACTCATACACACACACACACACACACACACACACCCATACATACATAGATGTTATAACACATAGAAATCCAAATAATTACTCAATATTTAGTTTAGACAAATGATCTTACTTGCCTTCAAAAATCACCTTGAAATTTGAACCAGTCACTTTACTAGTCTTCACTCCTGTAATCTTATATCCAATGCAGTAGTAAAGTCCTAGGTCATCCTCAGTGATGTTCTCAATCCTCAGGTCAGTGGAGTTAGTTGAGGAGTTCTGGATAACACTGAAGCGAGGTAGAGGATATCTGGGTGATATGATGAATGCTGACTGCTTTGCATGTGGACACTTCCATCGCCATTCTACCTCTTCCAGATCAGTTTCTAAGTCACAGTGCAAGGTGATGTTGCCTCCTGGTCGGACTGTCTTATTAACCACTGCTCCAGAGATGCTCTCTTCACACTGGCATGTCAAACCTACAAATGTTTATCATGTTTGGTGTAATCAGCACAAACCAACTAAACTAAAACAAAACAAACACATAAAGGGAAAAACAAACCAGTCCTGGTGTCACTGCAAACTAGAATAATTCAAAACACAAGAAAAGCTTTACTTACACAAAAACACGACGAGGGTGACATTCAGCTTGTCCATCTCTGTGACTGAGGCGGTTGATTGTTGCACGAGCCTTTGATGCGGATTTCCGCTGCTAGGGGTTCACTTTACCATTAAAGGGGAGGTGCTCTGTGATTGGGTCAGACTGATGGAAATGTTTTCATCTTTTTTTTAACAGCAGGCTGAAGTGAGAGGTGGAAGGTTGAGGTACAGACTGAGATGGTGTCAACACACTTGAAATCAAACTGAACGAACAGCATGAATTGGCCATGAGGCATTTTCAGCCTGGATACATCTTCACAACTGTCTTGAATGGTTGCTTTCACTCCAGGTAGCGGTGAAACAGGTCCCCCAGACACATCTTTTAACCATCAAAATGTCCTTTTTTTATTGAGTATATGAGTGAGCCTAGCACATAGCATAACAGGAAATGGGAAACTCCAGCCCATCTGCAACAAGTACAGTGTGGCTGGGCACATCAGTCGTCAGTTCCCCCCTAGGGGTGCCTCCCAAAGGGATTTTTAAGCTTCTCTGGCCACCGTGTGTCATTTGTCTGGATCGGGTCATCCTCTTAGAGATGTTTTAGATGGGAAATGCCCCCTTGTAGATGGGAAAGTAAATGACAGGAATGTCCGATGCTGAGTAGACAAAGGCTCCCAAGTTAAGCTGTTTTCTAAACGTCTGTAGAAAGTTTACCATCAGCATCAGCCAAAAGGTCCAGATGCACCCTGGCTGACCTTTAGAGAGCCAATGGACTTGACATTCTGTATATCAGCTACCTAGTGTAGGACTTCCAAGCGCAGGGCTGTGACTATCTTTGCACCTATTTGCACGGAAGGGTGTAGACAGCACAGGCAGTCATGCCGTGGTTAGCCACAGCGCTACCTCTGAGGCCCTTAGCTCTGCAGCCTGACAAACAACAAATTTAACCCATCGAGCACTGAAGTGACAATGAGTTGAATCCTACTATGTAACTGGCCCCATATTAGGCCCGATCTGACCATCCTGTCAATGTTCCAGACTACCATCCAAAAGAAGCAAAGCTTCAAATATATGCCAGTCAGGGCTTAAAAAAAATCAGAATCAGGCTGGGGTGGGAGACTTATTATTTATTGCTCAAGGTTACCAAATACATCAAAACAATTGTTATGGAAGCACTTCATACAAGTTAACAAGTAGGCCTATGAAAAGGTTCTTTAGATGTTGCTATCAGTCTTGAAATTAGAATTATGCACTGAATTGTTTTCAGCGCTTGAAGAAATGAAAAGGCTGTGAAGAGTCCATACAAAAAAGCAAGGCATCCTTAACCCAAAGACAGTAGAACAATCTTTACACTTTGGCACCAATGATAAAAAAGGCCCAGTGTGTAATTGCAATATTGAAATATAAAAACATGAGGAGATTAAACTTGAGACAACTTCTAGAGAGCTTAATGAAGCTATGTGCAGGCACATGGAGTATGTTATTCTAAATGCAACCTTAAATCTCAGTAATCAAGTCTGGACCTTGAAGTGTCTTTCTCTTGAGTCTGGCGTTGCATTTCTTGAGTGTCCATCACGAGTCTGCATCCTCAGGAGTGTGTTACTCCATGTTCCTGTAGATGACTAATGTGGTTGTGGTGTCTTGTCCATTGTCCATTAAGGTCTGATAAATCTTCCTATTCATTGATTCTGTTCATGAAAAGCATGTAATTAAAAAAAAAAAGACAGACTATATGGACAATTGGTGAGAAAAGTGCAAGCGTTTATGACATGTGGGATGCAAGGGGATTCACCATTTTTGAAGAATAAGCACTTTGCACAGCTGGAAGAGATGAGGGCGGAGAGCAGTGTACACACAGGACACAAAATGGCCATCAGCATCCAGCACTGGCCACAGTCAGGGAGAGGAGGGCAAGAGGGCTGAGGACTGGGTGGGAGGTCCAATGCTGAGGACACACACACACACACACACACACACACACACACACACACACACACACACACACGATCACACACACACACACACACGTGATCACACACACACACACACACACACACGTGATCACACTCACTCACTCAAACCGCTTGATTTGTTGCAGACATCATAAATCCAGGAGAAATGAATTCCAGTCTCACGATGACATTCAGGCCACATTAGGAAAACAGGCTACACATGGGCATCAAAGATGTGCAAGTTTGTACCTATCTTATCCTTACAACTCACTGATTCAGAGCAACAAACTCACCAAAATCCTTCCAGCCTTTTCATCACACAACTCTTATTTAGGACTTAAAAAGCACAGACATTATCTCTCTGAAAGGTTGTCCTTATTTACCTTTAAACAAGTTTGTACTGCACCCAGAGTACCTATCTTATCCTTACAACTCCCTGATTCAGCCAACAAACTCACCAAATCCCACCAAACAACTCACACAACTCTTCTTCAGCACTTAAAAAGTGCATAAATTATCTCTAAGTTAGAGACTCTAACACAAAGGGATGAGAGGTTGTCCTTTACCTTCAAACAACAGGTTTATGGTGTTGCCTTGTCGTTGTGTTTTAACATCTTGGCAGTAATAAAGACCCAGGTCATGCTCAGTGATGTTCTTAATCCTCAGATCCATGGAGTTAGAAGAGGTGTTCTTTTGAAAATGAATGCGAGGGGGAGTCCAGCGACCTTCTAATACGAGGGTCGGCTGATTCCTGTGAGAACAGTTTCTACGCCATTGAACTGCCCACAAGTTTTTATCCTCAATATCACAGAGCAGGGTCACATTGTCCCCTGGTCTGACTCTGAGCTCCTCGTGAGCTCCAGAGATTCTCTCCACACTGGAGCAGATCACACCTATAGATTTACATTGATTAGGTAAACGAACACCATCTATCAACCAACCATAGAGCCAAACAAGGAATCAAAATAAAGACACATCACCTAAATTTACAAAAGACAGATTTCACATTCGAGAGACCCATTGGCAGAGCTGTAATAATGTCAATAAAAACATCTTTGCAATGAATAAAACCAAGTAACTTACACAGATGGAGCACGACACTGACCCTTAAGATACTCATCGCTATGACTGGGGGTGCAGCTGAAAGAGCGTTACAAGTGAATTTCCGTCAAGGGTGATACACTTCCATTAAAGGACAGGTGCTTGGTGATTGGTTCACACAAAATTTGCTGTGTTTTTTCTACCTCTGAAATGAGGTTGAAGTGAGAGGTAACCTACTATAGAGAAAACAACGGCTTTGATGTCTTGGATATGCTTTGAGTGAACATGAGCAGCTTGTCAGTGTGTACATAGCCATATAATAAAGCGTGAATGTGTACGTGTGTGTGTGTGCATGTGTCAAATGCCACTGTGTAACTTTACTTAGTTGTGTCAGGAGGGAGTTTTTGGTGACTTTAGGTTCATATTCCTCACTCTTGTCCAACATTATAGTACTTTAATAGTCTGAGAGTTGAATCGTCTTTTACTTACTTACTGGGATCAAGTCAGGTGTTTTGATGTGTTGTATGTCTTGGGTACTAGTTTCTGTTGTTTGGTAGGTATTTCAAGCTTAGTTTTGAGAAGGGGCCCATCCTCATACAAGTGCGAAAGTGTTTAAAACTGCACCCTCAAGAAGCTAAGAGTAAAAGGCCTGAAGTTGGTAGTTGACATTTCTGTGTTTGGCCTCACAACCAACAGCTCTGAGTACAGGGGCGGCGCCAGGGGGGGGCTAGGGGGTGCTCTAGCTCCCCCTGGATTAGCCATAGCACCCCCATAGCACCCCCAAGAAAATAATGGTTTATTTATGATTGTTATTTAATTTCATTCTGCGTTATTTATTGTGTGATAATAATATTTAACTCACAAAAGAAAATAATAACAGATTGAAATGAACAGATTGTTTTAGACACAGAGCAATCATTCTGTCATAACCTTTGACCCAACTTTCACGTCGCACGCTTGAATGTTGACTATACCGGACGGTTGAAGGAGAAAGCGAGCTAGTGCGTGGTAGTTTCAAGTGAATATCAACAATGCATCGGTTTTTGCTACCTAAATGTCCATGTTTGGAAGAACGATTACGAAACAAGAGTGACGTAGAAGAAGAAGAAATGCCAGGGGTATCTGGTGTGGATTTTTAAGGAGAGGAACGTTGTGGTCAAGGAGGTCAACCCTCCACTACTACTGAGGGTGCTAACCATGGTGCTAGCAACATCAGTGAAATTAGCATGAACGCTCAGGATGGTTTGGAGGGAGTCCAACAAAGGAGTTTTTGTAAAAGCTGGTTGGGACAGTTTGAGTGGTTGGAGTACAATGCAACTAAGGTATTGTTAGCTGTGTAACATTAATGAAAGCTGTCTGATTTGTTGCATGCATTGATTGCCCTGTGTCGCTGAAGACTTGTTTCGGTTGATTAGCAACGAAGATGCCCTTTTTTGCCGAAGATTTTAACTTTTTGCCTTTTTCCTCTTTTTTGGAGCCGCCTTAAAAAAAATCAGATACTCTTTAGCCTAAGACACGCAGTCTGTCTGTGTGCTAGGTATACATAAGGTTCAATGTGTACTGATGATTGTAAACTGAAATAATATATATCTTTTTAACGCATCTCTGACTCTTTGACTGTTTTAGTTAATTCTATCTGCTATTCCAAGATTAAGTTCACTCTATCTGACATGGTAGTGGTCACCTGTCGCCCAACTTTAATCCTCACTACCACAAGTGTTTTAAAGTAAGTTCGGTATTTGGGATTGCGGACTCTATAACATGCTGTATGCCTTTTGCCAGTGACCGTCGCAGATGTGCGCGTCTGTCGGAAGAAGCCTAGATAATAATAATACAATCGGTTTGTTTAGCGCTTTCATGGACCCCAAAGACGCTTCAGAGAGCAAACATGTAAAGTTGTTGTAGTAGAGAACCATGTGACACATAGGCTATCATCCTCATTTCATAGCACCCTCACTAAAACGCTGAGCTCCCCCATAGCACCTGCAGAAAAAAATGTCTGGCGCCGCCACTGATCCTGCGGTAGCGTGTTTCCTGGGTGCTCCTTGCCCTCGTAGTACAGTGCCGTACTAGACTACACTTCTCGTTGCTCGCACCAAGGCACACTGGGTTGTGTGAGCTAGATCCTACTCTACTACTCTCATTACCCCAACCAAACACATGCAAGACAAGTGACTCCTGGATGATAGGCATGTCCTCCGACCAGTGGTAAGAAAATGGGAGGGGTCAAGGTTATCTTAACGAATGTTGCAGTAGCCTGTAACATTATATCCTCAAGTGATAACGTTTTTAATTTGATTAATAAATCTCAGCCACAGACCAACAAAATGACTATAGCCTACTTTACAGTAAGGATAACAATTGGGATAACAGAAATAAGGACATCTTTTTTTTTAAATTTATATCTAAAAAACGATAAAGGATCAAATAAAGTAGGCTAAATAATAAAAATAGGCCAACTTTATCATCAAAACAAAAGGTTTTCATGGAGACTACATGTACATTTTATTAAACACCGAAAATAGATAGAATGTCATTTTAACTGACGTTCACATTCACTCAACTTTCTGTTCAGGTGTTTTTTGTGGATTATGAAATGCCGCCATCTTGTGACAAATTGTGACAAGTGAATATTAACAATTCATGCTGGATTGGAATCTGCGTTATTAAACTTCTTAGAGGCTTAGTCAGCAATTTACAATAGCTACACGAGGCAGATGACTGTGTGCCACCGAACAGTTATCAACCACTTTTTATTTACAAAATCAGTCAAAATCCTTATTTAACATCTGTAAGCCTTGTCAAGAAATTATATTATGATGCTAGTTTAAATCACACATGGACTTTTAATTTGGCCAGTACAACTAAATCATGCAGTGGTGAGTTTCCTCATGAAGTGGAACAGGTATCTCTGTGGCAGAGAATGTGTGTGATGTCATAGAGCCAGACAATATCTGTGGCAGAGAGAGCATGTCTGCACAGACACTATTTCATTGAATTCAAAGTCAAGAGAAGGAGTTATTCAATTATGTTTTAGATTAATTCATACATCTAAATACACATCGATACGTATTAGAAGGGAGACCTTTGCAGAGGCCTTTGAAGTGTAGTGGCTGCAAGAGACGTCAACTTTCCTGTTGAAGCACAAGTGTCAGGTGATTGTTTTGCTATATATAGAAAGGTTTCTACATTGCTAATCACACCTAGTAGCTGAGGGTAAGGTGCCGACAGCATGCTGAAACAAACTCTCTAGATGCAAGGCCTCAGACCCCCTTTCAGTCGAGCTAACAGGAAGAGCTTGGTTGTTCCTGTGAAATGGTGCAGGCAGTTTTCTTGACCTTGTTGTTGTGGTTGGAACAAAAACAAAACAGCACACCAAAGTACAATGTGGTGCAAGCCATTTACTGATTGAAGAGTATGCAGTAGTATAGATTACATGCCTAATATGATTTACAGGACTTAACTGAACTAATGCAACAAAGTGCATGTCATCTCACATAATTATATATAAATCACAATCTTGTGTGAAAGTATGACTTCAATAAAGAAATGCACCAAAATGTAAATCATGAAATGATACTTCAGTCTGGATTCGTTGCTGGGAAGACACAGAGACCAACATGTACAGATCTTTTCTGGACATAACTTCTACTTTGGACCAGTTCTGACCTCTGAGTAAAACATTTGTAAGATCCAGATTTGACTAAATATAGATTCTGATTATGAGCTCTAGATATATGATCATATGATGTGATTTGCTTTTGGCTTTTTGTTTGTATAGTCTACAGATTTAAATATGCTTCTCTACAAAACTATAATATTACAATACATTCTGGGTAGCTGTTAGTGTAAGTCAGTGTCTGCACAAACTGTATGAATACCTGTTTCCTGCTTTCCTTTCTGTTGCTAGATTCCTGACAAAGCTCCTTTTCCATCGACCCCCCCCACACACACACACAACAAAAACAAAATGCTCACAAGTAG
Organism: Clupea harengus; assembly: GCF_900700415.2. Lineage (NCBI taxonomy): Eukaryota > Metazoa > Chordata > Actinopteri > Clupeiformes > Clupeidae > Clupea > Clupea harengus. The sequence continues at coordinate 24,079,788 of NC_045163.1, read as the reverse complement.
GCCTAGGCAGCATAATATCTCTGTGACGCACTGTGAGTGTAGCCCACTGATACAAACAAGGTGCTTGCAGGGAGATGGGTCACCACATGCACCTTGCACTGACTTGACCATATATGAGTCAAACACACCACATCACATGATTTGTGATGTTTACAACATATATTGACAATGTTTGACAAAGCTTGTGGTATGTCTGAGGTTCAGACTGACATAGCAGAAACCATGACTGTATAGAGTTAGGCAGATACACACGGCTACGCTCAGGTTGTGTCCGCTGCATAGATATCGCGAGAGCTGTCCTATGCACAGGTTCTGTGTGCAAGATGCAGCACATCTGGACAGACGTGGGTAGGATGCAGAAACCACTGGCAGAAATACCACGGTCAGCTACAGCGTCAGACTTCCTTTGTACTGCAAGCTACCCAGTGACTATTTTTGCACCTATTTCCATGGTAGAGTGTAGACAGCACAGGCAGTCATGCCGTGGTTAGCCACAGCGCTACCTCTGAGGCCCTTAGCTCTGCAGCCTGACAAACAACACGTTTAACCCATTGACCCATTTAACCCAAAACTAAAAGAACGAACTTATGGGTTAATTAGTAAGAGAGTGTGGGTGAGTGTATGATGGTGTGTGTGTGAGAGAGAGAGACACACAGACACACACACACACACACACACACACACACACACACACACACACACACACACATGCATACATAGATGTTATTACACATATAAATCCAAATAATTACTCAATATGTAATTTAGATAAGTGATCTTACTTGCTTTTTAAAAAACACCTTGAAAGAAAAAACTTTCACTGTATTATATAATTCAGTAGTCTTTACTCCAGTGCAGTAGTAAAGGCTATGCCGAAGGAAGGATGCTGTCAGAGGTTCTACTCGAGATAGACCACACTCAGTGATACGGCGCACCCTAGCCTCTATTAAGGGATGTGAGCCTGCCAAGGGTGTGACTGGGGCTGTCTTGGTGGTTGGGGTGAGTGTGTGCTTACTTTCACTCCAGGTAGCGGTGAAACAGTTCCCCTAGACACATCTTTTAACCATCAACATTCCCTATTTTTATTTCAACACAGACGATTGAGCCTAGCACATAGCATAACATGAAATGGGAAAGTTGACAGAGTTCCGCCGGAGTCCAAGCTTGCTCAACTGTTATTTGAGGACAGAATGAAAGGGTGAGGGGCTTAGGATAAGTCAATTGGGGAGGGAGATAGAAGGTTAGCAGTTGATGGCAGCAGAAGTCAGCAGAAGATGGCCCCTTTTAGCCCCAAGTTCCGGTGGGATGACCAAGGCCAGCCCATCTGCAACAAGAGCGGTGTGGCTGGGCACATCAGTCGTCAGTTCCCCACTAGGCGTGCCTCCCAAAGGGATTTTTAAGCTTCTCTGGCCACTGTGGGTCATTTGTCAAGATCGGGCCATCCCCTTAGAGTGTAAAAGTGTAAAAGTGAATGACAGGAATGTCCGATGCCGAGTAGACAAAGGCTCCCAAGTTAAGCTGTTTTCTAAAAATCTATGTAGAGAAGTTTACCATCAGCATCAGCTAAAAGGTCTAGACGCACCCTGGCTGACCTTACGGGAGCCAATGGACTCGACATTCTGTATATCTACCGATGGATGTGTTGGACATCCAGGGTAATTTTTCTAATACCAAAAATTGGTGGAGACTCAGTCGGAACACAAATGAACACAAAGCCGACTTATATATATTTAATTTTTTATTTTAAGACAAGTTCATATTCATAAAAACGTCTGATCTGAGCTTAAAACCTTCGTAAAAATCGCTTCAGGATGAGCAAAATCAATGAACTGAGTAATATAATGCACATAAGCTAGTGGAGTGGAGTTTTCACATTTTAAAATGGAGTTTGACTGAGAGCATGTTTGTGTTTTGTATGTGTATTTGTGTGCAACAATATTTGTTATCAAGTTTACAGTTTGCGGCAACTGCAACATTGTAACTACACCTCATATGGCTGTAACTAACTTGGTCTCTAATTGGCATATATTCATCATATTATTGGTCTCTAATTGGCATATACTCATCATATTCTTGGTCTCTAACTGGCATATATTCATCATATTCTTGGTCTCTAATTGGCATATACTCATCATATTATTGTAACTCTATATCAGTTCTTATGTCTGAGTAGATACTAAAGTCATTATTTTGCTGTCTTTTTTTCTTCCGTCTGGGTTTGTGTCCTCCTGTGGGTATATCCAGCGTAGCATAGCACAGGTCTCCATCCTTGAAAAGTGTGAAAAGTTAGCGATAGATTAGTTCCCAAATTAACATGGATCTGAGTTTCTTCAACAATAGATTAATCAGAGTGAACCCTTAGGCAGCATAATACCCTACGTAATCTTCATATCTGATAGTGTAAATTGGTGTTGGAAGAAATGATCACCTGTTTTTCTCTGTGTTTTCTCTTAGTGTTTGGCTCTGTTGATGAATAAAAATTAATCATGCAAATGCCATTCATTTTTAGATTTAATTTATCCAATAGAAGTATAAGGTAAATATTAAAATGTTTATAAAAAAAACAACTAAAAGGCAGACAATTTGTGAGAAGAATGCATGATTCTATGACATTTGGATGTAAAGGGTTTCACCATTTTTGAGGAAGAAGCACTTTGCACAGCTGGAAGAGATGAGGGCGGAGAGCAGTGTACACACAGGACACAAAATGGCCATCAGCATCCAGCACTGGCCACAGTCAGGGAGAGGAGGGCAAGAGGGCTGAGGACTGGGTGGGAGGTCCAATGCTGAGGACACACACACACACACACACACACACACACACACACACACACACACACACACACACACACACACACACACACACACACACACACATGTGATCACACTCACTCAAACTTGATTTGTTGCAGACATCATAAATCAAGGAGAAATTAGTCTCCAGTCTCACAATGACACTAAGGCCACAGTAGGAGAGCATGCTACACATGGGCATCAAAGATGTGCAAGTTTGTTTATCCTTACAACTCACTGATTCAGAGCAACAAACTCACCAAATCCCACCAAATGTTTAACCAAAAGCTAAGAATGCAACCCCTTACTGCTTTAGTTAAATGAGGAAACAAAAATCTTCTTGAGCACTTAAAAAGCACAGCAATGATCTCTAACACAAATTGATGAGAGTTGTCCTTATTTACCTTCAAACAAGAGGTTTATGGTGTTGCCTTGTCGTTGTGTTTTTACATCTTGGCAGTAATAAAGACCCAGGTCATGCTCAGTGATGTTCTCAATCCTCAGATCCATGGAGTTAGAAGAGGTGTTCGGTTGAAAAGTGATGTGAGGGGGAGTCCAGCGACCTTCTAATATGAGGGTCGGCTGATTCCTGTGAGAACAGTTTCTACGCCATTCAACTGCCCACACGTTTTCTGACCTAATATCACAGAGCAGGGTCACATTGTCCCCTTTTCTGACTCTGAGCTCCTCGTGAGCTCCAGAGATTCTCTCCACACTGGAGCAGATCACACCTAGAGATTTATAATGATTAGCTAAACGAGCACCATCTATCAACCAACTATACAGCCAAACAAGGAATCAAAATAAAGACACATCACCAAGATGTTCAAAAGACAGATTTCACATTCGAGAGACCCACTGGCAGAGCTGTAATAATGTCAATAAAAACATCTTTGTAATTAATAAAAGCAAGTAACTTACACAGATGGAGCACGACACTGACCCTTAAGATACTCATCACTATGACTGGGGGTGCAGCTGAAAGAGTGTTACAAGTGAATTTCCGTCAAGGGTTATACACTTCCATTAAAGGACAGGTGCTTGGTGATTGGTTTACACAAATGGAAAATGTTGCTGAGTTTTTTCTACCTCGGAAATGAGGTTGAAGTGAGATGTAGACTACTGTAGAGAAAACAACGGCTTTGATGTCTTGGACATGCTTTGAGTGAACATGAGCAGCTTGTCAGTGTGTAGCCATATAATAAAGATTGAATGTGTACGTGTGTGTGTGTGTGCATGTGCCAAATGCCACTGTGTAACTTTACCTAGTTGTGTCAGGAGGGAGTTTTTGGTCAATCTGTTGATATTCCTCACTCTTGTCCTACATTATAGTAATTTAATAGTCTGAGAGTTTAATTGTCTCTTACTTACTGGGATCAAGTCAAGGGGTTTTGGTGTGTTGTATGTCTTGGGTACTAGTTTCTGTTGTTTGGTAGGTATTTCAAGCTTAGCTTTGAGAAGGGGCCCATCCTCATACAAATGCGAAAGCGTTTAAAACCAAGAACTACACCTTCAAGGAGCTAAGAGTAAAGGCCCTGAAGTTTGTAGTTGACATTTCTGTGTTTGGCCTCACAACCAACAGCTCTGAGTGTGTCTACAGACAGGAAGGTTAGCATTGAGTGTCCTGGTGCCATCACAGCTAGCTGGTGGGTCAGCTCCCTGGACATAAAGTACCCTTTACACTGATTTTGATTGTGGAAGGCATTCGGCCACTTTGAGGTCCCTGAGATTTCCGCGTCAGGCGGGGCATATTTTGAGGATATGCAGTTGTGTTTTAACATAACTGTAACTACACCACATTCTGGCAGCAATTGGAGTTTGGTATCATGGCTGGATGTACCATTTCACCGTTGGCTTACCATGCCAATGGAGGTCATTAAAAGGGCATCTAAATGGGTTGTTGGTGGTCAAAGGCTGCTGGACGCAGCACCCGGTTACTTCCCATCTGAGCTTATATGGATGACATTGTGACTGATCACAACTGCTCCATGTACCTGTCAGCTGTTAATCAAGTTGAATGACAGTCTGAAATGGGCAAGGATGAAAGTGAAACCTAGCAAATATAGAAGTGTTTCTATCAGTAAGGGAAAACTGGTGGAAGAGAGGCTTAATAGTGAGGGTGAGGTGATTCCCTATAGTGTAGAAAAAGCTGTGAAGAGTTTTTGCTGGTGGTACATTTCCTTATTGAGTAACCGAGGACAGGTTTCAGAGCTTAGATAATTCATTGCTTAGGCAATCAGTACTATTGATAAGACCTTCTTTCCTGGTAAACTGAAATTGTGGTGGTTGTAGTTTGGGCAGACGTAAGTTGGCCTTTGACTGTGTATGAAGTTGCCATTTCAGAGGTGGAGAAATTTGAGAGAGTTATGAATAAGGTAGTTAGGCATTGGCTTAGGTTGTCACATTGTTTAAGTATTATAACTTTGTATGGAAAAGGAATTTTTGAGTAATCAATGACCAGCTTGTTGGAGGAGTTCAAAAAGACCAGACTGGAAGTGACTTTGTTCGAGGACGGCCACTTAAATGGACTTCAGATGAGTTGTTTGAGGCTGCTGAAAAAGCGAGCCAGTGGGTGTGTGAGCCAGTGGTTGTGGCTGAGGAACTTGCAGACTACATGGGGCCGTGAATTTACCTGAACTAGAACTGAGATGTGAGAAATCTTGTTGAGGTGTATGTGTTGTTGCCTCTGGTAGTGAGTGCCGTGTGTCCTTACCCATCATGAGTATGGAGGGGAGTGGGTCTGCAACGCCAGACACCACTATTTAACCTTCTGGAGGTGTTGTTGGCCTAATTCAATGAAACACTGATGAGGGAAGATGCCTGCTTAAAAACCCCAGTGAAATGTTGTTGTATCCTGCTGCTCAGGTTCTATGGTTGGGCAGCCATGCTGTTGTGCTTAGGGTTGTAATCTGCAATACTGTGCCTGGTACTACCACTAGGAGGCACTGTTTCGTAATGAATGGTAGCCAATTTACGTGCAGGGGGCAGAAGAAGAGTGAACCTCCATGCCACTAGACATGTACTTTTTTTTTTACTGCTGACAGTTCTCAGTAAAGCTTTTAGATATTATCCTGCTCGCCGTTATTCTGAAGCTCCACTACACCACACTTCCACACCAATCCACAATCCCAGGTCCTGGGTACAGCATGCAGCACATGTTGTGGCTGTCAGCAGTCATAACTATTTCAATGTAACTCAGTTTTACTTGAGTTATGTTGTATATCAATTATGCAGTGTCGTTATTCAATGCATATTGTTTCATTTGTTTAAATTCACAGAGACATCCCCTTTGTGTGAAATGCCTAAAAAGTTCAGACAAAGAATAGTTCTGCTTGCACAAATCACTACCTGTTTAGAGCTCTCTATCTATGGGGTATCTGATTAACCTCTACCTGATTCCTTCAATAACACAAAGACAGTATGAATAAGTTATACACACAAGTTCTGGCTGATTATCATGAGTGCACATTCACCGTTCTACTTCGAGCTTGTTGCCTACATTGCAGAAACAGTAGAGTGATGTCTCCTGGTCTAACTTTCATCTGCAGAGATTGTCTCAATAGATGAACATTTCACACCTAGAAAAGTTCAGGTCATTATCAGAAAAGTTCATAATCACTTATGTCACTCATATTCAAATACATAGCCTATAACATAATATCATAGAACAAAGACGAAAATAACAAGTATAAGAATATGAGTAATATAAACGTAGGCATGAAAACAATCCAGTATGAGCGTGACAACCATGCTGCCCATCTCTGTGACTGAAGGCATTTCATTGCTGCAAGAGTCATTGATGTGGATTTCTGTCCCAGTGATTGGATCAAACGATGGAATATTTTGGCAGCAGTTTTTAACACCTCTAAAAAAAGAACCTTGTGTAATTTTTAACATTGCTCCAAAAAGTAAGATCTTCGTCCCCATGTGCAGTTGCAAACTGTAGTCTGGTTTTTTTTAATGGTCGTTTTGGAGCAGTGGCTTTTTCCCTGCTGAGCTGCCTTTCAGGTTATGTCGATACAGGACACGTTTTACCATGGACATAGATACAACATAGGTACCCGTTTCCTCCGGCATCTTCACAAGGTCCTTTGCTGTTGTCTGGGATTCATTTTCACTTTTCACTGAGTGGTATGGAACCAAGAACATGGTACCTTCAGGTATTTGGAAGTTATTCCCCAGGATGAATCTGACTTGTGGAGGCCTGCAATGGTTTTTTGATGTCGACTATCCCAAATAGGCACTGCATTTGAAGGTAGGCCTTAAAATTCAACTGTATTTGAAGGTAGGCCTTAAAATACATCCACAGGTAGGCTACACCTCCATTTAACTAAAAAAATGTCAATTAGCTTTCAGTCAGAATCTTCTAAAGCCATGACATAATTTTCTGGCATTTCCAAGCTGTTTAAAGGCATTGTCAACTTGGTGTATATAAACTTCTGACCCACTGGAATTATGATGTGATATAGTGAATTATGAGTGAAATAAACAATTGTTTGATACTTGTGATGCACAAAGCAGATGTCCTAACCAACTTGCTAAAACTATAGTTTGTTAACATGAATAATGTGGAGTGCTTAAAAAATGAGTTTAAATTACTTAAACCTAAAGCTCTGACTTCAACTTTAGGCTAGTCAGTTTTAGGTATGGATTAGGAGATGTGTGCTATCTAATCTCAGTGAATCACCTAGCCAAACTGCTTCTCAGTACATATTAATCAATGACAAATTATTTGTCATTATTTAATCTCTTTAACAGTTAACATGTAAAGAGAAATTGATATAGTAAACAGTAGATATTCAAACAGACACCATAGAAAAGGCAACAGAAATTATGTTTTTGTAGCTTTAAGGTTTCTTAAGGTTTGAATTGTGTTGTCATATACCTTTATATAATTGAGGAATATAGAGAAGAGTGGCTTGCTATGATTGTGCTTGCATTTGTGCAGAAAGTATTTTTTAATTAAATAAATTATTAAATTAATAATATAAATACTTTTCCCTCCGAATTGAAGTGGAATGTCAATGGCCTCGTCGAATCTTTCAAGAGGCAATGACGTATGAGCACTTCCTTTTTGATTCAGCAGAAGTTGTTGTTCTTAAAATGGCGCCGTTAGACTTGGATAAATATGTCGAGATTGCTCGGCAGTGCAAATATCTCCCAGAGAACGATTTAAAGGTAAGCAAGAATGTCAACGGTAAACGTATTAGATATGTTCTGTACATCTTGAGATCAGTACATTGTGGTCGAAAATTGCAATCAGAATATGTCTGCCCGACTGGCTGTACTGTTTCCTGCCAAGCAAATGTTAGCGTTAGCTGCGGTTAACTAGCTAAGATATGTTAGCTATTTAGCTTTTCGGTAAACGTAGCTATCTAGGCGGCTTGCTAAAACACTTTACGCGTGGTACCGTTATAGATGTCCATTAATCTTGGTGACATTTAGGTTAGATTACCTATATGGCTAACGTTACTAAGAGAAAGACAACTTTTGAAATCAGGTTGTGTAAAGCGATGAACGGCGAGTTAAACTAGCGATAACTGATCAGCAATTCACAGCGATACACCTGGGTAAACTGGGCCGGTGAGCCATGGCTTGTGTGTTGCCCTTCATCACAGAGAGCGACGTAACGCTATTTCTAACGAAATAAAAATAAATGTGTACGTTTGATTAGTATCTTATATTAGCTGCCGGTCATCGAAGATAATGACAGCAGTGCTGCCTTAGCTAACAATATTCAAATGGAGACGTTATTTGTAACGTTAGCTAGTTAACTTCTCTAGAAAGATAGGTAACCAACGCCCAAACTACCCAACGTTATGTGGCTTATCCTTATTGCTTACGTTAACCATTGAATCACTACGCAAACAGTCTTGCTTGACAACCTGAATTAATGCCCAACCTTGTACACAGTAGTCTGCTAACGTTACCTAGCTATTTAGTTTGGGCTTTAGGCCTTAGTAATCTGATAGTTGTCGTAGGTAATTCCTGATCTGTTTAAGCGCAAGCACCTTCATATTAAATGACTCTTAACGAACTGAGAGAAAGACAAGTAATTGCCAAATGAACGTTAATCTTACTTTAGTTCACAAACTTTAATGTCAGATTGCTAAGCACACTACTGTAACCAGACAGTGCCTTCTCACTTGCTCTGCATAAAACCCCCATTATGTGGCAATGTTTTCTTGTTTATTTTGATCGTATATGGTAGGTAACTGCAATGATTACTGCACATAAATCTCAGTTCTTCTTTTAGTTGTGGTAATGGGTGATGGGAATGTTGTAAGGAGTGAATGACCACCAATGCACCAAATAAATACCAATATGATGTTTAAGTTGTGCACACACTATGTCATCATAATGTTGAAAGTGATAATAATTTTGTATATATGTTTTTTTTACAGAGATTGTGTGATTATGTATGTGACCTTTTACTAGAGGAATCAAATGTACAGCCCGTATCCACTCCGGTAACTGTATGTGGAGACATCCATGGACAGGTGAGTCCTGAAACCTAATGAATTTGATCAACTACAGGAAATCCTGTAAGTACTGTATGTTGATTGTAACCTACTGTTTTGTGCCCCCACCCCCATCCCCATCAGTTTTATGACCTATGTGAACTCTTCAGAACCGGAGGGCAGGTTCCAGACACAAACTATATATTTATGGTAAGTGATGTAAATGATTGATTTGGAGGTGACAATTTTCCTTGCATTTCCGTCATCGTATGGTTGGGGAGTCTAGGCCTTGGTGTGATGCTGCGTGCGAAAATGATTAATGTAAATATATAATTACATATCGCACCAAATTGACTTTATGGTTAGGTTTAATGTGAAGTGAAATTTTGTAAAGTTTAGTAGAGCGATAATTGTCCATCCACCAACACGTACATTCATTTGACTTCACACAACAAACCTTGGGCTAGTTTGGCTGTGACCTTGGGAGAAGAGGATGCCACTGAAAAGTGGAACCACAAGCAAACTAGTCCTTCTCTTTTGATTACTTAGGCCTAGTCTGTGTTCTTGTGACTTTGTATTTAGGCTCAAGCAACCATTATTGGGCTTGTTTGGCCTCAGTTGTTGAAATGTTACAAATTTTTACCATCGAAAACACTACAAAACATGGGGTCAAAGGAAGACAGAGCTGCAGTGGTACACAGTATTTATTACTGTGCTGTCTAGAGTTACAGTGTTTTCTCTTAAGTGTACTATGAAGTCTTTCTTTACATATTCAAACTGCATCTGTTTCAGTTCATTTATTCCAGTTCTGACAGAAATAAAATGGTAGACTACCATCTGTAAATGCTAGAATTCACCTCACTTCCTGTTTTCCAAGGCCTCAGACTGTATTGCTTTTGTTTATGCAGGGAGATTTTGTGGACAGAGGTTACTATAGTTTGGAGACCTTCACATATCTGCTAGCGTTAAAAGCCAAGTGGCCAGACCGCATCACACTGCTGCGGGGCAACCACGAGAGCAGGCAGATCACACAGGTGTACGGATTCTACGGTAAGTTCTGCATAACACTTCTCAACGTTACAGCACAGTTCTCCATATCATTCTGCGCCAGTAAGCATAGATGATGGGACCCTTGATATTTGAACATTTGATGAAGACACATTGTCTCCTTGTTGTTGCCCTCAATTTCCATCTAACTTTCATATGCTTCATGATGTAATTGTGATGGTAATAAAGTTATATTTATTGCAGTAAAGTATTGAAGTATGAACTTTGAAGGTGGTTAAGGCTCTGTCTTCCCTCTTTCCAGATGAGTGCCAAACTAAGTATGGAAATGCAAATGCATGGCGATACTGCACAAAGGTGTTTGACATGCTGACAGTGGCAGCTGTAAGTACAGCTTCATCTCCATACATTTATTTATACATTTGAATTCATACATGTATTATTGTCCTAAAGAACATTAATTAAACTTGATCCCAAACTTTTTTTTAATACATTTATAATTTTCACCTGAAGTTTGGTCAAACTTGAATTAAGTAATGAGACTAAGTAGAAATCTGACCATAAATAAAATTGTTAGTATTTTTTTCGTGTTTAACACCCGTGTTTGCGTCATTTTAGCTGTTTTGTCAACGATTCAAGACACTGTGGCGCTGAGCAGACTTTGATCCTGTTCCCATTTCTCACTGCAGTTGATAGATGAGCAGATTCTCTGTGTGCATGGAGGCCTCTCCCCCGACATCAAGACCCTTGACCAGATACGCACCATAGAGCGCAACCAGGAGATTCCCCACAAGGGGGCGTTCTGTGACCTGGTGTGGTCCGACCCAGAGGATGTGGACACCTGGGCCATCAGCCCCAGAGGTGCTGGCTGGCTGTTTGGTGCCAAAGTCACCAATGAGGTAAGGCTCACTGGCTGTTTGTAGTTTACAAAGCCTACCTATTCATCTAAGAAAATGAAAGTATAGAATGTTTTTTTTTTTGTACGTCAAGAAAAAATTATCAGAATTAGTTAGATTAGAATATAGTAATTTTCCACAATTTGAAAGTATGCTTTAATAAGGTAACTAGTTTTGGTATCCTCTTCAAATGTATTTTGATGGTGTAGGGTCATGTGAAGGACAGATTAACTTGTGTCATCCCCACCAGCCTTCCATGTAGTTCCACCGGAACACCCTGCGAAAATGAAAGATAAAGCTTTCACAACACAAGTGCTAGTTAGTTTGCTAGATCAAGCCCAAAACTCTTTACATAGCATAGTGATATGGAAAGTTATTCAGTTAAGTACTTTATTTTTTTGTGGTGTTTATTGATACAACACTACCCATGTAGGTTATATTGTGGCATGTATGCATATTACAGCAATATTTTTCCAGTTTACTGACCACTACAATGCATTGTAGCTTTCATTAGGACCTAGACATAGTTTTCTAAATTCTCACTCTCTCCCCCCCCCAGTTTGTTCACATCAACAACCTAAAGCTGATCTGTCGAGCTCATCAGCTGGTCCACGAGGGCTACAAGTTCATGTTTGACGAGAAGCTGGTGACCGTGTGGTCGGCCCCCAACTACTGCTACCGCTGCGGCAACATCGCCTCCATCATGGTGTTCAAGGACGTCAACACGAGAGAGCCCAAGCTGTTCCGTGCGGTGCCCGACTCGGAGAGGGTCATACCACCCAGAACAACGACCCCTTACTTCCTCTGAGCACACGAGTCATGGTTCCTCCCCGCCGTGTCCATCCTTCCTACAACCACCAGTTCTTCTGCTTTTCTCCTTTTTTTTTTTTTTTCTATCAAATATTTTTAAGTGTTCATCATTCTCTTGATTGAGCTTAATTGTATCGCCCTTTATCTTCCTCACCTCTGTTACGTGTGTGGCGGAAGGTATGGATTTAGTGACTTTTCCTGTAGGTAGAAATCACATTTTACATGCCCATATACATACCATATGAAATGCCTCTTATACTGTAAGATAAAGTTGGTGCAGAGCATCCCCCCCGTATATGAGAGGTTAAGTGCTCTAGAAGTCATGACTTCAGTGAATACCTAAATCCAACCACATTTTATAATGTGACTTGATAAGTGATATAAATAATGATTTGTAAATGGAGAACTGGACATTGATCTGGTCAAATCCTTATTTGGCCTTTGGGTTGTTTTTCTTTTCTTTCTTTTTTTCTTTTTTTTGATGTCTTACTACATTGGTATGTCTTTGAGTGAGATACTGCAGCAGAGTACCATACTGGACGACAAAATGAAGAGAGGCACTTGGAACACCCCAGCCAAAGGTTTGGTTGTGTCAACACATGTCCATTACAGGGGAATTCCAAACTCTCTTTTTTTGGTAGTGCAGTACTATCTCCATTTTATTTTCTCAAAATCAGACACACTCTTGTGTGTCGGTGGACTCTCTTGTTGCTTTACTGAAAATAGAACAGGGTTGTCAGGTAGGAGGGCGAACAGTCTCGGGGAAGGAAGGCAGTGATTATTTTGTACATTGAAATAATTGTATTGATTTTTCTTTTTTCGCAGATTTATTGTATTTTATTATTGTAGAGACTGCAACCCACCTACCATTAAATATTGAAATAAAAAACGCCTTTATTATTAACTTAACTTCTGTATTGAGAAATTATATTGATTCATCATTCTGGAAGACAAGTGAGGTCCTTGTGTATCAGAGATGGATCATTTAGTTATTGGCCACTAGGTGGCGGAATCATAAAAGAAAAGTATTTAGCCATGCCCCTTACAGCAGTGACCAATCGCAGTATTTCCAAGATGTGATTGACACAGTAGACAACGAATGGGCTAATTTGTACGTCATCCTCCGAAAGGGAGTGGATGAACATCATCAAGTTCGGGTGCAAGACACAGCTACTCAATGGAAGAAGCCTGGCTGGACGAGACTACACTAGTCCTCAAATGTACCACCGACCGTTCTTGTGCACTACTGGGGAGGGTTGACATTGCTAGTTGTAAATGACGATGCGACATTGTATTGGACGCTCTGACTTAATTGGGCTCACATTAACATAGCTAGCGTTTTGCTCCACCTGGATACGGTCTCCCAGAGGACTACGGTGAGACAAAACACAGGTATCTAGCCAGAGTATATGCTAGCTAGTTAGCCTCCCAGAGTAGCGATAACTTGACAGGTATCTTAATTCACAGTAGCTAGTAGTGATGGTTAGCTGTTGATTAGCTCGTTCATTGCACTGTTAGCCAACATTAACAGTATATTGGTGATTGACAGAACTGACTCGCTGTACTTCTGTACATAAACGTTACTGAATGTCTTTATATGCTTGCATTATATACTTAATTACATGGTTTGACAAGAGTAATACGTGGTAATTCACGTTATCTGATCTGTCATTCAGAAAATACCTATTGTTAGCCAACGGAAATATCTCATGTTTTACCGAAGCCCCAACAATAATCCTTTGCAGCGTACTATACCGGTCTGGTACGTTAAACGTTAACAGTAGATGAGTTACACGCAACTCGGCATCACTGCAGCCTGTGTAGAAATCCTCCGTACGTCTTTCTATAGTGATTTCGTAGTGAAATGTATCATGACTCCTGGCTCCAAACTAAGTGAAGGAAGTAACGATAGATGTTAGTGTGCGTGGTCCCATGCATTGGTTGCCCATTCGTGGGGGTCTGACAGTAGCAGGCAATCGTGCACAGGGTCGGTCTTGACATGAATGGATAGCTAGCTATCCTAGCGGTAAAGATGTGCATAGCTTGCTAGTTTCGCAGCATTATGCCCATACTCATTTTTTTCCAACGCGTATTCTTTTTTCTATGAATGTAGTTAGTCTAGCTCTTCAATGTCTATCTTTCAGCAGAAGTCAGCGAGCGGTCAGTAGCCTGGGCTGGTATCATTGCATCCATCCCCGAAAGTGACGCGACCAAATAGACCCAAGCAGCTGAAAGGCGGTAAGTAATTTTGAATTACTTGCACCCATTCATATCTATTAGGAGGCACATTAATGTGTAACATGGCAGCGGGTGTCGTTGCAACGTTTGTTTGACCAGTAACAATACAAGCGGGTTAATTAACGTGTTAAGAGCAACGGTAATGTAGGTGTAGACAAGGCGATCGACCCTGTCAAAACCACCGTGCGTGTGACCATCACGTTTCATTTAAAAACCAGCATTATGGATAGCCCTACGGTAGCATTTGCTTGTCAATTAATGCAACAACCGTGGTTACAAGAACCTGGGAACGGGGAGCCGGATAACTGAACAATAGCCATGACATATGACTGGGATTTTGTATTCGTTTAATTGAGTTGCGTTCGGGGTTTGAATACAGGTGCGTCCCAGTAAGGTCTCGAATTAAAACTATTACGCATCAGTATGAGATGTGTAACAATTTTCCAGTGATCGAAACATGACAGCAGCACGGTACCCCACCCAAAATAATCCCGGTAGTTGTAGTGTTATTCAGGACTAGGCTACGTCCCTTTTGCGCGAAATACCACTAGAACTGAGATGTCTTCTTTTGGTTGACGAGCCTTTCAACGCATAAGCGATGTGTTCATTCAGCCGAGTCAAGGAGAATGTTGACCTTCCGGCAGTCTTTGCATCGAAAGTCGTTGTTTTTCTATGTTTGATAAAAACAGTGTATAATGAAGAGTAATGTTGATCCTAAATTTCCTCGTTTTAATATCTACGATTTGCTATTGTGCTGCTGTGAATATCATAATATGAAAATGATTTGATTGTATAGTCACGAACTGATGAAATTAGGTAGTGTCGGGCTATTCTTTCATCTCTGAGAGAAGATATCTACCATTAGGAGTCTGTGCCACACATACTGGAGCAATACACTGCTTCTGATTCATGCTGTTGTAATTATGGGACAAATAGCTGTAAAATGAAATACAAGAACTGCTGCCTGCTTCTTAGAACCTCAGTGTGTGTGCACCTGTGCATGCGTGTGTGTGTGTGTCTGTGTGTGTGTGTGTGTGTGTGTGTGGTTTTCCCTGAATGGGTTAGATAATCACACCACCAGGTTGTAGTCAGCCACTCTCAAGCTTGCTTGGAATGACGTCACCTCTCCTTATAAGGGGAGAAGTTCATAGAATAATAGTGAGTGGATGTAACAGAAAGGTGTATTTCTTTTTTTGATATCACAGTCTCTGCCTGTCTGTCAACCCAAACACAACTGCATTTCCTGTCCGTGAGAGCTACTCAGAGCGCTCGCGCTTGTTTCCGTCAGCATCACTCTTGGCAGTGACCTTGGCCATCATGTAGCCTCCGCTTGTCTGTTTCTGTCCTGTGTGGGTTCGTGTCCGTGGGCAGCCTGCCACACGAGTGTGTGTGTGTGTGTGTGTGTGTGTGTGTGTGTGTGTGTGTGTGTGTGTGTGTGTCATCTCACATGCTTCTCGGCACAAGCCCGTAGGTGGAGATGCGAGCGGCACCACTGCCGGCCAGGCAGCTCCCGCCTGTGTGTTGCACCTCGTTAGTCCTCTCAACGTCATTCTGGCCTATAAAGGGACAGTCTGTGTATCTTTGGCTTTTTGCACACAATGTGTGTCATCGATAGAGCTGTGTTCGGAGCACGAGTTGACTCATGACTTTGAGTTTGTGTGTTTGTGTTCGTTTGTTTCTTTCTCTGTGTAACGATCTGAGTACGTGGGTGGAGGAGGAGATGGGGGATGTCCCAGAGGGGGATGAGGTGCCGCGGAGTGTAAACATGCTGGGAAGAGGGGAGCGATTTGAGATCCCCTGTCTGCACCTCGGATTTAATGAGAAACTCCCTCCTTCCTTGCCATCCACTTAGTCATCGTGTTCTGGAGGTTTGAGGAGTTTCTTAATGTTAGGCCCTGTATGTTCTCATTCTCCAGTACTTCCTGACATTTGCCTTCCGGCCTGCCCTTTTTTCTTTTCTTTTCTTTTCTTCTCTCCTCATCTTCTTCATAGCTGGAGTATCTATCCTACCACAGTTTGTTGGCTGCCTAATGCTAAATACTCAAGGTGTTGCTGATTGAAATTGAAAAAAAAATTCAGAGCCCTGGATGATGTGTACCACAACGCTGGGAGACGAGTTGTGCAGGAGGATATGGGAAACGGGCAGTCTAAAAGGCTATAAGATAAGCTTATAACAGAGTCAATCATTAAGATAAGCTTATAAACAGTTGGCGAGAGAGCATGTTGCCGTGAGTGCCTCTGCTCGGCCCTTTTAGTTTCTCATCAGCTCTGACCCCCTTCTCCCAGCCCCCATGGCCAATCACAAGCCTTCGCTGGTGTCACACGGGCCCATCTGAACACACAGTGCCGTGGACCACCGGCGGCAATCTGTTAGCCACTGTTCCCTCATGCAGAAGCGTCTTTTGGCCCTGAAGGATCCTCCTGTTCCTCATGGACCTGCACTGCCACGCCATCTGGCCCCAGTGGTCCTCCCACCTCGTCTCCGGCCAAAGCACCAGTGACACAGCCAGCCAGCCAGCCAGCTGATCGACACGGCTACAATCTTGCTCATAAACAATGCCTTTTGCATATGTACAGAAATCTATTGCCATAACAACATAGGTGTTGTACATCCAGGCTACTTTGGGATTTGGGAAGCAATCTAGTGTTACTGTGGTGCCTGCCATAACCTGATGGAGAAAATGTGAATCCCCACATATTTGTCATTGTTGGGAGGTGAACCATTTCCACTGACCTAGATGATCCATCTAATGTATATTAGTCTGGTCCTTGAGATTATAATCTGTGGCAAAAGCTGCACGCTGCTCTTGTCCAAAATCACCACGTCTACGTTTCTGAGATTTTTCTCTTCCACCAGGACTGTGTTTCTCAACAAACATGGTCTGATGATGGACCGATCCATCCATCAAAGCTCCATGTTCATTAAAAAAATATGGGACTGCTCTCCTCCCCGACAGATGTTCACTCCTGGTTCGAAGCACAGATCCTCGCAGTTTGGTGGAGAAATGGTAATAGAACTAGGCTCTGTGTGGAAGATGGTTAGTGCTTTGGTTGTCGAGGGCCTAAGCAAGATGTTCTGTCATATTCTGTTGAAAAGGCCTCAAGATATATCAGGGCTGGATTAAGGTCTCTGTTGTGTGAACAGTTAATTAGAGTAAACTAGCCCATCACTCAGCACCGACACTGCATCTTCAGCCAAAGGACAGGCAGCAAGCTTGCAACAAAATCATTGTGTGTGTGTGTGTGTGTGTGTGTGTGTGTGTGTGCGCGTGTGTGTGTGTGTGAAGTATGCAGTGTGAGCATGTGCTTCTCTCTGTGTGTATCCTCCATTCCTTAAATAATTCACTTCTTCAAAGCCACTTTGAGATGGGATGCAGGTACTGCATGATGCTTCACTAGACGTCTGCTCTTCTTAAACGCAGCGAAGTGTCCGCGGCCGTCAGTCCTGAATCGAGTCGAGGCGATCTGACTTCAAGTTAAGTGTTTGTAAAAAAAAATATTCCCAGTCAGTAATTACGCCGGCGGTAAACACGCGTCCTGGGCCACAGCCCGCTGCCGTGATTGACGACTTCAGACAATCTAATAAAAAGCAGTGGCATGAATATCTGCTCCGTGTAGTCATCTGTGTGTCGGGCCAAAAGGTCCTCATCTGATTAAAAGAATGGATGTCTTTCCTGACCCATAATGGTTATAAGATCTTGTAAGTATTGACCCCCCGCTTCTAACTCACACGGGTCCACAGGGAGCCTCTGGCTGACACTGTAATTTCTCTCCGCTGGAGTGGGTGTATGTACTGCCGTGTGTTGACATAATAGTGACTGCTTATCTGCTATTCACAGTTGGTCTTGTTCCCCAGCGCCAGCGCTTGAGTTGGCAATGCGGATTGTTAATGATCTAGTTCTTTGTCTGGCTTTGGTTTGTAGGGATTGTGTGTGCTGCCGTGATAGGCCATATTCTGGTGTCATATTCTCGAGCGGAATACTTATTTCATGTGGTTTCCTATATAGAGTTAACCAGTAATTAACCAGGACTAGTTTGAGTTAAACTGATGTGTTTTACAGTGTATTGTCGGTGAGCTTTGTTCCAGTTTTCAGATAGAGCCTCCATATTATGGAGAATATACAGTGACCTTGTCTTCCTGGAGCCATACCAGCATTGTTGCATGTGTTAGCATCACACAGAAACACACACACACACACAGAAACACACACACACACACACACACACACACACACACACACACATACCCACAAGCACACACACTCTCATGCATGTCTTCTGCAGTTCCCCTGCTGCCACTGCCGCTGTGCAGATGTGTAGCTCATGCATTTTTATAGAGGGGGAGAGAGAGAGAGTAAGTGGGTCACTGAAGCCATATACCAGCACGTCCAGGCGAAGTATAGATGGGTTTTCTGTGTGTGTGTGTGTGTGTGTGTGTGTGTGTGTGTGTGTGTGTGTGTGTGTGTGTGTGTGTCTCTTTGGCTGTGGTTTAGAAGAATTAAGCAGATTGCTGAGACGCTGGCTGCTCCTCATTGTGCAAGAGTGCATGTTTATGTGTGGGAGCGTCCGTGTGTAAATCTATCATCAGCCATTTCCCGCCTCGGTGCCCACTGACCGCCACCAGTGGCAGCTCCATCCACTCACTCCATCCATCTCCATGTGGGGAGTGGGGGGTGGACGCGGGTGTCAAGTGAAGATGTCCACCACACAGTAACAACGTAGAGTAAATGGATTTATTTGTGCGGGTCTGTGTGTGTTAGGATGAGTGTGTGCAAATAGATTTGTGAGTGTGTGTGAGCGTGTGAGCGTGTGTGTGTGTGTGTGTGTGTGTGTGTGTGTGTGTGTGTGTGTGTGTGTGTGTGTGTGTGTGTGTGTGTGCTACAATGGCAGAAGTGTGCGACGTGTGCGTGGGGGTGAGGGGCTGTGTATATGAGCATTAGTGTCTGTCAGTATTTGGGAACTGATGAAGACTAGTACCTCTGCTCTATTCCCTCTCTGTCTTCCCCTGGCTGCTGTTTCTCCCTCTCTTGCTTGTGGTGTCTTCCCCTGGCTGCTGTTTCTCCCTCTCTTGCTTGTGATCTTCCCATGGCCATTTCAATTACTGCCTCCTTACGAGCTCAAAATGGAACACTTTAAATCTACATGTTGAAATTGACCAGTGTATTGATCAGAGGAGAGAGTCATTGTGGCCCTCCCTCTCTCTCTCTGTAAGCCACTGAAAGCTGATCCTCTCTGCTGGCTTTAGCAGAAGGCTTGGACAGACCAACAGGATGGAGCCTCCAAGTACAAACAGTAAAGCAATACACTAAATGCTGAAGTAAATAAATGATTAAATAATTACATTTAAGTTGTAGATATACACGACTTTAACATATGCGATAATAGCAAAAACAGGATTCCTTAAAAAAGGAATCATTGTAACATTTCCTAAAAAAGGAATCTTTGTAACATTCTCGAAAAAAGGAATCTTTGTAACATTCCCGAAAAAAGGATTTATTGTAACATTCCTGAAAAAAGGAATCTTTGTAACATTCCCGAAAAAAGGATTAAATGTAACATTCCCGAAAAAGGAATCATTGTAACATTCCCGAAAAAAGGAATCTTTGTAACATTCCCAAAAAAAGGAATCTTTGTAACATTCCCGAAAAAAGAAATCTTTGTAACATTATCGAAACAAGGGAATCGTTGGACATCAGTATTGATTCTGCACTCCCTACGCCTACCTTCAGCTGCCAGAGCTTTTTTATTTCCACTCCACAGTGGTTGTAGAGGCTGTAAAGTGTTGAATCACAACTCCATAACCCTGTTATTGCCTTAGTACTGTATTCAATGTTCCCTTCCTCATACGTGATGCCCATAGGCATAAATAAGTCATGGCTCTCACGGTGGCGTAAGCCTTTTTTCCAGCGGTGGTGAGCCACTGAGACACCTGACAGGTAAGGGATATTAGCGCGGAGCTCAGCTTGTAATGACTGTCATCAGTGGTGTGTGGGAGCTAATGGAAGCTGAAGCGCATGTGTGGAAACACATAGAGCCTAAGCACTTTACATGCTGAGCCTCCTGCTCTCAGCCTGCTGCTCTGAGCTCCTCCTGATTCCACTCTGAGAGAGAGAGAGAGAGGGGGGGAGAGAGATGGGGGAAAACAGGAAGAGAGAGAAAAAGGGAGAACTGAAGGAGAGAACGAGACAAGGTAGAGAAGGGGGGGTGGGTGCTTTCAGAGAGTGATGAGAGACAGGTTGAAGGGGGGTGGTCCATAACGTGGTGCTGTGATTCACCCCCTCCCACACAAAAACAGCTTTTGATGATATGCAGATGTCCATTATCCGGTTTGGTTGGTTATATCATTGCAGTAATCGCTGGCACCAAAATCACCACAGTAGGTTGTTCGTTTACAAAAATCTTAATAAGGAGCCAAGGCACTTTTACAGTACAGCACTGATATTGCACTCAGCCATTCAGTGGAGCCAGCTTGACAATTCAAGGACAGCCCAATGGAAGGGTAATGCATAAAAAAGCCTTTTCTGCGTACTCACCACAAGCAGAGTCGCTTGAGGTATGCAAAGGCTCATCTGGACAAGCAAGAATCATTTTGGAAAAAAGTGCTGTGGACACTAAGAAATTAAGAAAGAACTTGCTGCCTACTGTAAAATTTGGTGGAGGGTCCGTCATACTATGGGGCTGTATGGCTAGCACAGGTACTGGAGAACTTGTCAAAGTTGAGGGTCGCATGGATTCCACCCAGTATCAGCAGATTCTTGGAACAATGTTCAAGACTCAAATTATGTCTAAATGAAATTGCTGCTTTGAAAGACCAGCAGATTATAATCTGAAATAATGATAATTATCAGGGGTGTCCAAACTTTAGCCTGAAACGGTATAGTATATTATATATATTATATATCACTGAAACGGTATAGTATATTATATAGATTATATATCACTGTCTCTTTCCCCTTGTGTGTTTGAGCCAGTGTTCTAGCTCAGCAGAGTTGAGTCCTTCCCCATGGCCTAGCTCTGTGTGTGTGTGTGTGTGTGTGTGTGTGTGTGTGTTGTGTCATGTAGTGTGTGTGTGGCCCTTTGCTTCATCATACCTGCAGTGCCTGTGTGTGTGTGTGTGTGTGTGTGTGTGTGTGTTCAGGCAGGGCTCTTGGTATTGTGTATTGGGGGAAGGACTTTTTTTTTATGTGCATATTTTAGTGCGAGTGTGTGTGTTTGCACGTGCATAGTGTTACAGGCGTGTGTGTGTGTTACATGCGTACATGTGTGTGTGCTTGTAGGCGTGTGTTACAGGCGTGCGTGTGTGTTACAGGCGCGGGTGTGTGCTTGTAGGCGTGATGTGGGCAAAGCCAGTAGTTCATTTCCACTCTGTCCATCTTTGAGTGACCAGAAGAGTGTGTGTCTGACATTGTCAGAAGGGCGCACACCCCACTGACCCTTAACACACACACACACACACACACACACACACACACACACACACGTACACACACGTACACAAGGCTGCATGAGAACACTACTTTTAAATAAACCTGACCTAACAGGACAGTATGATGCTCATGCGGACTCCAGGGTCATTTCCATGTCTCTGTTATGCAAGTGCTCCTACTGTAGCCTCCCCTCTGCACGCATGCCCTCACACACACAGCAGCCTGAGACCTGGGGGGGTGGTGTGTGTGTGTGTGTGTGTGTGTGTGTGTGTGTGTGTGTGTGTGTGTGTGTGTGTGTGTGTGTGTGTGTGTGTGTGTGTGTGTGTGTGTGTGTGTGTGTGTGTGTGTGTGTGTGTGTGTGTTCATGCATGTTCATTTCAGGTGCAAATGTAGTCTTTTGAAGAGATCAGGACTGTCCAGTGTGTGTAAGACTGTGTGTGTTGGTCTATATGCTTTAGTTTAGACACATGGGGGAAATCTACGTGCTTATGTTCTTGTGCAGCGTGGTCCTAATGCTTATGTGTGTGTGTGTGTGTGTGTGTGTGTGTGTGTGCGTGTGACTGCTCATGTTCATTTGTGTGTGTGTGTGTCTGTGCGCGTGTGACTGCTCGTGTTCATTTTTGTGTGTGTGTTTGTGACTGCTCATGTTCGTGTGTGTGTGTGTTTGTGACTGCTCATGTTCGTGTGTGTGTGTGTGAGCGTGTGTGACTGCTCATGTTCGTGTGTGTGTGTGAGCGAGCGCGTGCAGCTCTCACCCCTCTGTCCCTCCTCAGCTGGGCTGATTTAACAGCTGAGCAGTGGCTGCTCTGCCTCAGGCTCTCTGGCTTTGCGTAAGATCTCTCTCACTCTCTCTCTCTCTCTCTGCCTCTCTCTCTGCCTCTCTCTCTCTCTCTGCCTCTCTCTCTCTCTCTCTCTCTCTCTCTCTCTCTCTGCCTCCCTTTCTCTCTGCTCCTCTCTCTCTCTCACTTTCCCTCTCTCTCTTTCTCTCTCCCTCTCTCTCTCCCTTCATTTCTCCTTTCTTCTCCCTCTGTCTTGTTCACACCCTTGCCCTCTTCCAGTTCTCTCTCTCCAGTCCGCTGTACTTCAATCAGTGCAGGAATGTGCATTTAAACACACACACACCGGGTTTTACAAATACACACACACACACACACGCACACACACACACACACACACACACACACACACACACGGGATGGAGTGCCTGCTACCACTGAGAAGACATGTGGGATGGTCTAATGTTAGGTTCATGCTCGGCAAGTTGCACCTCCAGGCTCCCAGAATTCCACCTGCTCTTCCCACCCCTTCCTCCTTTAATCTCCTTTCCCCTCTGTCTCTCTCACACACACACACACACACTCTCACACACACACTCTCACACACACACACACACACCACACACACACACACACACACACACACACACACACACACACACACACACACACACACACACACACACACACTCACACTCACACACACACTCTCACACACACACACTCACACAAACACAATCTCTCCTTGTGGCTCTGTCTTTCTCCAGTGTCTTCTATGCTCCATCCCTTTTGGCTTTGTGCCACTGAACATATGAACCATAAGCCTGTGTTTTCTAAGCCAGCATACAGGGTGGCTATAGTGGTTGAGCACTTTAATGGCTAGTGAACTGTGCCATCCAAGGCTTCAGTTCAGTCCCACGTCGGTGTGATCATCGTGAAGCTGATATAATTATGGCACTGGTAGATATGTGAATGTGCATGGAAAGCATAGGTGAAGGCAAGGATTTGTTTTATTTTACCGTATAGTAGGTAGTAGCATTGTTCGAGTAGTACTGTGAGGTATGCACTACCATTGAGTATGAAACCGAATGAATAATATGGGGTAATGTATTAAACATAATACTAAAGGTAGGAGTGAGCAGCAGGACTGTCTCCGTGTGTGTGTGTGTGTGCGTGTGTGTGTGTGTGCGTGTGTGTGCGTGTGTGTGTGCGTGCCCCCCTCCCCCACAGGAAGAGCTGTTGGATGAGATGGGGTGTGACAGAGCTGTCTTACGCCTGCCCAAGGCTGCTGCTCCGCAAGAGACTGCCAGACAAACTTAGAAGCACACTCTCTCTCACACACACACACACACACACACACACACACACACACACACACACACACACGGTGTATGTATTGCATTATATTTGTATGCACACATATATGCAGTCTGCACCCCCCCCACCCACCAGGACACGCCCTTAAGGGCACATTTTCACCCAGAGATGCTGAACTGGCAAAGACGGGGGACTGGCCGTCTCGATGGGTGGTCTTGGGTTCAGTCACCCTGTTCCGTTCACACATGTTGCTGCAAGGGTCAGACCCATGCTTTTAACCTGGGTTCGCTAATCAGAGGGCTTGGCATGGGTTGCTACGCCATCGCCAACGGTTACTGTAACCCTTCGTAGAGGCTCAGGAACCCGTGTGAGGTACAGTTGATGAATCGGAGTGAATGACTTTGGACAGCTAAAATTGTAGGTCAGTTTGTTTCTCAGCAATGACATGGCAGCTTTTATTATGTCAAGTAAATAATACAAATGTAATTTATTACAAATATTTAATTGGGCCAGGGTCACTTCATTCCTTTGTGCTGCTTATACACTGCTCATGTGAAAATGAATAACTGCCCTTTGCTTTGGTGTGTGTGGCGCTATACACACTAGGAATAGCACAGCTGAGCAGCTAGTCCACAGTGTGCTCAAGGAGAGTCCAACCCATGTTACAGCCACAGCTCTAGCTCCAGCGTGGATTATGTGTTTCACAAGTGCCATTCGTCTACTGTGTTAGTCTTGTGGGCACACAGATATGTAGGACGCCATCTTCTCTATAGTGCCAGTCGATCTGGATTAAACGAGTGGATTAAATGGCTGAATGTGATTGTACGTTCCTGTGTGACAGCAGTGGCCAGTCTTCTCTCTGTGATTGCAAAAAACATAGAATATACTTACCCCCTGCTGCATGATAGCCTTTAGGGAGTGTGTGTGTGATTGTGTTTGAGTGATTGTGTGTCAGGATTGTGATTGTGTGTCAGGATTGTGATTGTGTGAGTGTGTGTGAGGGTGTGTGTGTGAGGGTGTCTGAATGTGAGTGTGTGTTGGGCAAGGCCAGGCAGAGAGTGAGTGTGAGTGTGAGTGTGAGTGTGTGTGAGTGTGTGTTGGGCAAGTTCAGGCAGAGAGGCCAAAGCCCAGCAGAGCCTGTGTGCCACCGCCCAACTTCTGGAGGCTCCATACCCGTCCGCTGGCATATGGTGGACAGTGTGCCAGCCCCACCCCCCATCTCTCATCCACGCTCCCCCCCCCCCCCCCCCATCTCTATCTCTCTCTCCCTCTTTCTCTCCCTCTTTCTCTCCCTCTCTCTCTCCACTTTCTCTCCTCTTCTAATCTCCCTCTCTGCTTCTCTTCCTCATGTCCCTTTCTCTTTTCTCCCCATCACCCCTCCATTTTACTCTCCTCATGTATCCATTCATCGCTCTCTTTTTCTCGCTCTTTCTCCCCCCTTCTTTTTCATCACCCCACCCCCCTCTCTCTTTCTCTCTTTCTCTTTCTCTCTCTCCTTCTCTCTGTCCATGGAGTCCATTTAGGGCGAGTGGAAGTGGAAGCTGTTTAGTGGGAGCCTGCTGGCTCTCTGAGTCTGTGCTGCCTGTGCTGGTACTCTGTGAGTCTGTGCTGCCTGTGCTGCCTGTGCTGGCTCTCTGTGAGTCTGTGCTGCCTGTGCTGGTACTCTGTGAGTCTGTGCTGCCTGTGCTGCCTGTGCTGGCTCTCTGTGAGTCTCTGCTGCCTGTGCTGGCTCTCTGTGCTGGCTCTCTGTGCTGGCTCTCTGTGAGTCTGTGCTGCCTGTGTTGGGCCTCCACTATCACACCCACTGGAGCTGCTGCCTCCTCTGAGCACACGCTGTCCTAATTCACTCTCGTCCCGCTCCGCCATCTTTACATCAATCTGTCGCCTATAGTGAAGGCTTACACCATTTTCATGCAGTGTGTTAATCCTTGAATGTGGCTCAACCATTTTCTAATGTATGGTTTTGTTGTGTGTGTGTGTGTGTGTGTGTGTGTGTGTGTGTGTGTGTGTGTGTGTGTGTGTGTGTGTGTGTGTGTGTGTGTGTGTGTGTGTGTGTGTGTGTGTGTGTGTGTGTGTGTGTGTGTGTGTGTGTGTGTGCAGCAGGTGCCATGACGGGGTTGGGGGCAGAGGATGACATCCCGCTGGGCGAGAGGAAAACGGTCACAGACTTCTGCTATCTGCTGGACAAGTCGAAGCAGCTCTTCAATGGCCTCAGGTCAGCAGCCCCACCTGTCTGTGTCTCCGTCTCTCCGTCTATCTGACTCTCTCTCCCTGTCTGTCTGTCTGTCTTTCTGTCTCCCTGCTTGGCTCTCCTGCTGACCAAAACCGTTGTCCTTTCCCTCCTTCCAAACAGACACTTGTCCCTTTGTCCCCTGTGTTTCTTACTCTCTGTGTGTCCATCCAACAGTCAAGGTGTTTGACCCCTGTGTGGTCTCATCTGGTGTCCCTACACGGGCTCATATAGTTTACTGAGAGGTTTCAGCTCTTGCCTGTTGATTTGAATCTTGAGATCGATTTCCAACTCATTTGACTGGAGAAATCAGTGCTGGGTGTGAATCAGTCACAGCTCAGCTTTTCCGTCATCAACTGACCATGGACTTGAACCGACACAGGTCATCAACTGACCATGGACTTAAACTGACACAGGTCATCAACTGACCATGGACTTGAACCGACACAGGTCATCAACTGACCATGGACTTGAACTGACACAGGTCATCAACTGACCATGGACTTAAACTGACACAGGTCATCAACTGACCATAGACTTGAACTGACACAGGTCATCAACTGACCATGGACTTAAACTCACACAGGCCCTGGTACTTTCTCTCTTCCTTTTAGTCCCCTCTGTTCTCTCTTCTCTTCTCCTCTCCTCTCCCTCCCTCATCTCTCTGTCTCCCCTTCGTCTCTAACGCGAGCTGACGGCGGCTAGTCCGGGGACGTTGACGCATCACGCTTGAAGTGGCCCCCCGCTTTCACATTCAAATGAACACGGAGAGCTCCTCGGCTGCCCCCGCAAAACGCTGCGCAAGACGTTCCTTTCCATCCCCTCTTCCACACTCTCTCTCACGGAGAGGAGGAGGAGGAGGAGGGAGGGACGGAGGGAGGGAAAATGAAAGGGAAAAAAAGAAAGAGAAAGAGAAGAAGAATGGATTCACGTCAGTCCATGTTTTTCACCATTCCTCCGTGGCCAATGGGTTGTGTTTGAGTTAATCAGTCATTTTTAGCTGCCGCTATTTATAGGCCAAGTATGTCAGTAGCTGCGGGCTCTCTCTCTCTGCCTCTCTCTCTCTCTCTCTCCCTCCCTCCCTCCCTCCGTTGCGTGGCTGCTGCAGCCGTGGCGTGCGCCTGGTTGGTTGCGTTGGAGACTCGACTCAGCCACCTCGCCATGCTCTGTTGCTGCTGTGGGCTGTGGGCTGTGTGTGTGTGTGTGTGTGTGTGTGTGTGTGTGTGTGTGTGTGTGTGTGTGTGTGTGTGTGTGTGTGTGTGTGTGCGTGTGCGTGTGTGTGTGTGTGTGAAAGAGAGAGATCTTATTCAGTAGCAGTACACACAGTCATTTTGAGCTGCCATGCTGTCTGTAATTCTGATTCAAAGAGAAGACAAAAGCTTGTGTCAGAGTTGTACTACGTGCGTGCGTGTGTGTGTGTGTGAGTGTGCGCGTGTATTTGTGTGTTCTATGTTAATGTAAATCTGTCAGCGATCATAGTTGTATCACATAGCTTTGTGCTGCTGTCTGACTGTGTGTGTGTGTGCGTGCCTGCGTGTGTGCGCGTGTATTTGTGTGTTCTATGTTAATGTAAATCTGTCAGCGATCATAGTTATATCATAGAGCTTTTGTGCTGTGTGTGTGTGTGTGTGTGTGAGAGAGAAACAGAGGCTGCTCTTCAGCTGAGGCATTTGTTGTAATCTCATCTCATCAATTAGCTCCCTATTGTGTGCAATGATGACAGTGTGACACACACACACACACACACACACGCACACGCGCAGTGTCGGAACTGTCACTCCGAATGGATCGTCACCTTGTCAGAGTAAACTTTCCCGCTCACTCTCACTGTTGATGGTCTATTTTAAATTCCCTCTTCAAACAGATGCTTATCTGTCAGCATCCAGACTGGAATACGCTCTCTCTCTTTCTCTTTCTCTCTCTCTCTCTCTCTCTCCCTCTCTTGCGCTCTCTCTCGCGCTCTCTCTCGTTCTCATGCTCTCCCTCTTTCTCTCTCTCTCGCATTCCCTGTCTCTCTTGCACTCTCTCGCACTCTCTCTCTTGCGCTGTCTCTCTCTCTCACGCTCTCCCTCTCTCTCCCCCCTCTCTCTCTCCCCCTCTCTCTTTCTCTCTCTCTACCTGTCCCTCTGTCATTTTCCCTTCTTCTATCCTTTTATAAGCATATTCACATAAATGTGTGCCACTTGTTCTCTCTCAGTAAATTAATGTTGATTCTCCCTCTCCTCCCTCTTTCTCTCCCTTTCACTCGCTGTCCATATCTCTCTCTCTCTCTCTCTCTCTCTCTCTCTCTCTCTACGCTTACATAATAGCCTCCTGAGCTGGGGGGATCTCGGGGTCATGCGTTGGTTTTCATCTGAGTCAGAAACACACACACACACACACACACACACACACACACACAAATGGCCAAACAGACCCCCCACTCCCCCTTCCATAGCCTTAGTACCAGACCGCGTCCATAGCCTTGGTACCAGTCTCCTCTGTTGTAATCCTGCCATCAATCCATTGCAGTGGCATTTGAAGAGTGTCTTGTGTGTTGCAATTCCCCTTTCCCAGGCTGTGACTTGAGCCCGCACCCACAGGCAGCTTCTGGGCTAATGTTTGTTTATGTTAGTTCTAATGTTTGTTTATGTTAGTTCTAATGTTTGTTTATGTTAGTTCTAATGTTTGTTTCAGCCAACAGACAAATCAAGCGAATGTTGAAGGACAAGGACGGGTGGAATCCTCCCCTGAGGTTGTAGTGAACGAGGAGACGAAGAGGCACACTTCTTAGTGCGTTAGTGCAGAGGCACACTTCTTAGTGCGTTAGTGCTCTCTCAGCATACTCAGGCCACTCAGGTACAGTCCTACTGTGTTATGGAATGGAGTTAACACTTTTGAAGGAAAGATTAACTATTGAAGTGCTTTTATGCTCATGCGTATTTAGTTAGCCTGTGGGTCTTATATTCCTGTATCAGATTCACATCAGGTCGGTGCCCATGTGATCTAACAATCAGAAATAATGTTTGTAAAATTGTATGTAATGTAACATTTTCATACATACTCATTGTGGTGTGTAGTAATGTTGACATTATAAATATTGGAAAGGGTCGTTGTTGTGATGTGGGGTTCATGCCATTAGCTTTAAATGTGCTCAGGTGGTTCATTTCAGGACAGAGCAGCATTCGCAGTGACGATACAAATAGGGCCACAGATCAGAGCTGATCTAAAATCCAAACGTAGCATTACACATGTAATCTGAAGCTAGGGTGCAGCTGAAGATAGGGGTCACCTCAATCTTTTTTTTTCGTACCCTGAAACATGAATCCAGATCCGTTCTGTTAAGTAAGGCAGCTGCCAGTTATAGCAGCATCCCGGTGTCCTGCCCCTGTGGTGTCCTCCAGCGGCAGACTGGAGTTTGTGGGGAGCTGCAGTGTGCCGACGTGTGTGTGATCTTGGCCAGAGCGCCCCTCTCCCACCGCCCCAGGAGCGCCCCTCTCCCACGTGCCCCAGGAGCGCCCCTCTCCCACCGCCCCAGGAGCGCCCCTCTCCCACCGCCCCAGGAGCGCCCCTCTCCCCGCGGCCCAGGAGCGCCCCTCTCCCACCGCCCCAGGAGCGCCCCTCTCCACGTGCCCCAGGAGCGCCCCTCTCCCCGTGCCCCAGGAGCGCCCCTCTCCCCGCGGCCCAGGAGCGCCCCTCTCCCACCGCCCAGGAGCGCCCCTCTCCCACCGCCCCAGGAGCGCCCCTCTCCCACCGCCCCAGGAGCGCCCCTCTCCCCGCGGCCCAGGAGCGCCCCTCTCCCACCGCCCCAGGAGCGCCCCTCTCCCCCTACCCCAGGAGCGCCCCTCTCCCCGCGGCCCAGGAGCGCCCCTCTCCACGTGCCCCAGGAGCGCCCCTCTCCCCGCGGCCCAGGAGCGCCCCTCTCCACGTGCCCCAGGAGCGCCCCTCTCCCCGCGGCCCAGGAGCGCCCCTCTCCACCGCCCCAGGAGCGCCCCTCTCCCCTACCCCAGGAGCGCCCCTCTCCACGCGGCCCAGGAGCGCCCCTCTCCCACCGCCCCAGGAGCGCCCCTCTCCACGTGCCCCAGGAGCGCCCCTCTCCACCTGCCCCAGGAGCGCCCCTCTCCACGTGCCCCAGGAGCGCCCCTCTCCCACCGCCCCAGGAGCGCCCCTCTCCACGTGCCCCAGGAGCGCCCCTCTCCCCGCGGCCCAGGAGCGCCCCTCTCCCACCGCGGCCCAGGAGCGCCCCTCTCCCACCGCCCCAGGAGCGCCCCTCTCCACGTGCCCCAGGAGCGCCCCTCTCCCACCGCCCCAGGAGCGCCCCTCTCCACGTGCCCCAGGAGCGCCCCTCTCCCCCTACCCCAGGAGCGCCCCTCTCCACGTGCCCCAGGAGCGCCCCTCTCCCCTACCCCAGGAGCGCCCCTCTCCC
>NC_045163.1:24039430-24041930 GCF_900700415.2 Clupea harengus | reverse complement strand
AGGTGTGGCCTATGAGTGAGTGTGGAGGTGTGGCCTATGAGTGAGTGTGGAGGTGTGGCCTATGAGTGAGTGTGGAGGTGTGGCCTATGACTGAGTGTGGAGGTGGCTGCCTATGAGTGAGTGTGGAGGTGTGGCCTATGAGTGTGTGCAGGTGTGGCCTATGACTGAGTGTGGAGGTGGCTGCCTATGAGTGAGTGTGAAGGTGTGGCCTATGAGTGAGTGTGGAGGTGTGGCCTATGAGTGAGTGTGGAGGTGTGGCCTATGAGTGAGTGTGGAGGTGGCTGCCTATGAGTGAGTGTGGAGGTGTGGCCTATGAGTGAGTGTGGAGGTGTGGCCTATGAGTGAGTGCAGGAGGTGGCTGCCTATGAGTGAGTGTGGAGGTGTGGCCTATGAGTGAGTGTGGAGGTGAGGCCTATAAGTGAGTGCAGGAGGTGGCTGCCTATGAGTGAGTGTGGAGGTGTGGCCTATGAGTGAGTGTGGAGGTGAGGCCTATAAGTGAGTGCAGGAGGTGGCTGCCTTTGTGGAGTGTGCTCCCCTCCCCTCCCCTCCCCTCCCCAGCCCCAGTGCCATTAGTGCACAGCTGGATGTAGAGGACAGGGACTCAATGAATCATGAGCCCTCATCTTTACTCATGGAGCGACAATCCACTATGATTTATTAATGTATGCCTGTGTGTGTGTGTGTGTTCTATGTTTGTGTGTCTTTATGCTGATATGTGTGTGTGTGTGTGTGTGTGTGTGTGTGTGTGTGTGTGTGTTGCTGTCTGTTTCACCTCGTCTCTTCAGGCGGACCCGGTGATCGTGCTGAATGACGACAACGCCGTGGTGGTCACGTCCAATCGGCTGCTGGAGGGAGGCGTGCCCCCGCTGGAACAGGGCATGGTGGTTGGTCAGCTCACCCTGGCCGACGCCCTCATCATCGGCAACTGCACCGCTCAGGTTTCTCCTCTGCCTCCCTTTACCGGAGTGTTCTCTTACGCCAGGCTTACACTGTGCAATTTACACACAGATTTACTGCCACTGAAGAATTCAGTGTCGTCACTTCATTTCATCATGAATTGGATAGCTTAATAAATGTGTTCAGTAAATTGTACCGCGTTCAAATAAGTTACATGTTAAAATATGTCCCAGGCATGTTTAACAAGCATTAACAAGCATGTTTAACGGTGAACGAAACGTTTGAAACTGAATGAACACATGAGGAGTTTGTCTTTGTTGTGCAGCGTAAGCCTGACTCTGTGGTCCTCATTTCCTGTGCTGTCCCATCGATTTCACAAAATACCATTATATTATATTTTACACTTTTACACCAACAAAGCAATTCTGACACTATCAAACCAAAATGAGCCTGTTGGGAGAAACGTATTAATAAACCTCTTCATTGGTGTCATAGGAGCTCAGGCAAAATAATTTCCATTTTGCAAAGACAATCCTTTCCCCCAAATCTTTTCCATATAAATGTGATCTGGTGTAAATGTGGTCACCCTGTGAAAAAAAAGTCTTCTCTTTGTACTATTTCCCTCCGACAACTCTCTCTGTATCACTCTACACTCAATTGCTGCCTGCACAGGATAACATGGAAGTAAAGGTAGGCTGCTCTTTTATTGAAATAAACCCGTTAACAGACCAACACTGAGCAACAGGCTTGGCATTGATGAGATCAAATCATGTGATAATGAAATGGTCATGGTTATTACATGACGACATTGTGGTAACCGTCTGAACATTTTTGTATGGCTTTTTCGAGCCAGAACACGTAGTTCCTATCACGGTCCTTGCTGAAGAATTTGGACTTCCAATTTTCTCCAAAAATGGCTAATTAGCACCCTTAAAAGTCCTAATGGCATTGTTTGGCTGTAAACCAGTATAATGGTATTTGGTGAAAAATGATTGCTCGTCCCCTCTTCTTTTACTGGCTCTGGTTAAACATCGTCTTTGTTGCCCTTTACACCAAGCTTGAGTCCTTTTTTTTTTCCTTTTCTCAGTCCATCTGCCTCATTGATCAGAAGCACTAGAGTTCTGTGAGGGGTCTGGGTCACATCTGGGCCAGGGACGCTTGATAAACCTTTGCTCCTTACTTTGGAAAATGGTTTGAGAAAGTATCGCTGTGGTGTCAACATGGCAACATTTTGTTTTAATAGCTGAAACAACCTATACCATAGTCTAAAGGCACTGTCTCCCCATATCCTGCCTGCGGTGGTCACGATTCATTTCTGCCCTGTTAATGGCTGACAGGTATTGATCTTGAAAACTGAAATAGTAGTGTGGAAAAAGCTTTTAAACTGGCTGAACCGCTTAGAACACGTTAGATGCCCACAAGACCAGGTCCTGGTTCTTTCCCTGATCTTTCTCACAATGAACTTTAGTTCCAGTTCCCCCAGTTCTTTTTAGTTCCAGTTCTCCCGGTTCTCTTGGTCTACGGCTTTGCTCCATGTGCTTGTCCAGTAAAAACAGACAGGTTGGAGGTTTGATCATGAATAGCTGGGTGTGTGCAGTGAGGA
>NC_045163.1:23934430-24034430 GCF_900700415.2 Clupea harengus | reverse complement strand
AATGGTAGTTCTTAATTCTGCACCCACTGAATGAAGTAGTAGGGATTGCTAAAGACTGCCCTCTTGTGGCCGATCACGTCATATTATATTCACTTCGCAGAGAGCAGCGAAGGTGGAAGTGCAGTTTTGTTCCGGCCTTGGGTGGCTCTGTGGTGTCAAACCACCATTTACTCCAAATAAAACGTTCAGACAAAGGCTTATATTTCATTCTGACAGCAGATAAAATTACCTAAAAAGAAAAGAAAATAACCCATAGCAGCAAACACAGAAGCTCAAATGCAGATGGACAGAGTGAAGCGTAAGCCTGTGATTGGCTGAGGTGCCCCTCATTAACCAGTTAGCAATTAAGAGAGGTGTGGGCTGTGGGCTGTGGGCGGAGCCTCAGGGAGCGGATCCTGAGGGAAATGGAATTTAGACGAATCACAGCGTAAGGAATGTCTACAACACAGCAGTGACAATTGAATATATGATGTATATGAAGTGTGATGTGAATTGAATTGTTTTAGTTTTCTTCTCTTTACAGAATTTCACTAATCTCTTCGGACAGCCAATCGTCTGCCTCCTCTCCCCTACGGCCTACCCTAAGAGCATGCAAGGTGTTTACTTTATAGATATTTACATATCAGTAAATTTACTGCAGTTGTGTTACACAGCTCAGATTATATATATCAGTAAATGTACTGCAGTTGTGTTACACAGCTCAGATTATATATCAGTAAATTTACTGCAGTTGTGTTACACAGCTCAGATTATATATCAGTAAACTCACTGCAGTTGTGTTACACAGCTCAGATTATATATCAGTAAATTTACTGCAGTTGTGTTACACAGCACAGATTATATATCAGTAAACTCACTGCAGTTGTGTTACACAGCACAGATTTGTAGCAATCGCTACAGAGACAGGACCCGGGAGCAGCTCAGAGCTGACGTTTAAGAATGACGTTGTCTTGTATTACATATGAGATCATGCTTTTTAAAACATTTTTAAAACATATTTATTTAAAAATGTATCAAGTTACATATCCACATATCTGGATTAGACTCTGCTTTATTGGTCTGTAATCTCCCACAGATCTGCATGGTTATGGCACACTCATCCTTGCCAATATCCTATGATGATAAACTTCATTATCAAGACTTTCATCGTCCGTTTCTCTCCTCTAACACTAGTTCTGTTGTTCTGTGGTTCTGTGGTTCCGTGGTTCTGTGGTTCCGTGGTTCTCTCCTCTAGACCAGTCTCAGCGGGGCAGCCTCTTCACCCTCTTCCTGTACAACCCCCTCATGGGCTTCCTGTCTGTGTGTGGACTCAGCAGCATGCGCCGGGGATTGTGGGAAAAAGCCCAGGAGTTCCTTCGTAAGGTGTACCGTGACATCGGCCAGCTGATCACACGCTCACGGGCCATAGGTACGCGCCGCCATCACAGAGCCATGAGCCTGATCGAGAGCAGTCTGTGGTGCATATATACATACAAACATGATTTTGCTTTCTGTTGTTAATGTGAAGAAGGCCTTCACTTTCCTTTTATGTGTGACAACCTTGTGTATGTTTTGTCTCTGTCTGTGTGTGTGTGTGTGCCTGTGTGTGCCTGTGCGCATGTGTGTGTGTGCGCGCAGACCAAGCCTTCTTGCAGTTCTATGGGGATGAGTTTCTGCGGTTGCTGATGATTCGGTTTGTGTTCTGCTCAGCGACACTCCGACTGCACAAACTCTTCCGGGTAAGAACACCTCTACTTAAACCTTATATCTGTTCTGTACTCTTCTGGGTAAGAACACCTCTACTTAAACCTTATATCTGTTCTGTACTCTTCCGGGTAAGAACACCTCTACTTAAACCTTATATCTGTTCTGTAGCCATTCAGTTTACTCTTGAGGCACGTCAAAAATTCAAACTGGTATTATATTACAATATCAATTCTTATCAATATAAATGTATATAATGTTATTCTTGCTTGTTCAAGTGCTATCAAATTAAATTCAAACTTGTACAAGTACTGTCAAACTGTATACCTTAAATTAATTGTTCTATGTTTATAAATGTGTTCTTACACTTTGTATAGAGGAAATGTCTGTTCTGGTGACAAGTTTTTCTCTCTTTTTTTTGTGTGTTCTTGAAGGAATCTCGGAGCTTTCCGGATTCTTACCCCCAGCTTCCAAAACAAGACACAATAGAGAACACCGCCCTTCAGAAACACGTGCATGAACTAGCTGCCATGTTGGACGTACAGAACCTCTTCTGTGACAGCACGCTGGATAACTATTGACCATATCGACTATAAAACACACACACACACACACACACACACACACACACACACACCCACACACACATACTTTACAGACAAAAAGGCAAACATCTCTATTAAGATCTTTGCATATTTCTTCTGAATGAACTTTGCTGTTTTATCTAATCTTATTTAGTGCTAGGTTATTCTTTGCCAAATGTTTTTTTTGTGGAGATGTTCAACCTTGCAGTCCACTTATTATTTCACATCTCAAGACCGCTCTTGAAGCAGTGACAATGGAAACAGTCAAATATGTCCGCTGGCAGCTCTCTTAACCGTAGCTGTAAAGGTAAACAAAATAGGCACCCTTTGAGAACAGAATAGAGAAGAAGAAAAAGTATCACTAGTATAGAGGGAAAACTCCGGAAAGACACCACTGCCTGTTTTGATTCCAGCTCTTCTCCTCTCCTCCGGTAGTCTTTGGACTCCATGTTCGCAAAGTTTACACGCCTCGTCATCCTCTGACTTCTCTCTTGCATGTGCATTCGATCGTCTTTGACACTCTGATGTTAATGGCTTGCCTTTCTTTGTCCTCTTGAGTTTCTTAACGCCATTTTGTCGTCTTCTGTACTAACTTGAGTCTGACCAACTTGAGCCACAGCCCTTTTGGAAGAAGCTCTTCTGTGGTATGAGCCCCTTGTGTTTCGGGATGAATTCTCCAGTCCAACGGTTCCTCGCCGGACTGGGATGCATTTAAGAGGGCGTGTGTGTCGTCTAAACGTTTGTGGAGTTTTAAATGATATATTCCACCGAAGAGGATATTTTAGCACGTTTGCCAGTAGTGTGTGTCCCTGTCCATAGAAACGATTTTATATTCCACTGTCCGGTGTATATGTGGTGGACTATACTATCCAAAAAGGATTATCTTGTTTTTGAAGCTCAACGGAAGAGTGACGAACAAAGCAAATATCCCTATACAAATATAGATATGTATATAAGTGTGTATAGACCTGGGGGAAAAATTAACATGTGAGGCTGCAAGATGTTTTTATTTCTGTCTTTCATGTAGCTGAGGTTCCTTTAATGGTAGAAGAATTGTGAAAAGATGGTTCTGTGCAGTTGGCCCAGACAGTGTCCCTACACATACACACACACACACACACACACACACACCGCCTCCCGTCCACTCCCTAAAGCTGGAGTTTGTGAATGAACCATGATGCTGTCATGCCACAGTGCCCCCTGCTGTTCTGTTTGGCTCACTGCAGCCAGCCTACATTCCAAGGACATCCTGAAAATGAGCCCACTGAGAAGACTGCCGCTGACTCCATTGCTTTTAAATTGCTGGGTTTGAATTGGGCCATCCCAACAGGGGAATATAGGCCAATAACCCTGTTAATAGCCTTTTTTCTGTTTATTTTGTTAATTTAAGTCGTGATATTGTTCACAAATGAAAAAAAAAAATGGTTAGCATTTTGATGAGGAGGATAATGAGAACAATAATAATAATAGTCTTGCACTTTACTTGTACTGAAGTTTGACCCGATGTTGTTCGTTGTGCTGTTGGTAATGTCAGAGGCATGTCAGAGACCACAATAACACACTATTGTCTTATCTTAACCCCATGTGCATCCAGCACTCCTGAGCCCGTTTTTCAAACTCCATATCTGCTGTATAACCGTGCACACACACACACACACACACACACACACACACACACACACACACACACACACACACACACACACACACAGAGACCAAGTTCCAGTGACGAGAACGAATGAACCTGCTGCGCACACTTGTGTCTTCCCCATTCAGCGTGACAGTTCCCCCTCAGACAGGACGTCTGCAGGGTCTATGAGAGCGTCACAGGAAGAGCAGCCCCCCCACACACACACACACACAGCCCAGCGCCGCTGTTCTGAGAGTGACTGATTGGTAGTCCTGTCCTCTGGAAGCACAAGACCCGGCCAGTCGGTTCCAACATTCCAGCACCTTCCTCCTATACTGAGACCACCCTACCCCTACAGACACATGCACACTTATGACAGACTGAACAACCCTTTCCTCTGTGATTTCACGTCAATACATTTCTGATATGCCTTTTAAAAATATGTTTTGTATGTCTTTCTTGAAAAACATGGCATGTAGCATTTTGTTTGATTTTTAAATGTGTTTTGTTTAACCTGTTTTTTTTTTCTACTTGTTTGTCACCTTTATTTGCTTACATGGACTTGACCCCCGCAGATGCACCCAATCACTGCCAGACTTAATCAGCCACAACATTCTTCTGAAATAGTCACAGTCCCTGTGAACCAAACTGGAGAAATCCAGAATTCGTTTTTTTTTTTTTCTCTTAATTTTTACCAATGGACATTAGACAGGGCATGGAAGAAGACCCATGGTGAAGGCCTCTAGAGGAAGCTCAGATTAGAGTTCAGAAGTCTCTCTGTCCTCCTGCTTAGCTGTGTATTGCCAGCACAGGGTGTCATCAGAAAGCAAGTTCTTCATCAATGACCTACCTATGACTTTTTACACACGTTGTACACACAGCCTGGTTTCTATGGCAGCCTTAGGACCCGTGGCACTTGCTGGGACCGAATGAAGGATTCTGGCGGGGGGGAAAAGCACAGGCTAGATGCACATATCTGCTCCCCACCCCATTCTCACTTTGCATATGTGACCAAACTGGAACTTTAAGACTTAAGCAAGACCAAGAGGAGAGGACGACCGCTGCCCTACACCCTACCGGAGCTGTAAGCCGAGCTTCTGACACTTTGTTCATGACCGCATTTTTCTACCAACAACACAAAAAGTGAAGGCAAGAGCTTTTGTCGATGTACCCATGTTTTAAGGGAAAAACCGAGATGTACAACACTGTCAAAATGTTGAATAACAACCTGTTTAGAAGGCTCTGGGTTGCGACGCCTGTCCTGTGGTTGGCCTGGGCCTCCTTTGAAGTGTTACTTGATTAGTACGGGTGATTTTTCTACCGGTTCCTACTGTTGTGGGAGGGAACGATTTCACAAGTGATGTAATGGTCAGAATACTCTTTCTTTATAAGTTAAGGGTTTCTAGAGTTGCTAGTTGAATTGACTTGCATTGTCCACCCATCTGTGTTTTTAATCACTTATTCTATATGTGCTGTGTCCCATTTGTTGCCAAACTTATATTTGATGTTATTGTTGTTAAGATAAAAAAAGGACAAGAAAAAAAAAAGAAATATGACAAAACCAAAACATGCAAGCTTTTTCTTTTTTTCAGAATGCTATTTAAACTATTAAAACTTTATGATTGTTTTGTTTAATTTGTGTGTGAGCTTAAGACTTATTTCACTCCTGCAATCAAGCCTTTGGTGGTTTTAGCTGTTAGTGCGTTTATGAGCCATGCTGGCTTTTTTTCATATGGGAAACTGGTCTTTAATCACCCATCGCATCAGTTCACTGTCACCAGCTTACAGTAGTTTTTCACAACGATGCTAAATTCTAACTGCAGTTCCTACCTGTGGAAAAAGGTCTCTTGAGTGTATCTTTTCAAAAGAGATGCCATTAGAAGCATGAGGGCAAATGGTTATCATCAATCATCAACCACATTTCCCTCACAGGTTTTTTTCCCCCTTTTGAAATTGAGAATTTTCTCACTTCATGTGACGGATTGAAGGAAGGATACAGGCTGAGATGAAGGTTGGATTCAATTTTTTTATACGAGGACTTCTGAGCTGTCATCCTGTAGAGGTGACTGCCTCATTTGATCAAAAATCCCCTCCTGACCCTGTTTCAGTGAAAGAAGCACCTCTCTGTTTGCTGTTTTCCATGTTAAAGAGGCTGCAAA
This sequence comes from Clupea harengus, assembly GCF_900700415.2. NCBI lineage: Eukaryota > Metazoa > Chordata > Actinopteri > Clupeiformes > Clupeidae > Clupea > Clupea harengus. Next base: position 24,028,374 of record NC_045163.1, on the reverse strand, counting down.
TCACCCACTTAAGCAGTATCGCACATACACATAAACACAAGGAATAACAAATGAACTGAAATCAGTTTACAATTTATTTCAAATTGAAATGAAAAATATGGATATGCATTTGAATTTTGCGGCTGATTATTGGCGGATAAATTAAATATTCCTGTTGCTGCGGTATGAAACCAGAAGCGCTCGATGCACTGTGGTGTTGCACGGACCTAGTAGAGCTCTTCGTCAGTGCTGAGCCTGTAGGAGTGACGCTGATTGGTAGCGAGTTTGATCTGTGGGCACCGCGGAGTCAGCCACTGGAGTAACAGGATCCCAGATACCCGCTCACACTCATCAAACATTCACAAGCCTCATGCGCCCGGGCGTCTTTTCACATCTTTCTGCCCCCCCTCCCTCATCCTCCTCCTCCTCATCCACTCCCCCCACCCTTTCATCTGTATCTCTCCTCGTCCGTCGCCTCGTAACGCCTTGTCTGTTCCCTCAGGGGAAAGCGAATACAGGAGGAGAAATGGGGTCAGTTGGGAGGTGGGGCTCGGCGAGAAGAAGGAATGAACAAGGGTGAGATTTGTGACACTTTGCCAGGGCTACTTTACAGATGACAGTGTGGAGAGTTAAGAGGGTACGGACTGCATAGTTAGCATGCCACATTCTGATAAGAGCCAGTGCCATTCAGGGGCGGAGATCCCATTTCATTGCAGGGGGGGACAATACATGGTCAAATTTCAGAGTGTAATTCCGGGGGGGGGACATGAAAAAATTGCTTTCACGAGAGCTAGCATAAACTGCTAAATACCGAATTCTCTTTTAGAATTATCTAAACAGCATTAAATGTTCTAACACGAAATATCTATTCACAGACAAATAATGTCCAAAGTTCAAGAGAACTTGATGCTCAAAATAAGTTATAAAACAGCTCATCAGGGAATCGAACTAGCAACCTTTTGAATACAATACGACTTCTCTACCTCCTGCCATTCCATAGTACAATACCAGCATAGTTCATACACGCCAGAAAAAGATGACATTAATTTAACTTAAGATAATTTAACAAATCTGGAGAGGCACTGAGATGTAGACCTACGTTTATTAACTAGCATGAACCTGCCCTGACAGGACAGTGTCCTAGACTGTCTGGCTAGCTATCTTAACTGTGTTAATTACCGGCATGCGTGTGTTATCGGCAAACGTTCACGTTGTCATGCCAAACCATTAATAAACTTATGTATACTTGTGCATATCGGATTGGAACTTCGTAAATGTAGTTTAGAAAAAAAACTTCTTCTTTACATGTTCTTACTGCGTTCGAGAATGAGGTAGATCTCTTTACATATCTTGTATCATAGCGGCAGCGACAGGGGAGAGAGGAGGAAACAGTCTGACAATCTGACCGTGTGCTACTGGGCTGATTAACTGAAACACGGAGCTGCCGGTAGCCCTGCCCGTTGGAAACAGCATGTGAACCAACCCACTTTGAGGAATAGGGGGAACATGATTTTTCAACACTTAAAAAACACATTTTTTACGTCTATAATTAGCACCGCTTGTGTCGTTGTATTTTTTTTTTTTTTTTTTTTTTTCAATGATTGTTGGGGGGGACAACTTTATGGTAGGGGGGGACACGTCCCCCCCGTCCCCCCCGGGATCTCCGCCTATGGTGCCATTGTACATGGCCTGAATAGCGGGGGTACTGTACTTTAGCCTCTGCTAACGGTGCTGTGTGGCTTTTTTCATTATCGTTCAACGGAATGACATTCTGGACCGAGTCAGTGTGTGAAGCCTTCGGTTTGAGCTGATAGCTGTGCTTCTGTAAAGATACATCAAACTCAAGTCCAGGGGAGCGGGCAGCTGTAAAACCCTATTTCAAAGAAAACGCAACTGCAGCAAGACCGTTTTCTGAAGGCATATACAGGACCATTAGTTCTGGGGATTTATGGGACACGGGCACATAACTCAGTGGTTACATTACAATCATGAGACATTTGAGTCAAAGACCAGCACACTGAAAAGTCTCTTGAGGTGATGTGTTCTTTTGAAGCACAAGAGCCACAAAGGTTGACAGTCTCGCTCTCGCTCTCTCTCCATCTCTGCGGAAGTGCGGATCCTCAAGCCTGGTGTCTTTTTTTCCCAATAAGGAAAGTAGGACGGCACGCAGAGCAGAGCTGGAGTGGTGGATGAAGAAGCAGGAAGGAGGATGGCACTGCCAGCAGGTCACACTAAAATAAACACAAAAAAAATCACCTTTTTCAGGCCATGCGGAGGATGTCCTCAAGTAGCCAGCCAACCCAAAAGGATATAAAGTATATAGGATGAACTGCACTGTTTTCGGAAAGGAAGACTTTGCCACCACCCCCACCTCATGGCTAACCCAAAAGGATAGAAAGAATATAGGATGAACCGCACAGGTTTCGGAAAGGAAGACTTTGCCACCACCTCATCCCCCCAACTCCCCCACTAAGTTGACATGAAACAACCTTTCTTGAGTAGTTCTGACAGTGAAGGTGGAGAGCACTAGAACACATTGAGGTATTTCATGTACACAGGGTCAATATAAGGAAGATCAGACAAAGGACACAACAAAATGAAGGACAAGTCTTCCGTGTGGTGGTGATCCATGAGCTTTATTACAGCAGGCACTTTACAATGACCCCCCCCCCCCCTTCCAGTCCCCCTTCCCCATTTTTACACTGGCCCTCTGTGTGTCTAAATACAGCTCCAGAACTTTATATTAAATGTACTCTCTCTGTACAAAACATGAGAATGAGGGACAAGGAAGAAAACAAATAAAATCGGATTATTAAACACTGATTTCATCCAATATCACAGACAAATAGGCTCACCAACTGTCAGGCTTTAATTCTTACACATACACATACACACACGCTCGTTCTCTCCCTCCCTTTCTATCTCATACACACACATACACAGTGTTTTTATTACCACATTGGCTAAACATACCTCACACTGTTAAATGTTGCATTTTCACTGCTGCTTTTTCAACAGCTCTTTTTCTGTGTTCATGTCAACCACATGACCCCATCCAATTACACACACACACACACATACACACATACACACACACACACACACACACACACACACACTCTATGCTGATGGTTTTCAACAGACTTCTCAAATAATTTATGAAACTGCTGTATGAATATGAATCTTTTCCCTCTCCGGCCCCCGATCAGAGAAACAGCATTCCGACTGTGTACATATCAATGTCCGTCAAAATAATAATATTTCCTCGTAGTGTGTGGTGTTTTTTTATTTCACGCTTTCCAGAACGGCCTGATGGGTTTTTATCTTCAGGAAGAAAGAGTGTGGCATTTATCAAGAACGATCTACTTTCTCTCCAGCGAACCGCCTCCTCTCCCTCCGGTCTCCAGTCAGTGCTTCATCGTGACGCTTCTCTCCCTCTCTCTCTCTCCCCCTTCTCCTCCTGAAGGACCCCCCGCCTCCTGTCAGACTGTCTTTCTGGCCGTCAACACTCGCACGATGCACCCGAGACCTCCGGCGGCATAGGCCTGCGTGCGAGGGATGGATGAAGGGGAGGGAGAAAAGAAGGAAGAAAGACAAAGAAAGACAATTTGTTGAAATTAATCCTTCATTACACTGAAACATTTTTTTGTCAGCATGCGGAACCTTTCAGTCAATCACGACTGGCAAAGCGAAATGGTAATCTATTAGAGCCGGAAAACCTCCCCCCATCGCTGGAAACCCATGCAGGAGGACTGAGATGAGGTGTCCCTGAGCTGGGGGACTCTGAGATGAGGCGTCCCTGAGCTGGGGGACTCTGAGATGAGGCGTCCCTGAGCTGGGGGACTCTGAGATGAGGCGTCCCTGAGCTGGGGGACTCTGAGATGAGGCGTCCCTGACTCTGAGATGAGGCCTCCCTGAGCTGGTTCCCAGGAGGAGACATAGATGAGAACACTCTGCAGCATCCATCCAGCCCTGAGGCAGAGCACAGCGTGTTTACAGAGGCCTCTTCCTCCTCTTTGATGAGGACAAATGAAAGAATCGGCATAAATAAACTCAAGTAGGCCACTTGCCGAGTGTCAACTAAGAGACTCAGCAACTAAAACATTCAGTGCACTTTGACCTTTTGAACTATACCTTTTCATTGTCTATTTTGACCAATAGCCTACCTATCTGCTGACCTGGGGAGTATAACGGAAATCAACTCCTAACAATAAATCATAGAAATTACATCCTGCATTATTTTTTTTTTTTACATGTTTTCATTTCACATGTGTGCATTGAGCCTCAAACATCAGTGACATTTGGACAACAACATACAGTCCATTTCAAGACATCGTAATGAGGGAATTAACTTAATTTCGCAATTGTATTCCTGTTGTAGACAAAAATCCGGACCCCATTGCTGCACTGGAAAATCTTCCCTTGAAAAAAGGATTGACAGCTGTCCATCGATCACTGAAACAAGCTGACCAACTGTTCCACTGGGCACAGAGGACCAATTGATCTCCGAGGCATAGGCAACGGCAAGCCTGATGAATAGCTGCTGAATCAGGGCAAGACATTTCCCAAAAATACCAACAGAGTAGAAAGAATCAGCCCAGACAAGCCACTGCCTGCTGCTGCTGCTGAGACACACGCCCTGTGGCATCCTGAGGTTAATGTAATAACACTAAAGTTCAACAAGGACGAGCCTTTAACTCCCCTTTTACTGGGCACTTCACGGAAAAAGTATTGATGATTTGAAATGTATTTACTCATTTTCAAAACCGTTTTCTTTTATTGCCTTATCAAAGTTTGCCATTTGCGTCGGTCTATGGAGAACAGGAATACAGGCTGCTACATCTTCATCTATTAGCCCCTAGCGTAGTCAACACATCCCACTGGAGCCTTCTAAGGCACACAGCTCAAAACAGACTCACTGATGCAATACAAGGGAGGTTAAAGCAACCATCTCATCCCACCCTGAGCATGGAGGAGAAATCCCACCCGCCACACAGACATGGCCACTGACATCACTGACTCCTCTCAATGTGAGAATGATTTCAGCATCTGAGTGCTGATGTCTGTATATATTCACTATGACTGTAAGTGTCTTGCATCTATCCCTGTTCTGCATACCAACTGAGCTCATCAATGGCACGCTCAGTTAGACGAACACAGCTGATTTCAGCTAATCAAGAGCATTTTAATGACACAGACTTTAATTAATCAAGCTTGCGTAGAGCAGGGACAGATAAAACATCCATAATGCAGGGGCAGAGCCGAAGCAGGACTTACCTCACCTACAGCCTCCCCTTTAACTAAAGCACAACAACTTACCTCACCTACAGCCTCCCCTTTAACTAAAGCACAACTTACCTCACCTACAGCCCATCCTTTAACTAAAGCACAACAACTTACCTCACCTACAGCCTCCCCTTTAACTAAAGCACAACAACTTACCTCACCTACAGCCTCCCCTTTAACTAAAGCCCAACAACTTACCTCACCTACAGCCTCCCCTTTAACTAAAGCCCAACAACTTACCTCACCTACAGCCTGCCCTTTAACTAAAGCCCAACAACTTACCTCACCTACAGCCCATCCTTTAACTAAAGCCCAACAACTTACCTCACCTACAGCCTGCCCTTTAACTAAAGCCCAACAACTTACCTCACCTACAGCCCATCCTTTAACTAAAGCCCAACAACTTACCTCACCTACAGCCACCCCTTTAACTAAAGCACAACAACTTACCTCACCTACAGCCTCCCCTTTAACTAAAGCCCAACAACTTACCTCACCTACAGCCTGCCCTTTAACTAAAGCACAACAACTTACCTCACCTAAAGCCTGCCCTTTAACTAAAGCACAACAACTTACCTCACCTACAGCTTCTCCGTTAACTACAACACCACAAAGCTCATTTGGACACCTTATGGATGGCCAGCTGCATCAGAGATAAGTGGACCATCCATGTAAACGTGCTGCATTTCTCCCCCAAGGCAGCGTGGACGGGTCGGGTCGTGTCTCACCTTTTCGTGCCACTGCAGCAGAATGGCGCTGCTGTTGTCTGAGGGCCTCTCGAAGCCTCTGTAGATGTACTTCATGAGCAGGTCCACGCCGTTCCTGTCCAGGGACTTCACCGCCGGCTCGATGTCGCTGTTTTTGAAGGACGTCAGCACCTTCATCATTACTGCCTGAGCTCTCTCCTGACAGGGTGGCAAGGATGGAGGGAGCAAACACATTTATTACAATCGCATTTCTATGTGTCCGTCTTCGACTTACAGATTGATTTGTTCTTGTATTGTGTCATACTGTAGAGTGCCTGTATGGTTAGGGTCAAACCAATACACTTTTTCATTTATACCTGAAAAAGACTGTGATAAATAAACGGTTGTGGCTGTGATGCTCATGACACATGTGCATGCATGTGTGTGTGTGTGTGTGTGTGTGTGAGATGACTAACTCCTGGGGCGTCTCATTCAGACCTTGGTGTGGCCCAGGAAGTGATTAGCAGCTACTGACTCAGTATCCCATCAGTTGCGCCCTCTTAGTCCACAAACACTGAGAGAACGCGTTTATGATAACACCACGCGAAAGGGCCAACCAGACACATAGGAAACAACTATCTGCACTGTCACTAATTAGTATTAGTGAAAACCCTCATCAAATATTAGCCATCAGTGCTAGTAAAAAACTGGATGCATTTGAAATGAGTGAAACACAAGTTTCAAAAGGTGTGGTTCAGACTCATGAAGTTAATGTTGTTTTGCCCCACCCCTGCAGTGGCCCACCGATACACTAAGCAGCTGCACCTCCTAGCTTTTAAAAACGTCTCAAAAAAATTCACACAATCAGTACAAAAATATTGTGGGAGACTTCAAGCTTGTTTTTTGAACATGGACTGTACTTCTCTGGTGAACAGATGAGAGGAGGTCGTTCGTACCTTGACTGCCGGGTTCTTGGTGTGTATGGGTGGGTTCTTCAGGGCGATGTGAAAGGCCGTCATCATTTCTCCTGTACATTGCAGCTGGTTAAGGAACCTTAGGACAAGGACTGTCACTTCTCCTCTAGTTACATGATATACAGAAATACATTTCATATGAACTGGTTTCTTTTTTTTTTTTATAGTTCAAACAAACATAGTGCATAAGATAGACTTCAGAGCCTTTTCCTAGAGATCTCTGATAAAGTTGTCCCTTCGCCAGCCTGCAGTGAAAGTCTTGCCAAAGCACACACCTCTTCTTTCACAACGTGAGATGCACGACGCACAGACAACTGTGGAAGGGTCTGGTGGGAGGAATCCCTCCAAGGACGAATCGCATTTCCAGAGCCAGCCCAGCTCACTACTGTGGGCACTTCTGACAACCACCCCTGTTTAATTACCCCTGTGCCATAAGGCAATCAGCCCGTCCATAAAGAAGACACAGAACTATTCCAGCTCCGGGCCTTTCCTATTTTATTAATAGGGAAAATATGAATGGTGGTTAAAATATCACAACAGCTGCGGAGTACAGCTAAAAATAACCCCAGCGCATAACCCTGATGCGCACCTCGGAACCAGACAAGCCCCCCCTTCTCTTCTTGTCAAGCACTTTACCAGAAAGCGCCATGTTGAAAGCTTGAAACCGTTTCAGCGGTTATGTGAGCTTGTTGAAATCGGCATGCACAGGCAGGAAAATCCCCCAGGCTGAAGTTGTGCCACCTCCCCAATCTCAAATGAAGTCTTATCTGCGGAGATCACACCCTTCATTCTAAACAGTCCTTTCCTGTTCAGTATCGAGCTAGCAGAGGACCCACCGCCCTCCAATGGGGACCCAGGTCTCCAGAGGCTCCACTGTTTCTGCATTCAACGGCAAAACTTTCAGCTAAAACTCCAGGGAGTCCAGAAATAACATTACTTTTGATTCATAACAAATAAAAAAACAATGGCAAGAGGAGACACACACACACATAGTGTTAGTGTTTTTATATATATATATATATAAACACTAACACTATATATATAAAAACACTAAAGAAGAGCTGAATTTGTTTTTAAAAAGCACAGGCCTTGTGACATAGGAGAGGGCTTGGTAAGACACACTTGTGCCAGTTGTTCATCTAGGCCCTTATTTACACAGGGCATACTTAGTGTTTAGGGGAACAGAATGTCAGTGTCAGTCAGAATGACGCTGGCATAGACAGATAGGGTGTGAACTGCCAAGTAGCTGTCATTTCATAAGCAAAGCCTTGTCTTCATAAGATCTTATTTGGATGGCGAAGACTGAGGGCTGACTGCTTAGCTCTAGTACCCTCTACCCTTAGCTTTTGCTGAACACTCTCTGTAACCGGACTGGTTTACAACAGATGACAGCACATTACAACCCCTACCTAGGCTTCCTGAGAAAAAAGGCCCACGACCTTAAAGTTGTATACCTGCTGAGCAAACACACACAAACAAAACCCAGCCAACCGAAAGCAACAGGCACCACAGCCCAGGGAACGAGGCCCACCCGCATCAGCTCACCTGGACTGGCCCGCGAACCAGACAGGAAGAGGTCCGGGTTGCAGGTGTACGCCTCAGTGAGTGCCTGCGTGACCCGGTGCTGCCGGAGCACACCGACAGCCCAGGGTCTGGTTCAGGAGAGGACTGCAAGTCAGCATCTTTTAGCTCCTCTTCTTGGAGATGGACGGCAGTTAGCTGAGGTGACTGCCAAGCCTGTGACTGAGTTTGCTCTACAGTGGTGTCCTTCCACAGGGCGTGTAGCTGTGTCGCTGTGTGTCGTATAGACGCTCAATAAGCACATATCAGTGCATTACAAATGTCAGCTTTGTCATTGCATGAAGACCACACAACATGCACAAGATGAGAACATTTGTATCATCGCTCTGACCCTGTACATATCCGCTTCATTAGCTTCTTGCTGCTGGGAGTGTGCCAGGCCTCCTGGGCTTAGCCAGTTAGTTCAGGAACAACAGGTGCCCTAGATATCATCGCTATAATCAACTTGCCACATCAGAGGCCCACATGACGGAAGGGAACCAAAAAGAAAAAGAGAGAGATCAGATGCAAATGACAGGCCTTCGGCTGTGCCGTCACGCTCTGGACCACATAGATTGGCAAATGAGGATTCAAAACTTGACACCACCTCTGGCCTTTGTTCGTTTACTGTTTAAAGGGCACAGCTTCAACCAGAGGGATAGGTTCTGTTCGAGTCCCCTATCTAGTTACTGGTGTCTTGACCGCACCTCACCTCTTCACTTCACTTCACTTTTGTGACCCTGGCCTAGGGTTTCTGGGACAATGGTTCTATAGTCGATGAGGGTGTTTGGAGTCCATGGTCTGCTCCATGGTGACCACCAATACAAACACAAGCCTAACCGGCCTCCATTGTATTCTGCCCTGTCTAAATATGTTAACATATGTGCTAGGACACCACAAAGAAATTGCTGGCATCAGAGGTAGTTCATCAAGTACTCTAAACCTCAACTCTGATACCTGAGAAGGTTTTCAATAAAATATAACAATTTCAGTACAAGGACAAGGACATCAAATGTTATTTGTGACAGCAGACTCATTAAAACAAACAGCATGCATTAAGAAGAACCACAGAACTCCGACTGACCTCTAAAGACACGAAGTCGTAAAAGTAACCTTCACGCCAAAAGTGTTCGAAGTTACTCCTTAATACAAGATTAAGTAAACAGTTTAATAGCTTACACTTTCCAGTTTCCAGGCACTGGCTGGATTTATGGGCATTACCTACCACGGACAACTACTGAACTGGCTAAAAGAACGAACCTTACATGCTAAAAGGTCCATGACTGCCAACCTGCAAAAACCTGCTAATATGAAGCTAACTTAATTTCAACAATACAATACCCACCTTCATAAGGTCTGTAACTTTAGCTTGTGGAATAGCTCCAAAATTATTTCTCTTTCCTTAAAATAAAAATACAAAAACTGTGCCGTCATGTTCTTCTGGACACTCAACATTTCCCTAACGTTACTGTCAAAGTTGACTGGCTGGATTGTGCGAAAACGGCGGGCAGCACTGTTTTATTTGTTTTTTAACTGGGACTTTAGGTTGGCTTGTTAACCAGAACAACACTGGGTCAGATTAGTCTGCAGCTGCACTGTAAACACGAGCGTCACATTTTCCAACATAATAGTGTATAGTGTATCTTTCTACACAGGAATGATCAGCAAAGTCTAACAAATCAGAAGCATTCAAAGCACAGTATTATTGGTTTAAAATGTTAAGCGCAGGTGGGGGACCTAACTAGCAGGTTAGCAAACCATTAACATTACTGGGGTAGAGGTTGGTTCGTTTACTGGGCATCATACACCCAGTTCATTAACGGTACTCCAAAGGATATTGCCTTATGAGATTATCTACCTCCACGGCGTCTGGTCCCTGTTGATCCGCTGCCTCATCGTGATCATCCACAAATTTGTTCTCATCGTATTCATCAATGTCCACCTTTCGAAACCGAGAAGACAGTGTGTTTTTCGCCATCGGGGCTACTTCAGCAGAGGGAAAGGACGCTAACACCAGATAGCTAACGTTAGTCCACTTTAGCACTCGTCCAGTTTGGTTGGTGGGACCGTTAAAATTCGGTGATAATGCGTTCAGTCAAAAGCTTTCAATGCGATCTCACAGTACTAGAAAAATGAGCTGACCCGGCGTACGTGTCTTGCAAGAGGCATGGAGCAGTTGTCAAAATCTGTAGGCGTGAAGCTTGCTTACTTCCCGCGGTGAATCGCACCTCCCGTACTCGCAGTCGTTCGCAGCACCCCTTCTCTGAAGATTTGTTGAGAGAACATGGCAGTATTCGGGGAGCGGAAACGGAATTACCTCACGGCCTCAGGCTTCAAAATAGTCAAAATACCTGTCAATCGACATAAACAGAAATACAGTTTTGTGATCATGATCTATGTGAAACTAGCACAATGTGATCATTGTGTCTAATCGGTCATTGCAACCAGTAAATCTAGCACAATGTCATCACATAATATCATCACACTCTCAGAGCTCAGTCATCCATTCAGTACATTTTTATACTTGGACATTTAATCCAATCTCGTGTACATGAAACCCTTAAACATCACATTAAATGTTTCATAACTGGAATTATCACCCGATGTACTGCAACAGTAACGTTTTATCATGGCTAATATTAGTGCAGATGGTAATTAAATGCAACATTGTGCGTAATAAATTCATAATCACGTGAATTTAATTTGTTCCAAATTGTTCAATGTGGAATATTTAATCAGAGGCGGGGCCCGACAATTGAAACTGAATGGGCTATTCCATTCCCCACGTCTGAGTTGGTTTCCTCCGTAACCCGGTAGATATTTCACCTGACCCTTACAACTTCCTTTCCTGCAGCAGCCATCGGAGAAAATGGTGAGGATTTTTCCAAACACACGAATCCGAAGTAATCTTTAATGTTAAGGGCTGTGTAATCATCACAAATTCGAAAAATACAATACTTTGCTTTCACTGCACCTTCGTCCTTCAGATATTTAATAATTTTTCACCATGGATCTATCCTTATGTTTAAGTGAAAATTTGTGTTGCTACCCCTTTCTAAGCATTGGTGCTCATAGCAGCCTGTGTGTGGCCTACTCTTTCAATTCGGATATTCGTGGGCATACATTTAAAAAGCCTGAATGATTGTGTTAATGACGTTCTGGTTGGATATACACGAAACTTATGTTATGCATTCAATTAGATTCATGTTTTGCTGGAGGCCTCAGTTACGGCAAGGACCGCGTAGCCGAACATTTGCAGCTACTTGCTTAGCTTGCTTGGTGATGGATGTGTGCTATAGTAAAATGACATCCTAAAATACCCGTTAAATAGTGTATTGGTCGAGCGTAGGTACTTTTATTTCCTACACATGTATGTCACGTGTGTTAAGTATTTGTCTTGAACGTTCTGTAACATTAGACATATCTTAATTGAGCTGTATGCTGCATGATTTTGGTAGGCCTGAAACATGCCAATAGTTAATTTCAAAGTATGACGCTCTTTAATCAACGGTAAATGTAATCAGGACATATGATCCATAGGACAACTTTGACATGAAAACAGAGTCTGTAATTATCTCCCAGTAGAAGGCAAAGGAACATAAGACTATTGTAATGCCTCTAATGTTACCTACCTTTTGTGACTGCTGTATTTTCCTGGGGTTGGTGTGGTATTTTACAGGGTTGTGGAGGTGGTCTTTTTTGCATCGTTAAATAAAGAGCCCATGGATGTGTCTAAACTATATGTACATGTTTTGACAAAACTTTGTTTAATTCTAGGCAAAGATCAAGGCTAGAGACCTGCGTGGCAAGAAGAAGGAAGAGCTGCTGAAGCAGTTGGATGACCTGAAGGTGGAACTTTCCCAGCTCCGTGTTGCCAAGGTGACCGGAGGTGCTGCTTCCAAGCTCTCAAAGATGTGAGTGCTATATCTTTTCTCTTTGGTGACAAACTCACGTGTGTGTGTGTGTACACATCTTTTGGTGCAGTGAGGGGTGGCTCAAAGATGTTCGAATACCTAGTCCTCGGAAAAGTGTGCAGAGCCAGATGTAATTCAATTTTGTCCATTTCTTGCCTGACTCTTTCAAACTGGCACACAGTTAACAATTTGGCTAAAACCAACAAATTTGCCTATTTGCTTTGTGATGTGGTGGAGGAATGGTACATTGCTGCTTTCTTTCTGAAAAGGCATTTGCATTGTCCCTGTGCAAAAGATCTGGTAGATGGGTAACATAATGTAGGAGTATGCCCGTCCAATGTAATTATTAGCTGTTAGTCTAAGATCAACATAACTGAAAGCATTGTGAATGAAGATATGCTGCTAGCTGGGTTTCCATCCAACTTCTTGATACAACATTTGACCTTTCAAATAGGAAATAGCGAGGTAAAATGCTTCCTTCAGATAATAAATGTATTCACTGGAAGAGGGAGGGTTAACTCTGATTTGCATTGGATATAATGCAGCTAAGGTTGGAGGAAATGGTTCACTCGCATCAAAGTCTATTTCATTAGGTGGTTCTGCTAAAGTTGCCTCATGTTTAATCCCACTGCCCATCACAACTCCTTCCTTGGATGGAAACCAGGCTGTTTAATGTTTGCAGAAGGAAATATCATTCCTTCTGTATCTAATGAAGATGGGCTAAACGGTCAACATTGCCTTAGTTTGCATCAGTTATGATCTCTTCCAGTAGCAAGTGTGGCAATGAGTTTTCCTCTTAAACATGGTGTCATACTGTCCAATATGCAAGCAGTATGGTGTATTTGGTTTTTTCCATAACCCACTGTCTAAAGCTATATCGCGTTTCTCTCTGTAATTTCATTTCACTAGGACTGTGTCTACCTCAGTGGTTGTAAAATCATGTACATTGGTATGGCTTTGACCTCAAAGAGCAGAGCCACTTCTAGCAATAGTCTGCAATGCTCCTCTAATGATGTGTGCGTTGTCTTTTCAGTCGCGTCGTCCGCAAGTCCATCGCCAGAGTCTTGACCGTCATCAACCAGACCCAGAAAGAAAACTTGAGGAAATTCTACAAGGTAAGAATTGTATTTATTATGGCGGGTTGGGGTGTGAGTTCTTGAAGGGTCTGTTCTGAGGATTCTCTACGTGAATTAAATTACTTATTTTACACGTGCTAAAGAAGGCTTGAGAGCTTGCAAATGGGGGCAGCTTGCTTGCAGCTGGTTGATTGACATTCAGACTTTTTTGGCCCTATTTGTAGATCTTTTAAGGGTCCAAACTTTTACTAAGGACAATTAACAATCAAATTGGTCCAGTATTAAGTCAGAACTCTGTCAACAGCAGAACCGCTATACAGTATAAGCCCATTCGGCAAGCATCGGCATCATAGTAAACCACTTGTTTTTGCCAGGGACAGGCCGTTATGTTATAAGTGTCTTACAAGATGGAAAGGATCCAAACGGATAAACCTGTCTATTTACCTCAATAACTGTAGAAAATAAACTACAGAAACTGTAGAAACAAAGTTTCGATTTCTTTACAAAATGACTGTCGAAACAGTTATTGAGGTAAACACACAGGTCTCTGTTGGGATCCTTTCCATGTTGTCAGACACTTAATGCGGAAGTTGACCAGATGTTTGTAGTTTTGTTAGTATTTTAACACTTCCTGGTTCCAAAGAAAATATCCCTATGGAAAAATGAAGGGACTTCTACAAAATTGGCAAAAATAAGGTGTGAGTGAAACGCTGATAAAAAACCTAGGCAAACTGTTTGAGTTCACACTGTCACTCCCACACTCTATAATAACATTATGAGTCTCGGTGGCGAAAAGAAGCAGTTTACTTTGACGCAGATGCTTGCCCCCACAGGACTACATTGTATATCCGTTTATAGCGGTCTAATTCAATACCAGACTGATATGTCATTTTTGACCCTAATAAAATACTCAAGTATGGGGATTCCTTAAGTTTCCCTTTTAAATGTGGAAAGTTAAAGTTGATGGTTTCATTCACAAATTCATTTTTGTACTTAGTTCTTGTGTCCTGAGCTGGGGTTTGACGTGCGCAACTTGTCTTTTTCTGTTTCTACATTTGATATGTTTTATGTATGTATTATGCAAGACATCACCCAGCACTGCTCCTGTTGCCCGTGGATACAGTGTGAATAATTTCTTGCTAAATAGATCCATCTGTCCTCTGGGACGGGTGGGTGGCTGACCGCCGTGGAGTCAATCAAATGACACAAATCTGCGGTGGGAGCCAACAAATGCCTATGTTAATGTCAGCAGTGTGTTTTAGTGTACCTGTGGTGTAGGTAGCGCTCAATTTGTATCCACTAGTACCAACTGTAAGGCAGCTTCTTAGAGATTTGAAGGTGCATACCAATACATCAGTACAGGTGGGGATTGGTGTTGGACAGGAGTTAATCTTGCGAGCGGAGCATGAAACTTTAGGCTTCTGTCAGCACAACAACTTGTCTTTCTCTGATTTTTATAGGGCAAGAAGTACAAGCCCCTGGACCTGAGGCCCAAGAAGACTCGTGCCATTCGCAGGCAGTTGACGAAACACGAGGACAGCCTGATGACCAAGAAGATGCAGAGGAAGTCACGCTTGTACTCCATTCGCAAGTTTGCCGTCAAGGCCTAGGCTGTCCCATTTTTTTCCACAGAAAATAAACACCCCCAAAAAGTGTTTAACTTGTGTTGTGTTTGTGTTCCATCGGAGTTCTTCCTCTATAAAGATGCCTATACAACAGACTAAAACACAGAATGGCCCTCTTTACCATTTTACTTTAAGTTGTTCCAAATTGAGATGATTTCCAGGTTTTCCCTCAAGAGTTGTGTCCTCCAGGTGTCGGCCATCTTTTCCCCCAAACCGCTGCTGTGTCGGCCATCTTTTCCCCCAAACTGCTGCTGTTTACAAGTTTCTGTTTCAACTAAGGGAGGGCACAGACCAGTTGATTAACGTTAACATGGAGTGGCATCAGGTGTGAAGCTGCCTATGTAGAGTAACGAGCAGTGAGACTGGACATGGCGCATGAATCCCCTCTGCTTTGTGGCGTCATTTCTACAGATGTGGTGGTGTGACGGGCTTGTGATGAGTTCCCATTGATTTGTGGGCTGCTTTGGAGATAACAGGACGGGTAGCCTATTTTGGAGATGGTGTAGAATGACACATCTGTGACCAGATTCACATACATTTCTATAATAGATTTTGTCAATCAAGACCGGAGCTCGCTCCCAAAAAAGTACCTTAAAAACCGAGTTTTTCATCCAAAAGTGTTTTTTTGGCTTCACCAGACAAGAACACTAAAAGTGCAAGTGCAAACGTTTCGGGTGACCCCATCCTCAGTGCAAATTACAAGCAATACAAGTTCACAGCATATATAGGACATGGTCCATTTGAATCCTGCTAATGAGGGCAATCACAATGCATTTACGCAAACAATTAATTGGCAATCAATTAACAAGCACCAGAGACCAGCTGCATGTTCAATCGTCTAGCACAGACCCAAACATTTCATCAAACATCTATATCATACTACATTTCATTGCAAGTGCATGTGGCAGTTGAGAAACATTGATATAGGTCACACAGGAATGTCAAAGTCTTCGTTGAGTCCTCCAGGAGACAATGTGCCCATGTAGAAGGTTCAGCGCGCTTCACGTAATAATTAGAAAAATTAGGAAAGTAAATTATTACAATGTGGTGCTTGTTAATTGATTGCCAATTCATTGTTTGCGTAAATGCATTGTGATTGGTCCATTTGAATCCTGCATGTCCTATATATGCTGTGAAGTTTTATTGCTTGTAATTTGCACTGAGGATGGGGTCACCCAAAACATTTGCACTTGCACTTCAGTTTTCTTGTCTAGTGAAGCCAAAAAAACACTTTTGGATGAAAAAACTCGGTTTTTAAGGTACTTATTTTTGAGAGCGAGCTCCGGCCTTGATTTTTGTCTATGTAACTTTTTTGGAGCCCACGCACTGATGCAGCCAACAGCCACTGTCAAAGGCACAGATCCTTTCCTTGAATACTACTAGAATATATTTAGTGAAATATGGAAGTCGTCATTTTAAGGACTCACTCAACATCTGACATGGGCTGTAGGATTGTCAATAGTTTTATAAATGGTAAGGATTCCAAATTCTGGGAAAGCCTGATAAAATGTAATGTTGCCAGTTGTCTCATCAATTGTAATAACGGATAATGATTCTCTGATCATAAAAATGACATTCGATTTTTTTATATGCCATTTGAGTCCATACAATTATCCAAGGAAGTCATATTGTCAGATCTTTTAGGAGAAAAAATATGCAGACAATAAAGCACTGTGTAGTCCATAATAAAAATGTGCTGCCAAGTTAATGCTGAGAGCAAATGTGGCTCAGGTGCAAGTCAATGAATCTCATCATGACCCAGCAAGAGCCTGATGAACCCAGAGTTGACCATCTGTGGAGAGCCGCGCTAAAGATGGCGGCTCCTGCGCAATAACCATTCAACATGAGTAGATGGGGGGAATAGCCAAGTCAAAGGGTGCAGAACTGGTGGGGATCCAGTGGTTGCCATGCAACACATTTGAAGCATTAGTGAACAATGCCACTTTTAGCCCCATCCAGATGCAGTCATTCGGTGCATCAGGTACGCATTTTTGACTGACTACATTTACATTTCTCAGAGTGCCTGAGAAGCAAGGTGAGGTGATGAAAGCTGTCAAGTTGTTGAATTCTGAGAGGAGAAAGACTAGTGTGACGTTAAGTGATCTGCTGCAAGATTTAAATCAATTCCTGTCAAAGTGGTTTTCAAGTGGATGTGGAAGCCATGAAAGAGCAGCAGACTTTTATATGTTTTGGACAAGGTGTGGCAGTGTAGCTCTGAAGTCATCGCAGATGTTTTATGATAGAAGTCCCTCTCTGCCAGTCGAATCCTCTGCCACGTGAGGCAAGTTGAGTATGAGATTCAGGTATCACTTTACAGTAAGGGTACAAATCATATATTTAAGTACTGCTTAACTGCAAGGCTTCAATGCATGAATTAATGCAAGAGTTATCATGAGAGCACCTCCCTTCCTAACTGGCACCTGACTAGCGCTTAACTTGCACTTCAGCAGTTACATTCCTGCACTTCCTTTTCCTTTTTTCTAGGTCGTTGTTTTCTAATTCTCATGTAAAGTAGTATTTATTGTTACACCTTGCTTTTTATTGCTCTTAGCTTGACTGTTCTCTCCCTTGTACGTCGCTTTGGACAAAAGCGTCTGCTAAATGACTAAATGTAAATGTAAATGTAATGAATTGCTGTTGCTCACCATGAACAAATGATCAAGTCACTGGTTTTGATCACGTCACGGTGGGCCATGCAGCAACATGCCACTTGTGACCAGTTCCATTTTAAAGAGCTTCATATGGTTTTAGAATATTATAATAGGTACCATTCTTCTTACAGAGGCACATCAAATGCATGGATCTGATATGAACATCTGTGGAATCCAGCTCATTTGGTGGCATATCAATGAATGTATGAAGTGACTGAATGAACCTCCCTACCTTGGATCAAGTAGAATAGAATAGAATATATTTATTTGTCATTGCACAAGTACAACGAAATTAAGGTAGCAGCTCTCAGACACAAAAACAATCAAAATATAGATTGAACATATATATATATATATATATATATACATATTTACACAATAAAAACACAAGACATATAACACAACAGAGAGACAAATACAGGTCAGTTTTGTGCATTGTTAAGTGCTATGATGGCTCTGGGATAGAAGCTGTTTCTCAGCCTGTCTGTTTTTGCTATGATGGTCCTAAAGCGTCTCCCTGAGGGCAACAGTTCAAATAGGTGGTAACCAGGGTGTTTTGAGTCTCTGAGGATGGAAGTAAGTGTGATGTCATCAGAAAAAGCCACAGTGACTTGATCATTAGCTCATGGTGAGCAACAGGAATACATGATACACCTTGCATGAATTCATGCATGAATTCATCATGAGTCTTGCATTAGTTAAGCGCTACTTAAATATATGATTTGTACCCTTATTGGAAAGTGTTATGAATATTCACATAGTACACCCCTTGAAAAGTACTATGCTTCCTAATATTGAAGATGTCTGTAACATACAGATACCTGACAGCTGAATTCTCATATGATATTAATGCATAAGTTGTGCTAGTTGCCATAGCAAAACTTGTGACTTTTGGATATGGACGCATAAATTGTAAAATATGTTCAATGTTGGAGACTTCCATGTTCTTTCATCATTTGTGACTCGTTTGGGAGACATTTTCCTTTTGTCTGCTAAAATCATTCCATGTCTCATCTGCACACAGTGGTACAGGCAAAAACTACATCAGCACGTGTTTTTAATAACTCTCCACTCTCTAGTAAAAAGCGCTTTACGGCCTGCTCCCCCAAGACTGTCATCATGGCCCGGGTCTTTGGTTAACCAAAGCGCCTGGACCAACTTTCTCCCGTCACCTTGGTTACAGTGACCATAACATGCTGTTACATTCGAGGGGCCTTGAGAAATTCCTTAGGTGATTGACAGCTCATGGGAACTTGTGTACAAAAGCACAAGACTGAAACGGCCAGCTGGGCAGACCGGCCCGAAACAGTGCTCTGTAACTCGATGGCCATTCCGTTAAACTGCAGTCATGACGTGTTGGGGAAGCTGCACTACTGACTGCACATTCTTTCGTGTGTCGATCCGCTGCAATCTCGCGCCTAGTGATTAGTCTGCTCAACACCCCAGCGTGTGCCAAACTCTCTCCCCCGGGTCATCTTAGACTGTCTTTCAGCTATGTCCTGATCCTCAACACTGTGCATGCCTGTCGTATATTATGGCTGTCTTGACAGATGGGCTTGCCGGCCAGTGGATTGATAGCAGCTCATAAATGATGAGGGATTAGATGTGAAAGAAAGGGAAGATTAGAAGAGGGTGGTGTATGGATGGTGCAGCCAAGGGCCTCTGATTGGGTCCCCATATTAAGGGTAAGGAGAGGAAAATCACAGACCTTAGACTAAGAACTGAGTCTGATTGATGATCTAAGTCAGTTGATGATTTAAGTATGTTTACTAGTAGACCGTCATAGGGCAGGGCTACCAAGGGCATTTGGCTACTTTATGTAGCGGTCTGTGTGTTTTGGCCTGAATCATATTTTTTCAATATGTTGCGCGATCAAACAGCTCCAGTAAGCTGTCAGTCAACCGTTGCCATTTCTGTTCTTGTTGTCACAGAGACCATTCTGACCGGACTACCACAAGAGGGCAGTATTTCTCCATTTCTTCATCACATAGTCTGTTGCTTGTCACAACCTTAAAAGTCATCCTATTTCAGAGTCAAACATTTGTGAGCTCAGTAAGGACTGTGTGAATGTCTCATTACAAACACAATGATACAAATATCAGTGAGAGTTCTCCGTGTGCAACGTCATTGCCAAGTACCCCTACTGCAGATTCTAAAGACCTTGATTGGGCTCCATTAGAAGGCAATGAATCGGGTACTGTGTGACTGCTGTGACTGTGGTTGTGGGGCCGCCACTGGGACTCGGCGATGCTGACACAGGCGAAAGTTGCGGAGACCCCTCCGCCGAGAGGTCAGAGGTCACGAGGGAGCGTGAATAGAGCGTGTTGTGCTGATCTGCACGGGTCACTGGGCCAGACTGCCGGGGACTGGAGGAGAGGAGAGCGAGGGAGGAAGGAGGCTTATTTCATCCTCCTCCTGCTATTTTGGAGGAGAATGCTGCGACTGTTCCTCCCCTCTCTTCCTCAGCCGAATGGTACTGTATACCGTAAGCTAAGCTCAGAGGAAATCCCCCCTCACGAAGGGAAAAGTCCCCAGCTCAGCACACAACCTCAAACTCACCATACATGACATCAGACTATAGTGTGATCAAGTGAGTGAAAGATTAATAGTGTGCAGATTTATTTTCATTTTTTGATTTATGAGATACTGTATGTGATATATGACTGATCTACAACGGTGTTTGGCTTGACTGGAGAAAGTCTTTCAGATATTGTACCAAAACCACAGACATACACAGAGACAGATTTGACCAAATTCAGCTCTTGGCCAGCCTGATGGTTCCTTGGGGGATAGTTATAGTTAAGATATTTCGCAGACACTTGTCCAAACCAACTTGAGAAAATTAAATAGTAAGCATAATTAAATTACATTCATAAAACAATATTAAGGATAATTTTATAACCAATAATTATTTCTATAATAAAAACAACAATAATACCAAAACTAAGATTATATTAATAAAGTAAGCCTCAAACAAATGCTGTTAAAAAGGTAAGTTTTTAAATACTTTTTGAATGTACCAAGGCTGATGTTGGAACGTCTGCAACAGTCTCACTACACATGCAGGCAGGCCTGTTAAAACTGCATTGCAATACTCTAGTTCAGAAAAACAGGGCCTGCATAAGAAGTTGTGTAGAATATTGTGTGTTGGTCATCAATCATAACACCCAAGTTCTGTGCAGCTTTAGTTAGGGGGGTCAATGAAGATGAACCAAGTTGGATTACAATATTTTGTGGGATGGCCGGATTGGCTGGGAATACCAGGAGCTCAGTTCTAAAAGATTGAGCTGAAGGTGACAGTCCCTCATCCAAACAGAAATGCCACTAAGGAATGCAGACATTTGGGCCAATATTGTAGAGTCATCCAGGGGAAGGACAGATACAACTGACTATGATCAGCATAACAGGAGAACCCATGGGAACAGATGATGTCACCAAAGGAAGTGGTGTAAACAGGATATAGAAGGGTTGCAGATCCCTTAGGTGCACCAGAAGAGAGGTGGTTGAGATGTTGACACTTGTCCCTGCCAATACACACTGAATGAACGTCCACTGAGGTACGATTCAAACCAATTGTGTGCTTCACCCAAAATTCCTAGTTTCGGACAGCGTAGAGAGAAGGATGTTGTGGTTCACTGTGTCAAAGGCTGCTGACAAGTCTAGTCAAATCAGAATTGATGACTGAGCTGAGGCTTTTGCTACTCTCAATGCTTCAGTCACAGATAGAAGAGCACTTTCAGTAGAATGACCTCTCAAAAACAGACTGCTTAGGGTCTAGCAAATTATTCTGAGACAGGAAATCAGATATTTGCTGAAAGACAACCTTTTCAAGAAACTTTGACAAAAAGGGAAGAAGGGAGACATGTCTATAATTCTTTGCATCCAAAAGTTAAGTGAAACCTAAGCCAAAGAGTAACCCAGGCCTGTTTGACTGATGTAGCAAAATGTCCCCAACTGAGTGAAGCATTGACTACACACGTGATAGCAGGTAGAACTGCAGGCGAGACAGACTGGAGAAGGGTGGATGGAATCGAACATGTTGGAGGATGACTACGTTGTGGTCTGTGGTGGAGGCCACAGATGCTTTGGAGGAAGGTGTTCTGCAAGACGCAGGTTATACAGAAAAGATATAAGCAATGCCCCCCCCCCCCCCTAAACACACACACACACACATACACACACACCTCCAACTCCCACCCCCAATCTGCAAGTGCTCTATTTACCAGCTCTTTTTTCCCCGCCACAAAAATCTCACATGTGGCAAAAGATCACTCGGGCCGAGGATTACGGCTTTAATCAATTTGTCCAAGAAGCCCCCATCTAGTGTTACCCATGTGTAACCTTTGAGATAGTGCTCTCTAACCGAGTTAAGAGCGGTTTTGGGTTTTATGTCTCCACAACACACCTGCTGTTCGCCGCGGCCTCCCCGCCGGCCTCCTCTCCGTTGTGGAGAGCAAATCGAATTACTTCCTCCCCACTGGAGCGTTTAGTTGGAGTTTTAGGGCTCTGCCAAGGAAGTGTAATGGGCACGATGTGGCATCGTTAGCCACCACTGGGGGCCCCACTCAGGACCAGACTGGGTAGGAGGGCAGGGGGAGAGGGGGAAGAAAATAAAGAGGAGGAAGAAAAAGAAGAGGAGGACAGGGAGAGGGGGAAGAAAAAGAAGAGGAGGAACGGGAGAGAGGGGGAAGAAAAAGAAGAGGAGGACAGGGAGAGGGGGAAGAAAAAGAAGAGGAGGACAGGGAGAGAAGGGGAAGAAAAAAATGAGGAGGAAGAAAATAAAAAAGGGAGGACAGGAGGAGAAGGGGAAGAAAAAGAAGAGGAGACGGGGAGTGAAGGGGGAGGAAATAAAGAGGAGGATGTCTCTTTTTTTTCCCTCTCCTGGCATAATTAGGCTCGGTCACTTTCAGCAGGAACCGTCTGTGCCTGGAGGCAGGGTGAGGTCACGGCTACAGAGGGCCGTCCATGTGCCACTCCTCCTGGAACGGGGGTGACAACACGTGCCCCTCCCCTCCCCCTCTGTCAAGGCTGCGGTGGCCCAATTAAAATGATCAAGCTCGGTTTTGTAGAGATTATAGAGATAAGACACAGACAGTGCACTCTTGCGAAAAACATTTCAGGGGCACTTTCACTGGTAAATGAGAAATAAATCTTTGGCAAAGAACTTCTAATGCCTGTTAGAAATCATATGTATTTAAAGAAATGAAATACTTCACTACTTTATTTAGTAGTGATATTTAGTACAAAATATTTAAACATCAGCACCAGAAGCAATCACTTGCACCAAATCTGAGTGTTCTTAGAGCAGCATTCAACTGAGTGGCCTTAGAACCGCATTCAACTGAGTGTTCTTAGAGCAGCATTCAACTGAGTGTTCTTAGAACCGCATTCAACTAAGTGGTCTTAGAGCAGCATTCAACTGAGTAGTCTTAGAACCGCATTCAACTGAGTGGTCTTCGAACCGCATTCAACTGAGTGGCAGTAAAAAGTAAAGAGTTTGTAGGATAGTACTTATAGGTATGGAAGATCGTGGAGCTGGGTGGAAATGCCAAATGAAAGATAAGTGTGTCTACTTAGAAAGTATTTTAAATGATTAAACAATACAATTATACAATATTCTTCAGGTACATAAGGCTTCCACAGGAGTGTGTAAGCTCTTCCCACTTTTTCGCGTGCCCCGCGCCAACTCGCCATAGTTCATCTCCTTCTTTACTGTAAAGAAAGCACCAGCTCTTATAAAATGAATGCGGTCACTCTGGCATGACTTGACATGCAATCATTTAGAAGACAAAGTTCTCCTGTCCTGATCCCTGCTCTGGTGGCTCATTACACAGGAGATGGTTGGATTCTAGGGGTTCCCCTCTGTTGTAATCTGTTTTTGTGAATGATTAAATAACAGAAAGCACAGTGAATGACTCTCCAGTGTGTAGGACTCATTCTACAATAACGTTTCAAATCCTGAAGCCATTGCTGATGCATCATTTTTCTATGACTTTATCATAGTCTATATATATATATATATACCTCATAGATTAGTTATAATAAATAGTTATTATTTAATATAGTTATTTAAATAGTTACTTTTGTTATAGTTATTAGTTTGAATCCATTTTGCAGTGTAGATGGCTAACACACCATAGACTCAGACTTGATTGATTCCCCTGAAACTGCCTCATTGTATTCCCTGGGGCCCGTGTGTTCCCTGGGGCCCGTGTGGTCCTGCAAGTGTGATATCAAAATCAGATCACTGTATTCCCTGGGGCCCGTGTGTTCCTCCTGTGTGTTCCTGCAAGTGTGATATCAAAATCAGAGACATTATTTTGGACCTCACAGTGTGCTGGATGTCACTGATCCACCCTCGTTTGCAAAACCACAATGGATCACACTAAATCTGCGGTTATGTGATGACAACCGATGTACAGTTTCAACATAATTAGTATGAACTGATGAAAAATAAATAAGATTGAATCCAGCTGTGATCTAATTAACAGATTTCCACCCCGAACATATGTACTGTTTTTCCTTTCTCACTAGAACTAACTTAAGTTATTTTAAGAATGTTTCCTTTTATTATATTATTTACTGTTTCCTGGAGAAACAATGGATTCCCTTCTGCCCAAACGTCTTTTTTGCATGTTATTAAACTCAACTATGTTTAACTATGTTTCACTCATAAAGCTGTGTCATGGAGTGGTTAAATGCAAGGCTGTAACCATATTGTTGTAATTATTCAAACACATCAAATGTACTGTATATCTCAGCGGTACTTAACAGGTTTTTGGCAACAGTGTCTGGATTTTAAACTGACAAAATCTCCCTTTGGCTTTGCAGCCGTACACACCCTGGTCTTGTCAGGTAATGCACTGTGTAATGTAAAAAAGCAGGTCTTTCCAAGACCTTCGGAACAAATCCAGTGTGGGGAACCCCCCCCCCCCCCCCCTCAACCCTTTTTCACCACATTGTTGACCCCTTCCTCTTCAGAAACTCGCTGTTGGCAGAAGACCACCCTTACTGCACACAATAGCAAGAACTATGCGATATTTTTCCTCCTCTGAGATCTGGTTCTTTTGGCCGAACACGAATCTCATCTGTTTTCGACCTTACAGATGTGCTGGCAAACGGGGCTGGTGGCACGGACCTCACCTAGCTGCTTAGCGTAGCGTGACTCGGAGGCCGTCCAAACTTCGAGGATCAGAGCGGCTACACCCACACACCATCCCTGCAATCACAATCACTCCGTAGGGATCCCTGCTAGCCCCAGGGTGCCAGCGAGTTGGAAGTCCCCATTTAAGGTCTGTTCTTTATGGCTCAACTCAATCGCACAGCTCAAATTTGTTTTCAATTTAGCCGCTAAACTGATTTTGAATTTGTCTTTCATTCTAGCCCGAAGCTACGCACACACTTCTCATTTACTGCTATCATCTGTGGTTGATCTGGGAAGAGTTAAGGCCTTTGCTAAATTTGCCTCTCCCTCCTGTTTTTCAGCTGTGGTAATTACCCCTCTCGTAACTCTTTTCTGACAGTCTAATTTTGCCCGTGTTGCAGGCTCTGCATATGTTCTGTGCGTGTGAACAGATGACCGTTCGTTATAAAAAGCAGATTAGGTCCAACGTGTCCATCTCTGCAAGTGACATGTCTGAAATCCTTCCTGTTTCTCTTGAGGCCACATAGAACACAGACGGTGGCTTGTAGAGGTCAATTTTGACACGTAGCTTCTCCCTTTTACAGGAAAAATCAAATCAGTCAGATCACCACATGACCCATACATTCCTCGAGGAACGGAGAGCAGCAGCACCCCTGTTTAATAGCATGTTCATGTGCTGGGGTGGTCACAACACAAAGGATTCCTGCACACCATAGCTGTCAGAGAGTAATGCAGCAAGCTGATGGTCTTTGTGGTAGACAGCTATGGAGACGACCAGCGCAGCACAGCGCTCACACCGGACTGTGGCTCTCCATCTGCATGTGAACTAGCCTTCTGGAGCCTTCTGGCGCTCAGCGCCTTGTCTGCTCTGGCGCGGCTGCAAGGGTTTTGTGAAGCGGTGGTGGAACGGACGGGTCGTCCGTCTTTTCTGCCTCGCGGCCCCCGAGACGTTTAACACAGAGGCCCTGTGACGAGCAGCGTGTCATCATCAGGGCACCAGGCCTTCACGGCGAGCTTGCCTCGGCTGCGCGCCCGCTTCCGATCACCCCTTTTGGAACTCTGAGAGGTCGTCCTTTGTGTTGGGCAGTCTGTTCAAACGTTGAAAGGACAGCAGGAAACATAAGTCCCACAGCACCTCAGTTGAGCTGCCACTCTCCCCCTCAACCTGAGGACTGCATGAATGAACGTATCGCTAAGCTGCACATAGCACTGCTTAGACAACTGGACGTGCTCGGATCTTATCGCTCGGCCAGGAGAGAATTCTTCTTTGTGACGGATACCCCGTCTCCTGATTAGGGTAAGGCATTGAGGAAGTGCGACGTGAGATTGCAGGTTTTCCTAAAAGGGATCAAAGGACCCCTTTCAGATTGGAGAGGGATGCTGTCTTGAGTCCATCACACAGCCTCCAGATGTGACCGGGGCCTTGACTGATCCACTTACGGCACACCTAATTGTCCAAATTTGATTAGCCGCGCTCGAGGGAAGGAAATGAACGCCGCGGTGGATATTGCACGCAGTTAATGAAGGGTTGGTTCACTGAGGATGATGTGAAAGAATGTGGGGTTTAGGGGAAATCTAAATCCTTCAAGTTAATCCCCAAATAATTATTATGTGTTATTTAGTGCAAGCCAGGGCTTCCTATCTTTGAACACAGAGGCTCAGGTGGAAAGTTGTGACAGTTCATCTCAGGAAGTGCCAGTCTACAAGGTTACCTCAACAGAATGAAAAATACAAAAAAATGGAAAGGAAAGGAAATGTTATTGTCTCAACACTGAAGCTAATTTTTCTACAATGACGAATGTCCATAACCTGTATTCTTGTTCTGAATCCAAATTCAGTGTGTGGTGCATGCATCGCCAGCCACTTGTTTAAAATGAGGGCAGAAAATATAAAACGATGAGAAAAACTTCAACAACAAAGTTTGAGCCCAAATGCCATTGTAGGTAAAGGTGAGGTACGTTAAGAAGTGCAGCGGAGCATTTCACATGCACCTTTCACATGCAATCAGTTCAGGAGCCTATAAGCAGGGGGAAGCCAGCTGAGCAGGTGCTTGAGTGGGCACAGGGCCTGACGTGGGACCAGCAGGGGATGTTTTCAGCTGCCAAGGCCTCATTTAGAGGGAGCACAAGTCAAACAGTGACTCCCCCCCCACCCCCCTCTGCACCCCCCACCCCCCCCCCTACATCCCCTCTGTGCCCCGTGCTCAATCCGCCTCCCCAAAACAAATGGCACTCAGATTAAAAATGAGCATCTAATTGCTTTGGAACTAGCACGGACTTTTGTGTTTAATGTAAACAGCGCTCACTGACTTTATACCAAGCTAGCTTTTTCTTTTTCTTTTTTTTTTCTCCATAAAGGGGTTTCATGATCAAGGGTTTGGTCTGGAGAGGCTTTTATTACAAGACAAGAAGCCACAGGCCTCAGAGTCCATACGGCTGCGTTAATGCCCTTGAACAGTAATTAGGTGGAGTGTTTCAACATTTAAGGAGGTCATAGTTGGACATTGTCTCCAAATTCAACTGTTCCAGAATTTTAAGGACAGACAGAAAAATACTTTAGACTTTAACTGAGAATAGCTTTGAATAAAAGTAGATGAAATGCACCTTGTCTGAACGTTTATGCAAATTCACATTAAAACATTACTACAACTCAAATAAATAGCACTAGAATAGAACATATGGCAAGCCATTTTCAACCAGGGAGCTCATGTAGTTTGCCTTATCTTATCAATGTATTGTTTGCAGTTGTATATCAACATAATTTCAGCGAACTACAGCGTGACAAGGTATGGCTAAGGAGATGTTTAGGGAATACAAATCAGCATGGAACAGCATGGAACCAAACAAACAAAACATTCAAATCCTATTCTTCACCTAACGGAGTCTGACCGGCAGTGAACCATTTTGGCACGACACCACCACCTTATCTTATCCCCTCTAATGTCTTAAATGTGCACCACCTTGAGGTAAGTGACTCAGATGAGCATAACGGCGTGTTGATCATCCGCTCGCCAGAGTCAAGGTTTTCCATTTCAGATTGCATCACACGCCGGACGGCCACATGAAGTCATCAGTGTCACGGAGGAGCGGAAACACCGGGGCTGGGATGATTCTCCATGCTCCGCTGGTAATGCCCTTACAAGAGCACCCCAGGCATCGCTGGATCAAACTCAAAGACTGATGCGGATGTTAGAATAGGATATCTTAAAAAAAAAAAAACTGCGCCCAAACTGACCTGTTACTGATTCCTCTTATCAATGATACTGCCCCTCTTGGGAACATGCTGTAATTGGGAAAGGCCATTTCTTTTTTCCCGACATTGAAGAACATCTCTTTAGCTTTGTGTGTGTAACACTCCATGATCTGAGTCCTGAGTCATATACACAGGTAATTTATCCGTTAACTCTATGATAAACTATTTTGATATAGATCAGTGACTCCAGCTTTCTTAGTGTTTTGGATCATTTGAGGTGACATCCTGCTGAAGTGATGAAACTTTACGTGGATCCATAATCATTTTAGTTGTCGTTCGTTGTCAATGTTGTGGGTGTGAGTTAAGCATGGAATCTATGCCAGGCACATACTAGGTCTGTGTAGCCGACAGCCAGAATAACCGTCACCATTCCCAGGTCTGTGTAGTAGACAGCCAGAATAATCGTCACCATTCCCAAACATGAGGTCGACACACATAGTCATGGTCTGTCTCTGCAGCATCACTGAGCTCCTCCAATCCCTTTAAGGGCAAATTAAATGGTTTGTCTGACGAATGAGTGAATGGTTTGTCTGGTTATTGATTACGTTCATGGATGTGCTTGTTTTAGCAATACTGCTAGTTTCTTAGGACTGGAATTTTAATCTTCCTTTCTAGTGTTTAATTTGTAATAGTAGTGTTATTTCAATATGACCATGGGTGCTTTAGTTGATTTAAATGGTGTGCTACTTGCAATATGTGCTACTTGCGATATGTCTCAACATGTTTTGACTGAATAATAATGCAGGCTAACTCCTGGCTCTGTGTAAAGCTTATTTACAGACTGACAGTAATTGATTTATTCAGCTTCAAGTCAAGCTATTCAAACAGAAGCTCGATTATCATTTTGCCTTGACAGTTTGATGAAAGTGGTGATCATCGAACAAAAAGAAAATGTGTGACTCATTTGGGATTGAATTATCGAGAGTTTCCAGTCGTTCTGTTGTAATAAATGCTGCATGTTTGGCAAATTGTAAGGATCTTTGGGTAATGCTGAATGTTTTCTATTATTCATCCTTAGCTATGCTGTCACGTTCATATAATTGCCTGTGCATAGAAGCAGTTTGCCTTTCAGTCCTCTTCAATAGAGTAACATCGGGCAGGAACTAGGCGCAGTCTTCTTTGGCGTCAAGCCTTTCAATCTGATGCACAAAATAAACAGGCAGGAGACACTGACACTGACACTGACACTGACACTGAATGGGGAAAAAAACATGATGAAGGTCTAGTGTCTACTTGCCACAGGCGGTTAGGGTGCACAAATACACTAACTAACAGGGGGACTAACACACAGGCATCTTAAAATGACACATGGACTAAAAAGTACAACATTAACATGTAAAGAGATACAGCAACATTCCGAAACCGAACACTTATAGATAGACAGAATAGAAATACAAACATTAGACAGTTACATAGAACACACGGAATTCAGGGAACTACCAATATCACACACACACACACACATATTGGTAATTGCAGTAGCAAATGAGCAAAACACACTGTTTCAGATCTGCTATGTTTTAGTTAGACCACATCAGTGTTTCAGTAAGACTACATCAGTGTTTCAGTTAGACTACATCAGTGTTTCAGTTAGACTACATCAGTGTTTTAGTTAGACTACATCAGTGTTTCAGTTAGACTACATCAGTGTTTTAGTAAGGCTACATCTTTGTTCTCCTTCCCACAGTAACAGTTAGTCACTCATCTCGGGCAGATGGTCCATGAACGCCACTTTATCAATCATCCATCCTGGTTGAATTTCCTGCAGTATCACATATCTGCCTAAAAGGGGACATCTCCCCTATAGCATTGGGGGGTATGATTCATCTCTCAGCAGGGCCCCTGTGATTGCGTCAGGTCTGGACTGTGATGTCAACAGATGAGCCTCTGAGAGGGACTAATGGGCTCCATGTCTCTGGCTCCGGCTTGGGCAGGTCCGGAGGATCTGGAGGAGGGTGGGGGTGGGGGTGAAGGGGGGGGGGGGGGCAGTGAGAGGATCGTCAGACAGCACCTCTTCACGCTAGCACGAGCATCATCCTTCTCTGGAGCTGTCAGTGCACGCTCGATCACGGCTGTGTGCTGCTTGTGTGTGTGTGTGTGTGTGTGTGTGTGTGTGTGTGTGTCTGTTTATATGTGCATGTTTGTGCATGCATATCGGTGTGTGTGTGTGTGTGTGTGTGTGTGTGTGTGTTTGTGTGTGTCTGTCTGTTTATATGTGCAGGTTTGTGCATGCACATAGGTGTGTGTGTGTGTATGTATGTCCGGTTGTGTGTGTGTCCAGGTGTGTGTTTGTGCATATGTGTGAGTGTGTGACTCTTCAGATGTATTCATCTAACAGTTCAGTGGTATGCAGTACTAGTATAGAAATGCACATGCAGTAAAGGAGTGAAGTGCAGATATTGTAACTGTAGCGTTAAGGAAGGTCTTAGTTTCTAATCTGATCATCTGGAGCTCATATCTAGTCAAAACTTCAATCCCCTCCTCATAGCACCATGAAATAGATATACATCCCACATATATACACATACATATAAGTCCTCTAGTGCATGCCAGTGCTTATTATCAATGGTTTTCATCAAAGCCGAAATTGCTAAGAGATTTCCATCTCTCTTGTCATGTGACTGAACACATTTGGCATGGTTGCAGCAAGTCAAATGCTTTTCAAAGAGACCAGATTTCCTCGCAGATATAAGCGCAGACGTTTCGTATGGATTAGTGTGTCTTGAAAGCCTTGGGTGGACTCGTCACGATGGACTCTCAATGGAAGCGTAGTTCAGACCACGGAGACGGAAACACTGTTACATGCGGTACCTTTTCTTAACTAGCCGGCGGGCGCCACGCTTGTGACAAAACATTTTTATATCTGACCCCAGAAGCGTCGGTGTTGATGTGACTGAATGGTTGCTGGATGGAATCAAAGCTCAAAGAAAGAAAACAGAAAGGGAGAACTGTTTTGTTAGGAAGCCAGCTCTGACATGTCAAGCACATGTGCCATTTCATTGTTTTTTTGCACCAAGCATGAGCGTATTTGGTCATTGGAGGATAAAGGGAAAGCTCTGTCAATATGCTGTTGGTTACCCTGTTGCTTCTCTGCCTTTGCCAGATGTCCTTGAGTGCTTCAATACATTTCTCCATGTTTCAGTGCAGTCTATTGAGTGACACCTCGTTAAGACCAATAGCGCCTTTCTTTCCCTGGGTTCTCTTTAGCATGTTTATGGTTTCATTTTATTTCGTTTGTTTTAAATGCTGTATGGCTTCAGAGTCTGGGTGTTCTTTTAAAAAACAGTAAGCATCTTTACACTCAAATGATGAGCAGATGAGACAAAGCCAATGTGTATTCCAGGGGTCGTTCACCAAAGCCGTTGTTTGCAAGACATCTGCTCCACCCAGATTTAAAACGAAAGATATTGCAGGTCAACAGACGAATTCTCGTTCCTATAACATCCACTCCTTCATTCAGCTCCGCAGGCAGCAGTGCTGGGGATTCTAAACTATTATCTAAACAACTCTGAGAGAAAGACATTGTTTTTGGGTCGGTGATTCAGTGTGTCCTCTTGAACTCACATCAAACACAAACAGCCCCCAGACATCTCTTCGTCTTTCCCCAACTTCTTTTCCCTCCCTCTCTTTCTCTCTCTCTCTCTCTTTCTCTCTCTCTTTCTCTTGTCTCTTGAGTTTTTGCAAGTGTTTCTTTAGCCACCACAGAACAGAGTCTCCTCAGTGTTATGGAGGAGAGAGATGGGAAGAGGCTAAGCTAAGCCTTCACCCCCTGGGGTAGCCTCGGCCTCCCCACCCTAAAATGAACTCTTCTGGACCTCGGTGAAAGGGGAGAATCATGTTCCACTGCTGGACCCAGTGGGAATGTTTGAAGTTTCCTCCAAGGCCCAACCCGTGTGTGTGTGTGTGTGTGTGTGTGTGTGTGTGTGTGTGTGTGTGTCTGTGTGTGTGTGCGTGTGCGTGTGTGTATGTGCATGTGCATGTGTCTGTGCGTGTGTTTGTGTGTGTGTGTGCGTGTGCGTTTGTGTGTGTGTCTGTGCATGTGCGTTTGTGTGTGTGTGTGCGTGTGCGTTTGTGTGTGTGTCTGTGCATGTGTGTTTGTGTGTATGCGTGTGCGTGTGCGTGTGTGTGTCTGTGCATGTGTGCGTGTGCGTGGGCGTTTACGTGTGCATGTGCGTGTACGTGTGCAGGCAGGAGTGTTCCACAGCATCATATACGTACTCTGAGATCGTGAGCTCACTCAGTCTCTGCTGTTCCACACTGTTGCTTGTGTTGAATACTAATTTGCCTGTAAAAAAATCAGTGCAAGTATTTCCTGCAGTTAAGGTGCTTCGCTGTTTTTTCCAAAAGGGAGATGATTTAGATGACAGGCCACTTCAGGCAAGGACAAACTTTCCTTCAAGTCTGTTATCTATGAAATACAAAAATGCTCTGAATAGTTTTAATTACTGTTTAATGTCAACAATAATTGCATATAGTGCATGTGGTACAGTGGTATTCTCTCTCAAAGTAAAGAACCAAGAAGATTCCATTGATCTTGTTATGTTTAAACATACATACCTGGTCTAGACGTGTGAGAGGTTCCTTAGTCAAATGTGCTCGCACTCACTGTAACACATGCATCATTGCACTAGCATCACCACACATACCCATTACGTAGCCGTAACATTAATCTATTGTGTGTAAAAGATGATGTACTATTTCACTGTGTCACAATAGGTGCCAATGACTGAAAATGAAGACGTTATTAATACGATACAGTTTTTACCCCTAATTAACTACAGATCAATCTGTTATCATGTGGAGTCACTGTGGTGTTGTAGGAATGTGTAGGCTGGGCCGTATATATACAACAACGACGTGGAATCAACACAGTTCCTGCCTGCCCATCTCTGGAACTGTCTCTAATTTATTTACTGTTCCTGCTGACAGCTCAGTTCAGGCACGGGGGTTGCTGCCTGTGTGCTATCAACACCTGAATCCAATATTGTCTTTGGCGCGCAATTTACAGCGATTAGAGTGCTGCCAGAAACGATTTGGCAGGACCGCAGCGTCAACACGCTAAAGAGTCGTGGCATGTTCTTGCTCAGGGGAGCTTCGTGTTGAGGATGGAGTCACTAGTGCTGGGTCGCTCACATGCCATATCTTGCCACATCAGCCGGCTCTTTTCATTCCTGCATCTTGTGACCTCAGAACTGCAAATTAGGACCTTATTCTTTAAACACACATTGCCATAGATTTATATATACAATTATCATATTATATCATTATTATATTATATAATTACTTATATAGACTAATATAGAAGTCTATATATATATATACTAATATAGAAGTAAAAATGTAATGTACACGACTTAAGGATAGGTCAACTTTTAGCAACCGTACATAAACTGAAGATAGTTGCCATACGCAGAGGGGAGTGGCAGTAACTTTTGTGTGTCTATGTGGTCACCGTCTCAGTCAGAAACCTTTACCTAACCTTTAAACCTTTACCTTTAGAGTTCTTGTCTGCCAGTTATACCATATGAGATTTTCTGTGTCTTAATGTAGAATTTAGTTTTGATTTTGGATTGCCATGTTAAACCAATAGAAATGGACATAGCACAAAACAGTATCATCATGCGGTGTGTCTTTATTTATGTATCCTCAGTGCCTGCTTCCTTCGGATAAAAACAAAATTTCACCCCAATTCCAGTTAACTGAAAACTTGTCGCTGAAACTAAATGAGCTATTAAAAAGAGCAACATGCAAGAATTCTTCTTGGTAGATGTGTCATTATGCCATAAAGAAATAAAACATTTTTTTTCTCCTGGAGATGTTGATCAATTTAGGCATTATGGCAATACTTGCCAAATGTTGACTCCATAACGAAATATGTACATGTTTTTC
This sequence comes from Clupea harengus, assembly GCF_900700415.2. NCBI lineage: Eukaryota > Metazoa > Chordata > Actinopteri > Clupeiformes > Clupeidae > Clupea > Clupea harengus. The sequence goes on along the minus strand of NC_045163.1, from coordinate 23,994,338 downwards.
TTTTTAAATTAAGCATGGCATTTGTTTAGCTGACAAATACACCCATCATAATTTGTGGTTGTGATGCAGACAACGTCCTACAGCCAGGAAACAGGCGGTGAAAAACAGCGCTCTACTGTGAATGGGATTGCCTGTGAGTGGGTTGAGTGCAATTCTGCATGGAATCGCTTTAGTAGGGTGCAGTCTGCCAAAATGAATATCAGTTTTTCTCCTCTGACATTTAATGGTCTTACGAGTTCAGATGGCTGAAGTCCTTTGAGGTTTACTAGTTTTAACCAACTTTGGAGCGCATATATTTTACAGACAAGATGCCATGGACCCGTTTAGAAATGATTAGACATTATGTGTAGGATGAGCCACGAGAGGGTCTCCTCATTGGCACAACATACATACATACCTGAGGAAGATGCTCATAAATCAACTGATGGAGTAATCTCAAACTCTCAGCACATGATAGCATAACAGTTTAAAGCTGCAGTTGCACTTTATTGAGAGCCTTTAGACTGCTAGCCTCGCTTGTCTTTCCTTAGATGAAGGACAACAGACTGTCTGTTACGCTGGCCGAGAGGAATCCCCCCCCCCCAGTCCCCCAGTGAAGCGTGGCCACCCTCGTCGTGTTTTCACTTAATGGAGAGTCAGAGGTCAGCTCAGAGGCTCGGCCCTGTGCTGCGCATCTCTCCCTGCATGTGAGGAGAGTCGGGGAGACCTGAAGGCGAGAGTGAGGGGAGAGGGGAGAGGGGAGAGGGGAGAGGGGAGAGTGGAGACTGCGGCGGTGCTTTCCCACAGCCAGCGAGAAAGCGCTCAGGACTAAGTGAATTAAGCAGGAGGGGAGGCTGTTGCGCCTCTAATTTCCTGAGAGTAAGGAGCTTTTGTGTTTTAGAGAGAGGGAGAGAGAAGTTGACCTTCATGGCTGGAGGGAGGCCTGTCTAAAATAGAACCAGGGCTTTGAGGCTGAGCTCACTCTCTCGATGTCTATGAACAACCCCCGCCACGCCCGCCCGCGCTGTCTAATATTTGACAAATTGACTTCAACCAAGTGGACTTTTTTTTTTTTTGCTTTGGGAAATGTTAAAGGCCATTTTTTTTTGTCCATTTCACATGGACAATATGAAATACAACCAGACTGCTGCTGTCAAATCTACTTATGTGTTCTAACTCAAGTGTGGTGACATTTAAAGTTTTGGGAGGATGCATTTGTGTGGTTTACCGAGAACTGTTTTGTTTGTACAAAAGCCGCTGTTTGTTGTTCTAATGAGACTCGATGGGACAGATGAGCAACAAGGGACTATACTGAGAAACGCCTAAAGTTCATTCAACCCTAACCAAATAGTTTTTAACATTTTAGTTGCAGAGATCACGACCTCAGTTAAGTAAAAAAAACGACCCATTTCTATCTAATTCCGAGCACACTGCCTGAGAATATCTACCAGGAATGTTTGTTGGCTAAAATGAAATGAAGCATATTAGAATGTGCACAATATGTCATCCTCTCTCATTTCTCTTCTCAATGTAACACTAGATCACCAAGGCAAGTGCCAGATCAATTATTACTCATCCAATTATAATTAGGATGAGAGGTAACGGAATCCCTATCAGTGATCTGCTGAGGGGCAAATCCTTTAACATCGGTGGGATTAAAGTCTCCCAGGTCACGGGTGGGTGGGTGGGTAGCTGCCTTGATCACCTGTTTAACCTCGAGTATCTATGACAAACCAGAGGAAATCCCTCCGTTAGATCTTACACAAGGGTGAAGTGGCTGCCCAGGAGATCCCCAAATGCAACCCATATGGGACTAAATCGTCCAAGCCAAAAAACTGCAAAATTGGCCTCCCCTTGCAGCCATGACCAAACTGGACGCCTGAACCAGTAGGACATAACCCATCTCTGATACAACCAATCTTTAAATAACCAGACATACTGCTTTAAAAGAAACTAAGAAAACAAATAAATAGACTGTATTTTTCTCTAGTAAAGGCATTCAAAAACAATAGGCAGTAACTTTTGCCATCAAAAACGAGGGCGAACCGTGTGAAAAGCGAGTTACCTTCTCTCCTTAAACTCAGTCTTCTCTCCTTAAACTCAGTCTTCACTCCTTAAACTCAGTCTTCTCTCCTTAAACTCAGTCTTCACTCTGTGAAGTTCCATAACAGACCGAACAAGCCACCATTTTGCCTTTTCCACATTAGAACAGACCTGATGGTTGGAAATGTATGTTGTACTGAGATGTGCGTGTGTACTGTAAAGGTTTCTTGGCCCCTCGGGCTCTTAATCTGTTCTCCCACAGACACATACCTCACGTCTGACTCGTCTGGCTCACTGGTCTGGATGATCCCATCACCCCAGGACGTCCATGCTCTCCTGGCGGGGGGCTCTGTCTGGAGTGACAGAATCAACAGACGATGTGTTTATGAGTTGACGAGAAACGTCAGAGAGCAACACGTATGCTCTGCTCATCTTCAGCACTCCACTCGCGCCTTGAGAGGGGCACCCGTGGCGTAGGGTTAAGGGTCTCCCCCTTCTGAGTCCCACTTCCCAGGTATAGACAGCAGGCAGACTGTTGGGAAAACAACTCCAGACATGTCAAAACGATCTAGAGCAAACTTAAATCAGCCATAACTAATCGAACAGATTTCAAGCATAACAGTCTAATTCAAAGCAATACTCGCAGTGGAGAAGCACGGCTGCACAAGTGAGACCCGGACACATTTATTCCTCTACCTTGCCTTGCACTACAAGTAGTCCCCGTGGTGCCCTATTTACTCACAAAGTGCTCACAAGCACACCACATTGGCATAATGTAGACAAGTATTTGGATCCATTTGGAAAATAAATTATTATAAACGACTTAAAATGGGCTGTAAGGAACCAAGAGAGGCCAGAGATATATGTTCGGCACACCAGTGAGGAAAGGGGGAAAGCTGATTTAGAGCCCTGACTGTAACAGATTGTCTTATTTTAATACGTATATTAGTCTGTCCCGTTGTATGTTAGGCCTCTTTGCTAGGCAATGGGGAGGATCTTTCCAGGATCATCTGGGACATTGCCTTGGCCAAGCGCAGACTTATGAGCTGTTTCAAGAACTGGCTCCCGGTCAAGGTCTCTTCCTGTTTCAACCTTTCAGTGCACCAGTTCTAAGTTAAGCACATTTGTGTTAAAAAAATACAAACTCAGTGGTATTGAATTGAACTGGATTTAATATATTTTAATTAAACGTCACTGTATGTTTAGAGTGACATCAGGGATACTGAGCTCAGAGTGTAGGTTGTTGTGGTAGAGATGTGGGCTGTGAGATAGAACTCTATAAAGAGGAGAGACGGAGAAAAGCAACCAGGAGACAAATTACACAGACACACCCAGAACCCACACACTCACAGGAATGTTGCCATGGCAATGCCTAAACAATTGTGGAACAAAAGATGCAGTGATATTCTTGATGATATTCGCTAGAGAGTGACCACGACTTGTAATGTCTGTAAACCCTCCATGTCTCCATTCATCCAAAGGCAAACTAACTTTCCTCCCCGGTGTGTCGCTGTCTGGCTACTCATATCGGTGAGGCATTAGCTTCCATCAGACAAACAGTGCTGTCTAGTGTTTCAGTGGCAGGAGAAGACAGAGAGAGAGAGAGTCCCTCTGAGGTGTGGAGGTCCTCGCCCCTCATCACCGCGTTGAACCGAGTCAGGGTGTGACGCTTCCTGGATGAAGCTAACGAGAATCAGCTGGTCGGGCCCTACCCTTCCCCCCCCGCCATCCTTCCTAAGAGCAGAGGTCCCTCGTCAGGTCCCCAGCAGATCACTCAGCGTCTGGGAGCGGAGGCAGGCGGGTGACCCCCGGGCCTTCCCCTTTCTTGCTTTCCTTTTGCATTTAGAGTCGGCTCAACTTCCTCCTTTGGTGCCTCCTGGCTTCCCTGTCTGATTGGCCGTCTTTGATCTCGTCCTCACTGACTCTGACGGAGGCTGTCAGACTCGTGCTCTGTGATGCTGGACGGTTTTGGATGAAGAGTGAAAACAAGGTGATCCAGAAATGGGCCGTGCGGCGTTTGAGTGTGGAGACAGGCAACACTGAGTTTGTGCACTGAGACCCATTAACACTGACACAGTTCGTTGTATGTTTTGCGTCTGGGGGTCAGACTGGAATATAAACAAATGTCTTCAGCAGATTTGTCTTGTTAGCACTGAAGACTTATTCACCCAGTGCCTGAAGCCGTAGAAAATCCCCTTTTCTCTCTCCCTTCAGGAGAAAGAAATCCCCCAAATCCCATCTTGCTCCTCGCCTGAATCCGCAGATGCCAGGGTGTTAAGGGCATTAGCGATGGTGAATTAAGAAGTGGTGTCCGGTTCAATGCCACTCCGTTGCTGGACCCAGTACCTCCCGCCTGCCCATGCTGCCCTGGGTCTGTCTCTGTGTCCTCTCCCGCCGTTCCCATGGATATCAGAACGCCTGTTGCGCCCCGACTCTGTGCAGATGTGCCCCCATGCTCTGCCATTGTCCAAGATCTCGCCTATACAGAGCACAGCCATAGCTCCGGACTGGAGCCAAGCCCTTTAATGTGCAAGATATCTGTTCAATAAAAAAGGCAGCCATTTGGAAATCCCTGGTTTCGACACGGAGCGGGGTGCTAATCCAGCTCACATTTCTGCAGAATAAGTGGGAGAGTTCTCCTCTGTGCCTGCCGGGGCTGAGAACCGAGGGTCACTGGTGCTCTGGAGTGAGAACCATTTGGTCTGAATTTAGCAGAGAGGTTAAAAACGGGCGGAAAACTTTATTTTCAAATGATAAAAGCTGTCATGAATTTGTTTCACCCATACACACAAGTATTCTCAATTATTCACAACTTTGTTTGGTTCAGGAGATTAACTTCCTGATCCCACATTACACACACACACACACACACACAAACACACACACACACACACACATGGGCATATTCGTACAAAAGTCTAAAGTGTCTGTATAGTTTTGTCTAACCTCTTAGAAACACAGATATTTATTTCTTCAAATTTGCCAGTGGCGGGGATTGTGTAAGGAGATCCAGGTTTGAGAAATGAGGCGATTGAGTAAAATCCTGGCATCTGTTTCAGAAGCATGCAGAATCAGTCTGACACTCTACTGTACGTCCCTTCACTGTGTGTGTGTGTGTGTGTGTGTGTGTGTGTGTGTGTGTGTGTTGGGTATTTCAGCTTACATGCACAGTGGCCCCTCGGAGTGACCTGATATGTGTGTTTTACAGTAGAGCTCGTGGGTGAGGGGCAGGGCAGGTGGTATTGCACTTCACCCTGACTGACTGGGTATGACTGGCACAGGAGGTGGGCACCCCCCCCTGTGTCCTGGAGGTCATGGGCATGAACCGGTTTAATGAGCCATGGCGGGGGGTAAATTACACCGCGTCCATGTCGGGTGGGAATGTGTTTTATGCGACACTGACATGAATAGGGAACCCTGCCTGGTGTCATACTGAGAGCTCTTTTCTTGCACAACACGCTCCGTTTTTCTCCACGAGATGAATTTCAAAGAACAAAAGGAAAATCTCAAGCTGAGGCCTATTTCTTTACTGTGTTCGAGACAGCCACTCAATACAGTTGGCCTCCGTGGACAATGGCAGTAATAACATGTCAAAAGAGTGGCCAGGGGAAGGTAGATGACAGGATGCCCATGCATTGCTGGCTCCAGTAGGTCAAGAACCCTGAAGAGATGAGGTTTTGTTGACACAAAATGGCCTCCTATTGTTTACAGAGCTCAGTTGTGCGTTGTTACCAATTCCTCAGCTCAACGCATGTCACAATGTATCATTCGAGCTGTGTGCTGTTACTTTCCTCTCCCCATCCAAACGATTTTTGAGTTATAATCTTTAAATCAATCTCAGTTTTCTGTGTCTAATTACCTCATTCTCTCCCATGGCCACAAACACGAGCCTGCTGCCATGTCTTTTTACATTAAAAACCTCTCCTGGTCACAAAATAAATACATATTCACCCAAAGCTTGTGAGTGAAACCGACAAACGTGCCTGTGTGGACCCCACTCACAGCTTGAGAACAGCACTCAGAAAATGGATTGTGAGAGAACAGAATTTTGGAGCAGGTCCCAGTTGACAACCATGAGGGGAAAATTGATTTTAGGTGTGAAATGGGATTAAAAAGTGCACCTCTATTCAGTTTCATCGACAGTATCAAATAAACAGTGAGCGAATGGCGAGTTTCGTGCAAAATAAAAAAAAAGGGAAACTCATCTGGCCATGAGTTTGCGAGGAATCTCTGTGTGTGTTGGAGTTAAACAATACACTCCCATCCAGGAAAGTGTACTCAACTGTCTGGCCCGGTTGTGATTGAAATATTTCAAAATGTTTTCCTTTTAGGAAAGATCTGAGGTAAATCCAAAAACAAGGCATCGTTGCGCGTCTCTCCCCTGCCTCGTGAATCGTTAATCTCTCCCTGGCTTAGACAGCATCTGAACGCGGACTGAACACTCAACGAATCTCCCTCTTTCCCTGCACCTAGTATTTTTAGAATTCAAAGGGCGCCACTCGGGCCATGTGTGCACCAGCTTCAGGCGTGGACGGGGCGGCAGAGACATCCTCCGCATTCCAGTCATTTCATCGGCGCATCCCTCCCTCTCCCCCTTCCTCCTACAGCCAGTCCGTCCGTCTGTCCTCCAGAGAAAGTGCCGCCGTAGTGGAATCTAACGGAATATAACATCACTTAATGCCCCGTCTGTGAGTGAGACAGGCCCCCTAATGCCCCGTCTGTGAGTGAGACAGGCCCCCTAATGCCCCGCCTGTGAGACAGGCCTCCCTTAATCTCTCAGAAAGGTGATGGCGTACCTGGGAGAATGAACAGGAGGTTGGACCACAGATTTATCATGATATGATCATAATGTCCCTTGTGACCATTTATGGCTGTCACTTATTCCTACGCCCATAGAGGATGTACTGTACTTTCCCATGTGTCTGTTTTAAGTATGTATGTCATTGTGTGTGTGTGTGTGTGTGTGTGTGTTTCTGTGTGTGTGTGTGTGTGTGTATGTTTAAGTAAGTATGTCATTGTGTGTGTGTGTGTGTGTGTTTCTGTGTGTGTGTGTGTGTGTGTATGTTTAAGTAAGTATGTCATTGTGTGTGTGTGTGTGTGTGTGTGTGTGTGTGTGTGTGTGTGTGTGTGTGTGTGTGGTGTGTGTGTGTGTGTCTGTTTCATTTCTCGTTTCTACTTTAGTACTGTAAGTTGAACTCTTTTCTTTTGGCAGGGCCACTGAGAGGTTTACCATCTCCCCATTCCCCTGTTAAAGCCCAGGTGTCCTGATTTGAGGTCAGTTTAGAAAGCACACGCTTGCCTCACTCAGCCCTGCGGGCGTTTATAACCACAGACCCCAGCACACTCCCAGGTTCGGCTGTGGACTCGCAGAGGAAGTCGGGTCCTTGCAGGTCTCCTGGCTCCAGCAACAGTAACAGGAGTTCACCTCTCTGGAGCCTCTGATCTCAGCCGTGAGACCTCTCTTGGACAAAACACAGTTGTCTAAGTGGTGCTGACAGCTGAAGTCATGTAAATAATTACACTTAAGTTAAGAGTCTGCAAATGCACAAACACATACAGAAAGATTGTAATCCAAAATGTCAGTAGGGAACATGGCTGGTCTTACCTTTACAGACACCCTTCTAATTCATAAATGTAGATAATATGACCATTCCAAGGGTTCCTGCAGTATGGCTAAGTTGGTTATGTAGAGGGCGAAGAGGTTTCAGAGTAGGATACAAGTTTTGTTGAGATTGAGTATGCTGGTTATGAATATCCTTTGTATTATCTGCAAACAATTATTACATTATGCATCATTATGTTTATCAAACCATGGTGAAAAATCCGGATTTTTACAATGCTGTATAAGATAATTTGTGGGAATTGTCTTCGCTGGACAATGTTGAATTCTCCTGTTTAGCTTAATGGGTGAGTTCATTTTCCCAGACTTGAGCGTCACTCTAGACTTAACATTTACATATTTAAGGCGAGGACATTTCTATTATCTCACAGAGAACCATGTGAACATGTGTGGTGTTTGGGCTACATGTTGGAGAGCTGACGTTTGGGCTACATGAGAGCTGGAGCTGAAGAGCTGGTGTTTGGGTTGTGTGTCGTAGAGCTGACGTTTGGGTTGTGTGTCGTAGAGCTGACGTTTGGGTTGTGTGCTGGAGAGCTGACGTTTGGGTTGCATGTGTTTCTCAGTCCCTTCAGACACACCCTCGCTTAGCAGTGATGAAAGTTATGAGGAAGTCTCTGTTTATGAACCGTAGAAGCGAAATGAAATTAATCACAGCCATCCGTGTCTCCTTGAGCCAACAGGAACCGGGAGGACTCACATGAAAGAGACCACGGCAGTTAAAAAAGTAAAGAATGCGGCCATGGCAAAACCAGCAATTTTCATCACTTTATGAATCTTTGCAGAGACAAAAGACCAAAACACTGGCAAATAAACACTGCGTTTCTCTTAGTTGTGTCTCCAGCGAGCCACGCAATACAGTAGCGCCTCCGAGACCACATGGCAAACAAACAGCCCGTAATGGGTATCACCTGGAGAGGAAATGCCTGTCTTTGGTAATCTGCCTTGAAACCTCGCCTCCCGACGCGCTCCAAGCCCTCCGTAACCGGCCAGGCCAGGCCAGGCCACTCTAGGCCGGGCAGCTCTTCAGGGGAGGGGTGAGGGGGATTTGGCCTCTGTGCACGCCACACTGGCTGGAGACTTTTTGTTTTTACTCTGATGATGTGATGACGAATTAATGCGAGAGGATGCTGCCGTCCCAGACAGGAAGTTCAGGAATAACACTGAAGAGATATGGGTAATGTCCTGGTCGTGTTGAAATGCATTTGGACAGCACATGTCGCGGGCAGACTGCTCTGAGGGCTTTGAGTTGAGACAGAGCACTACAGAAACATCAGCAGGCTCTTCCTTACTATTAATACTCATTACATTTTAACCACCACAATGCTAAAAGAAGTAATGTGGTTACAACTAAACTATCGTGTTTTTTTTTTTTGCTGCATGTGATAAAGTGAACTATCCTTGTTGGGAAGCTTATTGAGCTGTTTTGAATTACGACGATTACAATTGTGTTATAATAATGCAATCACCAGCACACACATACACTGGACAGAAAACTTGATGGATTGAACTGGTTGGCTCACCACCAGTCTCCCCAGGTCGGCCTATTTCCTTTTTTTTCTTTTGGCCACATCTCTCCCACAGGCACTTGTGCCAGTAATTCAGACAGCACTCAAAAATTTGTGTGCTGCCTGTGTTATGAGTTGTGAGTTATTCGAGTCATCCCATCCCATAGACCCATAGACCCATGGGTGGTCCTTTAGTGAATAACCCCAGCTCTTGCCTCAGTAAGTGGGGTCAGTGTGCATTCATAATGAGGGAGAGTTTGGGTCGAGCTGGAGATGACTGGCAAACAACAGGTGGTCATCTATGCTGGGTTGTGAATATTGTGCCAGGGGGTATTTGTGCATGAGGTGTGTGTGTGTGTGTGTGTGTATGTGTGTGTGTGTGTGTGGGTGGGAGGGGGCGGGGGGCGTGCGTATTGATGAAGAATGTGTGTGTGTGTGTGTGAGGGTAACTGTACTCGTTCACACTTTCTTGCGTGACTGTGAATATTGCTGTTATTGTGTATTTGTGTATGTGTAGATGGATGTCTATGGATTGTGTGTGTATGTATTATCCCAGTCGCACATGGGCAAGCTTCCTGTATTGCTTGTATTTAACACGACGTGCTTTAACCCCCCAGGAATTCCAGCTGCAGAGGCATTTGTTGGTGGTGGATATCTGAGACTCTTGGGATTGACAAAGCAGACAGCCGCGGAACTCCCCCCCCCCCCCCCCCAAAAAGAAAAAGGGGGGGGGGGGGGGCACTTCCCGAATAAAATGCAAGACAGGGACACACAAAGATGCATGTGTGGAAGTCTTTCCTGTGCACAGCTTGAGAAAATGATGTCATCCTCGTACAGCCTGAAGAGGTTGGGGGAGATCTGGAATAGGTATGCCTAGTACTAACACACACAAGTTCACATACACACACACACACTCACATACACACATACACACTCACATACACACACAAGTACACACACACACACTCACATACACACAAATATGTGCACCTAGTACTAACACACACAAGTTCTGAGTAGGAATATATATATTCCTTATATGGAAAGGACATCTTATTTGAAAGGAATCAGATTGTGTTGTATTTCTTCATATGTATCTCTGTGTCTTCCTGCATTCCTGGAGGAGTCTGACTTCTAGCTGGTTCTAGCTGTGGAACGTCCTGTTTTGCTTCCCCTTTTCAGTCGCCACTGTTCTTCTCGTTATTTGTGGTTTTCTGAGTTTTTGTTTTGATTGCGCTGAGGACAGATCCCATGTGGAATGACTTTCCATCAGAAGGGACTTGGAATGACATACCTTTCAGATGGGAATGTTTGGATACGGCGTGCCATCTCCAGCATAGATGTTGGACCTTTGGCACAAAATTCAGAACAACCTGCTTTGATGTCCATCAACTTTTATTGTTTTTACAGAAAGCAGAGTTGTACCAATGGCACATTGCCGTGGCAATGCTACAGGCTGACCCAGAAGGACTTGTTGTTTTAGAAAAGTGAATTTCCTCATAAATTAGCCCTCAATCACTATATCATAACTGTCAGCTTTAAGTCCTGGTAATGCCTTTCTTATGACATCTCAGCTGTTGGACCGAAGCATTTACAGCTGACCAGCGGCATATGGTTTGTATTGTTCATGCAGCACACTTCCCTTTGAACATATCTGACATTAAGTGTATCATTTAGAAAACATTTCAGCGTCAGGTATGAAATATTCTCCCGTGAGAGGGATGTGTGTGTTTACAGTCCGTTCTGACGTTCAGGACGTGACAAAGTTGATTTTAATGGGGTTTTTAAAACCGCTCTGGACTGCGATGAAGGAATGCAATGGCAATTGCATAAATACCATAAAAGACTTATATGTTTCGCTTTCCTTGCCAGCTCACAAAAGCATGAAAACATCTGTCAGATCGTACACAAGAGTGGCTCAGCTGTGACAGTGGGTAATGGCCATTTCTTGATGATGATGGTGGGTGGAAACACCACAAGGCAGAGTGACGCAGGCTAACACTCACAACACTAAAGGCCTCAATCTGTCGTCCGTGATCCGCCAGCGCCGGGAAGCGGCTCTCATTGGCTTCTGTGAGGGGTCAAAGGTCACGATGGGCTCATCTCCCTGCTGAACCAGCTGAGGAAACACAGTGGTAAGGCATGGGGCCTCGCCAGTTCATCGCCCCCATACACCGCTGCGACTGTCTCTCTGCTGCTTGTGCTAATGGCTCGAAGTTTATCTTTAATTGTTTTGTTTTGTTTTCCTGCGTATGAGCCATGCCAGGCTTGAGCTGTCTTGTCTGCTTTGGCACAGCCACTGAGGTCGAGTTCTCTGACTCAGCTTGAGATGCTGCTCTGTCATGTTTATGGGGGGAGCGGGAACCCTGGGCTGAGTTAGACAGCAGTCCGGCCTGCCAGTGTTTTGATGAGGAGTTTTGGAACCCGGGTGAGGGACCCCAGCAAAGGAACGCCGTCGAGCTTAAAAACGTACAAATCAAACTTCAGGAGGTCATCAAAGGATTTTAAAGATGCAAATCATACCTCGAGTCTCTTTCTTTTAAAAGCTTGATGACCTAAATTTCCCTCGGGATTAATAAAGTATCCATCTATCTATCTATCTATCTTATAGTTCTGAGTTGCCTTGATATTTACTACAGCCAGTGTCTCTTTCCAGTGCAATACCTCATCCTGATGAGAAATTAAGACAACTTTTCATTTAAAGTTCTGGTGATCAAAAACAGACAGAGGCCGTTAAACTGAGGATGAGTGACAATAAGAATTGCTGATGAAGGGTCTTTTTCTCCCACTAGTTTGGGAACAGAGTTGCTCTCAGGCGGCGGATTTGGCCATGCCATGCCCTCTTGGCACCCCGTCTTGCCCAACACTCAGAGGTGCCATCAGATTATAGCTGCTGGCGCACCCTGACAGGGCAGCTGGCACCATCGCCATGTTTTGCACCACTATTTACAGGGCATGTCCCCTGTCACCAGGGAAACCAGTTGGTGTCTTGGCAACATGCACCCATCATCTCTTTCAGCGACAGATTTTTTCTTTTTTCTTATTTTTTACATGCCAATTATTTCATGTAGCCTTCTTTGGAGTGTGATTTACGGCCGCCGCAGTATATCTGTAGAGCCATTGTTGTGTGTGTAAAAAAGGCTGGGAACTGTATGGAGTCAAGCTTTTGTGTGCAAGCAGCCCTGGCACGCTGACAGGTCTCTCGTCTTTCTAATATCCAAAACTGAAATGCGCTGTTGGCAAACCTGCATTGATCTGGAGTGGAGCGGAGGGTATTATTCCAGAGAGAGTGATTGGGTTTATAAACAGCATAGCAGGACAAAAGCTAGCTAATCACTCATGTGTTTACAAAGAGAAAGCAAAGACGACAACAACAAAGAAAAGGGGCCCATGTTTGAAAGGCAAATTAAGAATAACAAACATCCCAAAAATGTAATAAAAGTGTCTAATGATGTTTGTCTGATATTACGGTGTGGAAAGGACTAGAAGAGAAAAGGATTATTGAAATGACCATGCACAGTAAGGCCATATTCGGCAGTCTAACCACGCGAAGCCCGGAGTGTGGGAGCGGCTTGTCCGCGGATTCCGCAGTCATGAGTAGGAGTCCAGTGCATTCCGGATCAGTCAGTCCTAATTCTGCCTGGCACAGGCATCCACAGTACGTTTCTTTGTTGCTAAATGCTAAACACTCGCTTGTTCAATAGTGCCCTTTAGTCTTGGATTCGGAACAGTCTAGACATAAGGAGAAAGAGAGAACCCCCCCCCCACACACACAACCCCCCCCCCCCCCCACCACCACCCGCCCCACACACACAGACAAACTTGCAGTAAGATATTCAGTGTGTGCCAACTCTCTTCCTTCAATCTCTATCAGTGTCACAATCAGCTGGTGGTTGGAGGAATCTTATCTGTTTGAGTAGGTTTCCGAGATACTCAGTGGATAATGAGTCGCTGAACCACTTGGGTATTTTGGAGTTGTAGTGGAGGACATTAACTGCATCATGAACTGCAACACAAAGGCAAATGAGGTAAATCAGTGATCGGGCCTGCAGGTGCTCTGGTCCCTCTCAGGCTCCGAGTAACCAAGACAACACATACCTGCTGCATGTATTGTACTGCGGTCAAAATACATTTGTAACAGGGAAACGTTTTTTTTCCCCAACAGGACACAATCTTTGATAGACATTCTAATTTAATATTATCTGAGTTGCTCTGTTGTGAAGTTGTGTTGGAAGAATGAAAGAAAGAAATCTGATTCGTTCACATCTAGTTTTGGCTCCTACTGTCCTTTAGCCTGGTAATGATTTACCACCAAACCTCCTCATGTCCATGAAGAGCAAAGATTCATGGTGGTTGTTCCCACCTTCTCCTCTTAAGTTTAGTCTGACCCCGCCTTTATTTACTAGTAAAAAAGAGCTGCCGTTAAATGGTGCATTATACAGAGATACCAAAGGGGCAATATAACGCCATGTAGTGTTAATTATAGCTGTGGAAAATCCCTGTCAATAAAGCCAACGTGTGTTCACAGCGTGGGATCAGCATCTCGTAACATATTTGGTGTAAAAAAAAGTCTGATAAGAGTTTGTTGGTACTGTTTACTATCTCCAAGACAGAATGGACTTATTTTCTATTGCAATTCTGAAAGAAGAGAATTAAAGGTAAACTTTTTTTGTTTTGGTGAATGTGTGGCTCTACAGCAGGTGCATTGAGCTAAACCATGTCTGCAAACTAAACACTGATTTACCCTGAAGCCCCTGCACCAACAAACTGAAGTATGTACCTGGTAATGTGCATAGAAATCGGTCTCAGTAACAGTTGTGCATTGTGATATAAACATCTTCAGGCAGGTTGTGTTAGTGACTCTTTAACAGAGAGTTTTACACCAGACACCATTCACTCTGAAGCATCAACAAACTGAACAAACTGAAATATTTCACTGGTAATGTGCATAGAAATCAGTCTTAGTAACAGTAACAACCATGCAATTAAATAGACTTTTGGACATGCAGGTTTTCTCTAAGGACAACCATTCCCTGGCGAGCCTTATTGTTTTTTTCCATTAATTGTACCAATGCTGTTTATAGCTTTGTATTCCTTTATGCATTTAATATGCTAGTTCAGAGAAAGTCTGTAATGCCACATGACATCACTGTATCATTCTACAGCCCACATAAATCAAACATGCATGTTATGTTGCCGTGTTGGCATTGTACTGGCTATACAATGTGTGCTTTTGATTAGGGTGAAAGAAGTTAAATTGTGCTGATATGTGGTACACCACTAATGCAGCTGCTAAAATGCCTCTTGGATTGCGCTCCTAATTTATCGTGAGTTTGTTATTTTAATGCAGCATGTTCGTGTCAGAGCCATGGTACAGATGAATCTTATATAAAAAAAAGTAAGGACTACAGAACCTAAGGGATTTCACAATCCTGAATTATATAGGATTGTATTTTCCTGTGTTGTGTTCGTGGAACAGTTTAGGACTTTCCCTCTTTTGAAAACAGCATCATGATGAGCAGTCCTTGCCAGCTACGGCCCACACTGAAGCACCTTTGCGGGATTCCATAATTAGACAATCCTGGCAGCTCGTTAATGCCCCCCCGGCACCCCGGCCCCACTGCAGTACCCAGTGTGGAGCAAGTTCTGGCCGCTGAAGCCCTGGCAACTTCACGGCAGGTCCCCACAGAGCCAGGAGCTTGGTATGGAAGCAATCACTGCGATTCCTGCCTTTTAAAGGCCCTCCCTGGCTCAACAGGCCCCCGGAGCCCCTTTAGGGAGCAGGTTGGAATGGAGGATGCAGGTGAGAGGCCAAGGGGCATTCAGATGAGGGAGGGATGCTTGTAAAAGAGCCTCCTCTTCCTCCACTTTCAATATGTGTGAGACACATTAAAAACCGGAGATCTGAATTCGAGCGGAAGATTTGCGTTTTTAAAGATCTTCGAGCAGGTTGTATTAGTGGGTCTTTAACAGAGAGTTTTACCGCCAGACATGTATGTAATGTGTTATTCTCACCTCTTTCTGTGTCAAGATGTGAAGGGGATTTCATAGGCTAGGGTATTACTTCAAGGTGCAACTGTGGTGGAAGGCTGAGACAATTAGTACAAGACAAAATGCAGGAAGATTGTGTTCAACCATCAAATTCAGTGTGATAAAACATTAATATGGCATTCAATCATTAAGGTAGGCTGCAGTATCCACTCGGGGAGATTGATCCAGTGTCACAGGCCTAAGGTCTTAGATAATAAAACCTGTAAGTGTTGAAGAGGCGTTAATCATCGGACGGAGCTGTTGTGAATGTCTTATGTCTTATGTCCCCCGTCTGTGATAACATTTATGGTGCAGTATTGGGAGGCTCTAATAAGGCTAATGCACGGGAATCCTCTAAGGAGTCGCTGCACGATTACAAATTGATTGATTGGGGGAGCTGCAACAGCATGGTTTCAATAAACGCAGAGCACGATGGTAGGCGGCTTTCACTGATCTGAGGCAATGAAGTTAATGCCCTTGTCACCAATCCCAGTCAATCAGCCACCACATTCGACGTCGCGCGTCACCCCTCGTGAGCTCGGCGCCTGTCATTAGGTCTGCCACAGGAGGTGAGGTCATTCGCAGTGCGGGGTTAGCAGTTAGCGCGTTAGACAGTGGGAGTGCAGCCGATGACAGAGCGAATGGTTTCAATATAACACTGTACTGCCGCGCCAGTCTTTTTGGTTAAGGGACACACATCACACATTCTGCCCCGGCACACATCACATTCTTGCTCATGTTGTTACAAGCAAACGCAGGGGGAGAAGGTCCAGAGGAGTCTCCTGCTGTCTGCCCTCCACCTAATGCATCCACCTTATCCATCATCTCTGACTGACTCCATGTATGTCTATCGATCAGTCAGTCTGTCACTGTTTCATCGTCTGTCTGCACTCCGCTTCCGTCTCTCCCTCGGCCCATGAGGTTACAGTATGACGTCATGGGCCTGGGGCTGCTCCAAGGACACGAGCCTCGTGGTGTGGTAGTAATCAGGCTCTGCCCTCTGCTCGGCCTCCCTGGAGAAAACGGACGTTCTCAGTGAGAGGCATGTTCTCATCTCTTAATGCAGCGGCTCTTCAATACCAGCCATTTACTCCAAAACATTTCCATTACTATGAAATTGTTTGGTGTGAGGTTTCATCACTGGTCTTTCTTAGTTTATGAGGCAATCTGTGTTCCACTACACAAATAGAAGACAGCAGGCTGGCCTATGTGTATTTAGTGTACTGTATGCAGCGCATACACGGATGGAGTTCACTAGCTGGGACTTGTTGGGAAGTGGAGTACAATCCATGTTTTGTAAATACAAGGAAACCTTATACTGCAGGGCTCAAGTGAAAGGTACTATCTTGTCTTTTCCTGCCTGTTTTGAAGTGTTCCACCTTCTCTGGTGATGACTACCCAGGGACCACGTCAAGTGTGCGACTTGAAGCTCAAAGCAGACACCAAATACCTGCTCTCTAAACCAAAACACAAAATAACTATCCCTCCATTGTTTCAATACCTCCACGTGTAAACACTCTTTACATTCTGAGAGCAACGTGCGTTTTCTTTCGTCTGTATTCTGTATGCTAGTGTCTACCACCACCAAAGCTCATCGCTGAACCGTGCACCGAAATGAAATGTTACCTAACCTCCATAATTACCACAACGCGCAGCAATGGAAAAAGTAACGTGGTTGGACGGCATGATGCACGTTTGGCAAATGTTACGAGCACCACACTGACCTCTTAATAAATGTAGCAAGAGTACTTAGGAGACAATGCAGTAGTGTGAGCTCTGTTTAGGGCCACAAGTGGGAGTTATTAACGGAGCTCTGAAACAGCTGAGGGAGTGGTCCCTGGAGGACCGGGTAAAGAGATGGACATGTGTGGGTGGCGCCGCTCCATTCATCCCCCTCCCCCCACCCCCCACCCCCCACTCAGCATTATTGTGCTTTGGTCCCCCGGTCGAACTGCGGCCAATGGCATTCCTGGTCCCATGAGTGGGCCTTTTGATTTGACTTTTTATAAGACTATGGAAAAGGCCTCGCCGCTTAGCGTGCGCCTCGGCCAGCCCCCTTTGGAGAGCCAGTGTTCTCTCTGCGGAGCCAGTGGAGAGGCTTTTGTCTTGGCGCGATAAAAAGATTGGCCTGTTTCACACATGCCCCAGAGACTCGTGAGTGGCTGCTATTAGTCATCAACAGCCCACAGCAAACAGGTTTTCCTTTTACACGTCTCGCACCGCTGGATGGAGTTGTACAATAACATGTTGATAAATACAACATTTTGTGCCATTGCTTGTTTGAACAGTTGTGCTGGTTGTGACACGATTGCTCCTCAATACAAGATAATATCTGCCCTTGATGCATTTCAACACAGCAGCCCTCAACGTTGCCTTTGTTTGACCTTTGACGTTTGTTTGAGAGTTCAAACCCGATTTAACCGATAGACCAAAGTGGTTGATCCTGATTGATAGTGCCCTTAAATCACTGAGGTTTTGATCAGCCTCGTTCTAAGAATGAACAATTTGGGCCTCTGCATTGTTTCTTCATCTTTGCCACTAGCTAAAAGGGCGGGTCAACTTATGTTGCCATGGTGCCAGAGTTTCCCAATGAAGGCGGCAGCTTAAAACACTTTGCTACACAATCATGGCATTGAGCTCCACTGAATAGGCCTTTGAATTCAAAATGTGTTTAACAAGGCAGTTCACGATCTCACACTTGCTCCTGTAGGCATTACCAGGTTATTTTGCCCCCTAAGTGAGTCAAAATTACTCAGGTTTTCAGTATTGTCTCAAGACTTGCCAGTGTGAGGCAGATGGAACTCCAGCTGGGACTTTTAATTGCACAGCTTATTTCATTTCAGGAAGTTTTTCCAGCTAAGTTCCCTCTGGGAAATGGATAGACTGGGAAGATATTTCTGTCACTATGAGAAACAGTTATTTTGGTCTCTGCCAGCACTGTATATTTTAGCTCACATTCATATAATTTCCCCTCTCAGTTTTAAATGGGAAAAAAAAGAGATTCATCTTAAGAGATAGCAGCAGTTATTGACTGTGCAGAATGTAGTCGCGCACATGATTTAAGGCATATTCTCCTTTAGGTCATGTGTGCTGCATGTGGACACCGGCAAACATGCTTCAAGAATTATGCCTGTGGATAAGTATAGCCTCCATTCACTCAAATCGAATTACAAGAACACTTACCATTCCATGTAACATTACGTGTAAGTAGTTTATTTATCTATTAAGGAGAAAGAGATCTAGCTATGTGGTGAATGTCAGGCAAATGTCTAGTTTCATGCCAACTTCACCGTGCTAGAATATGACTAGTTGAACCCTGTCAGAAAGCTAAGACACCTCAGGTCCTATTTATCGAAAATAACTGTTGCACAAAAAGGGACTTGCCTCAGAGTGAGCGGTAAAGGCCTGAAGTGGGCAGACGTGTGATTTTGAGCCTGTAAAAAAGGAGTTTTGCTCACTTAGATTCCATGACAAGCTACCAGTAGTTTAGCTCAGAGAGTCCATCTCACGTGCGTTCTGGAGAATTTATTTAGGCCTAGAATGTAAAATGTCCAAACACACATAATGTGATACATATTTCATTAAATATTCTAAATTCGTCTAATGGAACCCATTTGCAACTTCTGAGCTGATACTGAAGCGAAAACAGTATAGTTTAGGCCTAGATCTTTGCTGAAATGTTAAAAGACATTTTGGCACTTGCTGCATAGTCTCGGGTAATTAGGGCATTTAATGTTAAATTCGTTTTTTACTTATAACTATTCTGGGAACAAACTGTAGGCTGGTGCAGTCGATGCATCCAGAAACCAAGCAGAACTGAACAGGTGAGTGAATACAGACACCAAGTGCAACAACAAAGGATGCCTAGGAAGAATGTCCATATTATGGAGACTATAGTGAGCACGAAAGGTCTATGGTCCATACATTACACGAATCAGCCGGTTACAGAATGCTTTCTGTCAACGAAAGGAAAAGCTGTGTACAGTCTTGTAAACCATCGTGTCAGTTCACAATCCTACGAAACAGTGTGAGGACGCAAAAGTCAGACTCTTCTATGCCTCTGTGTAAATGATGCACGGGAATGCAGGCCTCAGACTGATACAGACCAGAGGAAAGACCCAGGGATCTTACACGCAGACACAGGTTACGAGGTAAGGGTGACATAGACGCTAACACACAAGGAAACGGCATAACTCTATATCGCTAACAGAAATACACGCTGACATTAGAACACTCTAAATGGAACGGGAGGGCACACTGCAATACTATTACTGTCTTAAGTTCAGTTTTATGAATCTCCGGAGAAAAACTTCCCCTGTTCAAGTTCCAAGTGATTTGTTAACATGAAATAGGTTGGTAATCCTTTTCCATATTACATTTTGTATGTCTCCATACATCACAGGAATTCAATGTTAGCTTAAAGATGTAGCACATTGTTAGCTCAAATTTCCTGTATGAAGTTAGTTTATTAAAATGGCATCTGCAGGATAAATTTAGCCACATTTGAACCTGTAAGTGAAACCATATGTTTTCCGTATGTCTTGTCAGTAGATTCACTATGCATCTTTTCACATCATTGTACCCTGATTCAGTTGTGTGCTAGCAGATTTTTGTTGAATTAGGATGGCAGTGCTAACACTTGTTTTTGTAACAAGCTACAGTGTTTCAAACTATAGACCATATTTTCATTTGAACCTGTTAGCTGTATAGCTGACTTGTAATGTCGTTTCTAACTAAAGGTCACAAGCATTATTAATCTCAAGAGCGTCTTATCCCTCTTTTCACCCACTTTAGATGTCTTAATATCCCACATTCTCCCCTTCCTTTCGCCCTTGGTGTATATTGCCCTATTGTATTTACCCTGTGGAATGGGCTTAGGCCGAATGTTGGGCTCAACCATTTTCAAGACTTAAAATTGGTCTGCCTGGACTTCAGCCAAGTCCACCACTCTGGATCGAAGCACACACTAGTCCATGGGGATGCTAGTCAATGAGGAGGTCAGCCAATGCAGAGGCCACGTGTATGCCAATACAGGTAAATGCCAATATCATTATTATCATGAACATACTACCCCATCAACTGCATGGCCTTCATATTGCTAAGCAGATTATGTAAAGCATTTTTGACCCAGAATGTTGGATGACCACAATGCCTCCATAAACACTGATTGTAAAAACGCAGTTCTCAGTGTGCATGTTGGTGGAATCTTTCCAAAACCAATTTTGCATTCTTACTTTTATAATTCTGGATTCTGACCATTGCTGTACTCACGTCGCTCTATGAAAAGTGTTGAAACACTGGAACAAGTCCTGATAACTCCCTGATTCAACCACTGACTTCCTATTGGCCTTTCTAAGCACCACGGTCAAGGCGGTAAATAGGGCCCCAGACTGTAGCGAGATCCAGTGTTCTCCTGCCAAAGTCCCGGCAGAGTTCGACCATGACTCATCACACCTGCCCTGTGTCATTCACATCACATCACATCACAGGCTCACACATCAAACTCTTCTCCTATAACTTATAACAGCTTTATTGTAACTTAACTATTTTTCATGACCCATGGCATAATTTAAAGCTATTGGATTTGATTATATTGTTTTTATGTTGTGTCATGTCAGGAAGTGTGCCTACACTGTGCCTAGTCACAATGATAATTGAATAAAACTTTATAGAGATGTCAGCCACATCAGAGCCCATGAGAGAGGCAAGCAGGAACGCTCGGCCTAATAAATCAGTGTGAATGTACTCAGAAAGAGCATGATTAAAAAGAACTTTACACTCAACTTTACAATTCCACATATTTCCCTCGGGACAAATATACCAAAAACATTTTATTTTATATTGTTGTTTTGAGAAATGTGTTGTCAGTGCCAAACCTCAAATTACTCATCTCAGTTTCCCACTCATTCTTTAACTGTGTTTAAACCTGCACAAATTAGTAAGATTTACTAGCTGGATTACTTTTAAGTTTGCCTCTTTAAAAGCCATTTCATGCTTTCTGTGTTGTATAATTTTCATGCCCTGTGCCATGTTGCCCTCTCTGCATTGGAAAACATGGGATGTGAGAGCCTCGGAGTCTGGCGTGCAGATTGCTTGGGGTGTGTCTGTAATGAGAGCAGACACTGGCATGAACCTAATCCAATTAGGTGATCTGAGGGCGCCTGTTTCGCAGCTTTCACTCTGAGTTTGCTCCGCAGTGCCTGGACTATCTAACACAAGAGGTGGCTAGGGACTGTCCTGTGATGTGGAGGTGAACTCTAAGTCTGGAGGAGTTAAATTAGAGATACTAGCACCAGAACAAGTTTCAATTAAAGGGCTTAAGGATGATAACTCATTGTGTTACAAATCAAAGAATGGCTGTATATTGTTTAATCATCACAGATTATGTCATTACGTTTCGTGGGTTGTGGTTTTCCACAAAATAAGCGGCCTGAGGCATCAAAGTCAACAGATTATGATTTAAAAACAAAACACACTCACACTAAAAAACATGTAGCAGTGAAAGCATCAGTATTGGGCAGAGTACCTGCCCTTACCCTGTATCTCTTGGTGAAAGAAGTCAGACATGTGCATACTTTTCTCTGTATACTTTGATCTACTTTATACTTTTATCTTATCATCATATGCTGTGTATCACATACGGCATGCAGGTATCTTAGCAACTAAGCTCTCGAGCAGCTCTCGTTCATCACCCCGGAGACCTACTGCTGCCATTGTTGCCACTGCCGTTTCAGTAGTTCCCTCTTTCCTGACGTAATTTGACAAGATTAGAATATGAGTCCTTGGGTTGATTCAGGTTTGTTGGTTTCCAAGTAATCAGTCATGATTATGAATAATTATGAACAACATTACCATACGTAGTGCATTGGGCATGTATTATTCTACGGTTAAGAAAACAGACGAAACAGTTGTAATGTTCAAAGTATGTGCCTCTATAAACAGCCGCGGAACATATTTCTTAAGGACAATTTGTCTTACGAGTGTTTCTGCTGCTGCCTTCATCAAGTGAACTTTTAAAGTGATAACGATCTGACCACGCTCAGAAAACAGCACAAGACCGTCCATGTTTATTTAATATTTATTTAGTTCATTGTAGAAACGTGTCTGGAGGATTGAAACAAGTGAGCACATTGAAACCAAAATGCCTTAAACGAGTCACATGCTGATGATATCAAACTTGGCATAGAATGGGGTAAAACTGACCTAGATGTCTACTTCTCAAAGGCTTTTAAACACAAAACAATCGCATGTGCGCCTTCCGTGTTATTTACAGTGGGAAGGCCTAAAGTCCAACAGTTAGTCTCCCAGGGGAGCTCACTTCAGCATCATTTCAGCTTTTAAATTACATTTATCTTCTTCCTGCGGAAAACTCTGTCAAAGAGGTTACATTGAACAATGGGTTAAACCTACTAAGCACCTTGCAATTTTTTTTAGAAGTACATGATTAAAATATTTACAGATTGACAAAGTCTTACATAGTTTAACAGAGTAGTACTCTAATTAAAAAAAAAGGCTTATCACATATAACCTTAGAAAAGTTAGTTGTAAAAAGGAAAACATTCAAATTCAGACTCATATTAAAGGCATATATGGTCTAATCAATAATTGCAGTCCAACAAACTCCAGAGTGATATCTCTGACTGAAAAGCATAATTTACCATACACAGTGTGTACAACTACGTGTGTAAATGAACTTGAATGTCCCTGGATTTATAAAACAATTGACCAAAAAAAATGACAGAAACTGATCTCAGTCCTGACTGTACCTCAGTTAGCGGATTTCAGAGAGCGCTCATGTTAGTCTCTTTGTCATAAGCTAACGAACAACTAGTCTTAGTCGGAGTTCTGTCTGAGCTTTATCATGATTCGCTGAAGCATGACTCATCACCCATCACCACCAATAATAACACATACGAGCCATCAGCTGTCTACAGCCAAGAAAACAAGTGTAGCTGACGAGTCTGGTGCTGTCTTTGAACATGGACTGAACATGGCGATACCTTATTAACAGCAGCAAGAGCAACAACAAAAAACCAAAAGAACAACCTGTTACAAAACCAAAAAAAAACCCTAATCGGAGTAACACGAAAGAAAAAAAAGTGCTTGTTCGGTTGGATGGAATTTTGAGGGGAAAGGTTGCCAGGAGCAAGATATTTGGTCAGGCTTTTTTTTTTAAGACTTTGTATGCTCCACGAAATTGATGTTGTAGGTGACCTGGTGCCCGTTGTCCCACGCGTACAGCACCTTCTCTTTGGGGTTATAGTCAATCTGTGTGGTGAAGGCATACTCATTGATGAAGGGCAGACGTGGGGCTCTCTGCGTGCCCGTGTGTGTGTCGTAAGCGTACGACAACTCACCCTCCCGCTGGTTGTACACGTCGACAGCATAGAGCACGCCGCACGCGATAAAACAGTTTCCGTAGGACTTCCGCCTCAGTCCTGTCTTCCAGGTGGTCTCCTTCTTGATAGACAGGTCCATGGGATCCAGCTTGCTGACCACTATGACCTCCTGCTGGCCGTAGTCGTAGTCCACTGCCGGGTAGATGACCCAGAGGCCAGTTTCGTCAACAGCAAAGTCAATGTCTGAGTGACCCCTCCACTTCCAAGGCGTGGTGTCCTCATAGACTACGTCATGCAGCATGGTCCAGGCGGCCACGTATCGCATCCTCATGTCGTACTTGATGATGTTCTTTGTGAAGGCCCGGTTATAGTAGAAGGAGCCGTTGTACACCACATGGCCGGTTCCAATCCAGTTGTAGGGAAGTTTGTAGAGGTTGGTCCAGCGTCCTTTGTTCAGAGAGAGAGGGAAAGAGAGAGAGAGAGAGAGAAAGAGAGAGAGGGGAAGAGAAAGAGAGAGAGAGAGAGAGAGACCATCAGTCATTAAAAAAGAATTGGGGTCAACTTCAGCTCAAGGTTTTTTAGCCATTCAACATTGTTTCCTTGGAACATGCCTGACGTCAGTCTTGACAGGTCTCTTGAACCACAAGCCAATGTGACTGATGGAAATTGAACAAAGCATTTTCCTTCAGATTAAGTTTTACTGACATATTCCATCTACCACCACTGGACACATTTAACAATGCGTAGTGGGACAGGAGGAGGAAGCCACATATCCGCTGCAGAGCAGGCCAAAGGCCTCATGGGAAAAGGGCATTGTGACCTCTGTTCTGTTGCCGTTTACACTCTTTTGTTTTAATGTTTGGTTACTGTTGTCCTGCAGTCAGGGAACATCTGTGTAACGAGGTTTAAGTGCACAGAAAATAAATATTATTCTTCCTTATTTATTTTTATGTTTGAGGAAAAGTACGAAATCCTTCAATTACGGCAGAAAGATGGAAGTCAGATGGTGATTTGTGTCATGAGTGGTGTAACTTCAGCTTGGCCCCAAAAGAACTTTGTGATTTTCTGGAGACGTTTCAGTTATACAATTGCATTATGCTTCAAACTAATGACAGTTTATTAGAAAGCATCTGTCATCTGACATTTAAATATAACACATGCTTAAACACCTGCCATGTGAATTAAATATCTAATCTTAGCATGATGAACAGGTGAGATTAAATGGAAAGACTACAGGCTTATTCTGTTTGCGAGACCTAAATAACGTAAACAAAACAGTTGTCTTTTTCTAATATAGTCACCATAGATACCAAATGTTTCTTTTAAAATATTAAAGGCACTTTACGAATTTGTGAGTCAGTACCAGTCCTTACCTTGTTTAAAATTCTCCAGATTGCGGAATTCAACCAGGTTGTTGCCATAGTAATAGTTTGTGACGTAGATCTTGGAGTCCTTGGCCAGAGGGTCTTTCATCCAGGCCCCCTCGTTCCGTCCGTAGCTGTGGTGCTTCACTGGCATCTCCACCGAAGCGATGGTTCCCTCGCACTCCACGTCCTTACCTGAGACACACCAGAGAAGGGTTCATCTAACCATCTGGCCAGTGCAGCTATCTCAACCAGATAGTGCCAGTGTGTGGCAATCAGTGATGGATGCTTGTGTGCTAAGAGGATAGCACGGCGGAGATGAATCATGTAGGGAAATCAGTTGATATCATTATAAATCAAGTCTTGAGAGGAGAATGATGGCTGTAATTTAGCTCTCAGCTTGTGCAACATACTGTATTACAGCACTTGGCTGCGCAATACATTCATGATCTAACCAAACATTCAAAACCAGAGTCCAGCTTTGACCACTTTATCCTGTCTTCAGCTAAAACAAGCAGACTTGGGAGGGCCCATGAGGTATTCACTTATGGGAAAACGTTCAACTATGAATATGTAAATAAAAAGCGTATGGTACCAGCAAGATTATATACGTAGATATACCATTCCATCACTAAATGTTCTGTCAATATACCCGATATACCCGAATCCTTACACCACTTCATCCCTTGTTTTTTTGAGTTCATGTGTCTTCAAGTGAATGAAGCCGCTTACCAATTTTATCTGTCAGCAG
Source organism: Clupea harengus (assembly GCF_900700415.2). Classification (NCBI taxonomy): domain Eukaryota; kingdom Metazoa; phylum Chordata; class Actinopteri; order Clupeiformes; family Clupeidae; genus Clupea; species Clupea harengus. The sequence continues at coordinate 23,968,707 of NC_045163.1, read as the reverse complement.
TCGACTGCTATTGTCACTGTTGTCTAACATCAGGAGAATGGTGGGGGCAGGCTGCACTTGTCTGTCTACTCCTCTACTGGTGGTCTTGCTGGTGGTGGAGCTGGTGGTCGTACTGCTAGTAGTGGTGGGAGTTTTGGTGGTGGTTGTCGGGGCGATAGTCACAGTGGTTTCTGTCGTCGTAGTGACAGGACCGTCGGTTCCCTCGACCTCGCGGAACGTGTCTGGTTCCTTGGGCCTCTCCTCAACACGAGCCTCTCTGTCAGAGCCCGAGTTGTGAGTCTTGGCTGTATTCTCTAACAGACACAGACAAAGAGAGATAGACAGAGAGAGAGAGAGAGGGAATGGAGAGAGAGAGAGAGAGAGCGGAAAAGAGAGGGAGGCTGGAGATGAAGCGTTTGCTTTGGAGATTTTGGGAACGCTCAGTGGAGCAGAACAGATTACACAGCGGCGCTCCCAAGGAAAATAAACCCCTAATGAAGATGCTGAAGACGCGCCAGCTCACACAAGCTCCGACACAAACACACAGACCCCCCGAGTTTGGATGCAGATTACGGCTCACTTTTGGCCTGCTGCCCTTAGCAGCTTCACACATACGGTGGTGGCATCCCCATCGTGTAAGTGTGTGTGTGTGTGTGTGTGTGTGTGTGTGTGTGTGTGTGTGTCCTGTGAGGCCACCCAGAATGTGCCGGTTCCATCCGACCCAGTGATCGGTTCGGATCCAGCATCTGGACCTCTGCCTCATCCTTGGCCTAGTTTTTAAACACACTTGTTCCTGGAGAACCCCCATACAACCACACACACACACACACACACCCACCCCTGTGCTAAGCTGCCGTTGCTGCTGCTACAGACAATGTCAGGAAAGCGTTGACTTTTTCCCCTGTGGGATTGTTGTCAGTCTTCCTGCAGGTACGTAGTTCTGAGCCCAGCGTGGCTGGCCAACTGGCTCTCCGTCAGAGGCACCTTCTAAGGATGAGCTTGATGAATGCCGCCTATGAAAACAGCGGGGCACATATTTCCATAATAGGACACTGGTATGGACCGGGAGATATAGAGCGCTTCCCCAAAGCAGGAGTATAAACAAACACTGTCTGCAGGAAGCTCTTTTAATGCTGGAGACCGATGAAAACCTGAGTGCAAGACTAGATCCACACACACAGAGCTTATACAACATTACATATAAAGCCCTATAGAAGACTCCTCTAAGCGAGCACCTTCCGTGCTCTTATCTGTGTTTTTGGCGCTCTGCAGGCTGTGTGTCTCAACCTGACGGAACCTCAGCTTGGCTTCTATTCATCTTGTGTTGGCCTCACATTCTGGCCTCACATTCTGTTCACTCAACGCCTGGCTCAGGAGGGGGTGTTTTTCTGTCCTCCCCAAGCCATCTACATCCTGTCTCTCTACCTCTCTTCACGACTTCTTTCCAGGGTTTTGAAGGATCCGTCCGTCTCGTCCCAAATCAGGGCAGATTTACGGGGCTTTCGGGGGTGTGAGGTGTCTTGGGGCTGTGCATTCCTCACATGTTTATATCTGCGCTATCTCACAGAGCGTGGCCCGATACTAATAATGTGTCAGGTTTCCTCTGCGGCCGACTATCTAGGGTTTGACGCGGTAACAGAATACAGATGAGTTATGGAGCATGTGCGTCTCTTTGCGATCTGCACATCCGTATCCGAGATGTGTTTTCTTAAGGGGCAGGGTTGAGTGTGTGTGTGTGTGTGTGTGTGTGTGTGTGTGTGTATATGTGTGTGTGTGTGTGTGTGTGTGAGGTGAGGGGAAGAGAGTGTGAGTGAATGTTTGTGAATGTGTGTCAGTGAAAAAGAGAGGGAATGTGGAAATGTGACAAGGTTATTACACCCTCATCAGTGCTTATGTCGATCTGTGTGTTTTGGACCAGGACAACCCTTACACAATCTCTGTTTGTATCAGAGCATCATTACACATAACCGGCACACCTCTCGAGGGGGGAATTGTGGGACGTTTAAGACCTCCTCCCTTTCATTCTACGCCTGGTCCGTAAAGCTCTCTCTATCGCTCCACTCATCTATTCAGACCAAATACATGTCTGATAAGACATCTCTCCGAAAATACATCTCTCAGAGATTCACAGTCCGCAGGAGCAATACAAGTAGTCTAGAGCAGTGCAGTGTAGTGCAGTGCAGCTGGTCGAGTTTTTTTTCCACTGGAAAGCAGGAAACTATTTTGTCTCAAAGGAGGAAATCAGAGCCACACATCCTCTCTACACAAGTGTTTGTGGAATGAAATAATGTCTGTTTGGTGTGTTTTTTCCCCATAGTCTTCTGGGTCTTCGCCTGTGAAAAGTGCTTAACATTTCCACTACAACCTAGACAACTACATTTAAAGAGCTCTTTGCCATAAAGTTACTAACCAAAAGGCTTTGTTCTGTAGACCAAAACCTAAGATGTTTATGCCCAAAAGACTTTTGTTAGTGGACCAAAAAACTAAAATGATCATGCCTAAAAGTACGCAGAAGGTTCCTTATGAAAACAAACGTTCAGGATTCTACCATAATGTGTAGATTTGAGGATGTGTACACCTTGGTGGGTTTTTCTGATGAAGGTCTGACTGACCGAAACATCAGTTTGATAATAAAGTTGGTGCGTTACTAGTGTTGCGTTAGTCTCTGTCCAGGGTTCTACCATAAGACCTTTTTTCCCAACACTGCACTCTTTAGAAGGTTACCTCTGCTGTTGGCACTGCCGTCTCTGCCGTCTGCCTTGGTGGCCTTGTAGTAGGTGATCCCTCTGATGACACCTGTCTGGTGACCGGTGGCCTTGACCTTCCCTGTGGGGTCCGGCTTGGTGACCTCCTTCTTGGGCTTGACCAGTTTCTCCTTGGCTGCCTTGGGCGGTGCTTTTGCCTTCTCTTGCTTCTTGGCCGGGTACTTGCTTGCTTCTTTTGTCTTCTCGCCCGCCGTGTCCTGCCAACAGGGAGTGTTGTTATTGTGCATCTGCACTAATTAACTAATGGGGAAACTATGGCAACTGCCTCTCACACTTTATAAGAGCTCAGCAGAGGCAAAAGACTGCGAGAGAAACTCTGACTATAAGATTCCAGGTTAGGAGTCTAACAGAGGAACATATAGTATCATATACATATACAAAGTTCCAGTACACATCCCATCAAACATCCCAGGTCTATATTGTAGAATGCAGCTGAAACCTGCTTGTACAGGTTATATAGGTGTTGTGAGACCTGTGGTCTAACTGGGTCTGCTTTCTGCGTAAGATGAGCCCTACCTAATGTCTACCCAAGGATATTGTTATTTCTGCCTGGGCAGTGTTTTGAGCTACTGAGCATTGCTGAGGGTCCACCAGGCTTTGTTGCTGGGCAAAGTATGGGTTCACCTGGACATCACATATGGGCGAGGTAAAGACCTAGTCAGCCTCGGATGAGTGTGCGTAAGGGGTACCTTGGATGAGTGTGCGTAAGGGGTACCTTGGATGAGTGTGCGTAAGGGCAGTCTTGGATGAGTGTGCGTAAGCGCCTAGCCAGCCTTGAATGAGTGTGCGTAAGGGTGGCAGAGGCCTACCTGGGCTTCATAGGTGAGGGTTCAGAGGCCTACCTGGGCTTCATAGGTGAGGGTGGCAGAGGCCTACCTGGGCTTCATAGGTGAGAGTGGCAGAGGCCTACCTGGGCTTCATAGGTGAGGGTTCAGAGGCCTACCTGGACTTTGCTGTTGGGTGCGGCTCCAGAGTCCTTCTGCAGCAGCTGGAGACCCAGCCTGGAGATCTCCTTCTTGATGCTGATCATGATGTCGGAGTAGTTGTCGTAGCGCTTCAGCTGATTGGTCAGGGAGCTGAGGCTGTCTCTCACAAAGTCATTCTCCCGCGTCAGATTGGTCTTTATGTTCTGGAGCACAGAAGCGGGACCACAGAAATATGTCATTTGGGTTTCCCATAGATACCAGAACACAAGTTGGATGTGAATCACTGCCACAGTAGCTGCATTTGAACAGTGTCCCACTGGCCTATGCTTCTCTCCTGGGTGAAATGAATCTTAAATCTTAAATGTCAAATTGAAGCGTAACACAAAGACATCATGAAAAACACAGGAATGTGATTTTTTTTATCCCTGAGAATCCTGAAGCTCATCACGATGATCTATGGGATTCGGCATTCCACACTGGTGGTGAAATAAAGTCTTCATACGCATTCTCATGGGCATTCAATCACTGCGCTCTCTAAACCAACAGGGCTGTGGTTTCCCATGGCCTGCTTTCAGCTCCCATTGCACAGGGATACGGTTTTAAGCAAAACACTCTGATTAAGTAAAGGCGACCACATAATTTCCTTAAGCGGCTGTTGAGTTCGGCCACAGCTCATTATGTGATCCCTGCCAACACGCAAATGGACACTTTCTCGCTGTGCGCTCTGTGAGAAGGACTAATGAATTGCTCGTTGGAGAGGCTTGAGGCCCAACCATTTCCATTTCTCATAGCTGCCTCTGCTTTTATGGCACGTCACCCTCAAAACCCTCCTCTTGTTCCCTGCGCTGTGGCCCAGTTTAAACACTCAGACTTGTTTGCCTGTGTTCCTACAGCATTGTGACTTATGGGGATGTTTTTCTTTTGTGTCACAATCTTCCCTTTAATTTTGCTTGCTGACATTTTTCTGGACGCAGATTACCCTCCTCTCCTCTCTCTTTCTCAGACTCTCTTCTCCTCCTTCCTCCCTCGTTCTCTAAATCCCCAAAAAATGGCGAGGAGTGCTCACCTCCTCCAGGTTGTTCATCTGGGAGACGACCTTGCGGATGTACGCGTGGACTTTCAGCAGGTCCATGCTGTACAGTGTTCCCTCCAGGAGATCCACCATAGAGTGCAGCTAGAAAAAACAGAAAAAAACAGAAAGAGAAAGCATGAGAGAGGATGATTAATCAGCCTCAAAGGCTTACATTTGCTCAGTGGATCATAACACCCAGACCGGGAGCCTGGTCAAGCGCACACACACACACACACACACACACACACACACACACACACACACACACACACACAAAAACACACACACACACACACACACACAAAAACACACACACACACACACACACCCAGACTGGGAGACTACTCTTTGGATGGCGTTCAAGAAGCGCTCTAGTTGAACCGGAATGTCCAGCATTCGTTTGCATGAACACGCTATTAGTTTTTATTTGTCTTGCCGGACAGTCTTTGAAGAAATCCATGTTGTCCATCTGTTGTTAGAGTTCTCTGCTCATCTATAGGATTTCAATTCATCTAAGAAAGACTCAGCATGACAGGCACTAGGCCCTGGGGCATATTTTGGTGAGTTATTGGAGTGTGTGAGGGGGAGAGAATTATCCTGCAAAAGGTTCCCATTTATCAACAAACGAAAAAGAAATATTCTCAAAGGGGCCAATATCTCCTTCAACAGCACTGCATAAATAGCATAGTAAGATTATACAACATTGTCCCATTCAACTCTAAATAGATCCAGCTCTTGTTGTAGTTCATGACAAACTTAAACAGTGAATGAGAACATAATGATGTCATTGAGATGTTTATAAAAAGAAGCAAGAGTCTGCGACGAGGCCTTGATGCTTAGCAGAGACTACCACACCAGGGCTTGCTGGATGCCCATGAAGACTGTGTTCCCCCACACACCACCCCTCTCACACACACACCTTCCTTCTTGGCATACCTGGAAGGGAAGGGGCTGTTTTGACTCTTTCTGGAGACCTGCATCGAAGGCTTTACCGGTAGGTGTGTATTTTAAGAGGAACAGGGAGACTGATTATGTGAGGAAAGGAAGATTGTTGGAGAGACGGAGCGTGAAGGAATGTATCTTGAAAGACTTGGCAAGAGGAATGACAGGAGATAGAGAGGAGGCAGGTAAGGGAGAGAGATGGGCCAACCAGGTTCTGCTCAAGGTGACTTGCTTAGAGGGAAGTTGTTCTTCACCATCGCAATCATAGAAACATTCATTTGGGGGGGGGGGTTTAGGCCTCAAGACAACGCTCATTGTTAATAAAATGTAATTGAGAGGAATGCCAGCAGTATAACTGTAACCCAACCACTGAGCTAAATGTTAACATATAAATTCTCAAATCCAAACCTGTCCACCTACAAGTCCACAAACTTGTGAACAAATGAGTGCTGAGATCATATTGTGTATTTAAAATGCACGCAACTGCAGTACATCCACACACACACACACACACACACACCCACACACATGCACACACACACGCACATAGACACACAGTATGGATACATTCAATACACACAGAGAGTAATATTTATATATAGCCTCAATCAATCACCTCAACTGTTGTAAAGAACACAACCTGTGTTGATCCCCTATTCTCATTTGTCAAACTCTTTTTTTTTTTAATTTTAATTTTTTTTTTTTTTTTATCCACTGTGGCGTGCCCATATAAATGTATGATTTACTTGTGAGTGAACTCACAACAACCTGATGGATGAGGGAAAAATATCTATTTGCAGCCTCAGCTCTCTGTGGTCTAGCAGGTGGAGTCCCTTTTGGCCTCTGCACGGTTGCATCAGATGTTCTTTTCTTTCTGTTTTTAGTGTCTAGTCTGAAGGCTTTGCCCTCAATGAGAGTCATATGTGCTTCACTCCACCATATGGCTCCGCGGCTACACCGTGTCATGGGCTCTCACTCTCCAGATCCTAAGAGTGAGGCTGTGGACACGCAGGGTCTGCTCAGTGTCGGCGTAGTGCTGGGATCATTTGTCTGGCAAATTGGCATTGGGTTGGGGTGCTGAATGACAATACACATCCTGCAGCAGCAGTCATCTCCTGTGGGACACGCTAAAATAATTTGGACTGAAGAACACGATATATAGTATATACTGGGAATACTGGACTATTGTATCGGTCCGTTTTGGGGTCGATTTTCATCAGAAAAGGCTATTGATTATATTGATCACTGATTGATATTGATTAATTGGTTAATTAAAGTAGAGGCCGAGCAGATGACGCAATGACAGGATAGGTAATTTAGTGTGAGAGAGAAAGGGGGGGGAGGGGGAGGAGGAGGAGGAAGAATTGAGAGAAGAATTAAAGGGGAAAGAAAAAAAGGGACAAAGGAAAAAGAGATGGAGGCAGAGAGCAGCAGACAGAGTGGGAGTCAGGGAGAGATATGCAAAGAGAACGAGGGAGAAGGTCAACCAGTTGGAGGGCAAATGGCCTGAGAGAGAGAAGGCCAAAATGAAGAGAAAAAAGAAAAGCCTCACAGCTAGTGATGCGCCTGGACTTCACATCACAGAGAGAGAGAGAGAGAGAGAGAGAGAGAGATAGAGAGAGAGGATGGGGTGGGGGAGGAGACATGAAGACAGGAAACAAAAGCCTCAGAGCTATTGATACACCTAGACTTCACATCAGAGTGAAAGAGAGAGAGAGAGGGAATGACTGAAATAAAGAGAGAAAAGAAAAGCCTTCGAGAGGAAGTGACAGAAGTCCCTGTGTGGTGTTTACCTTCAGCAGTTCCGGCGCCTGCTTCTTCAGCTTCTCCATCTTCCACTCGTTCTCGCAGGGGTTGAGGGAGGAGGGCGGGGCGGTGCAGGAGCACTTGCAGTCGGAGCCCGAGCTGACCGTCTCCACCGTGTAGAAGTCCTCCACCCGCACGCTGCCACTCCGCAGGCGGGCGCACGCGTCCCGTGTCAGAGGCCGCATGATGCACTTGCAGCGGCAGTCCGAACCCTCAGACGTCATCCGCACAGGCTCCGTCTCCCCAAAGATCTAGGCAGGTAGGTAGATAGATAGATAGATAGATAGAGTGAGAGAGAGAGAGAGAGATCAGACATTATATAGAGATAGATAGATGGATAGATAGACAGAGGGATAGAGTGAGAGAGAGATAGATAGAGTGAGAGAGAGAGAGAGAGAGATCAGACATTATATAGAGATAGATAGATGGATAGATAGACAGAGGGATGGAGTGAGAGAGAGAGATAGATAGAGTGAGAGAGAGAGAGATCAGACATGAAATAGAAAGAGAGAGATAGATATAGAGATAGAGTGAGAGATAAATAGAGTGAGAGAGAGAGATAGATCAGTAGAAAGAGACGTAATGAGACAAGATATAGAAAGAGATAGACAGAAACAACAAAACATTTGTTTAATATATTTGCCGTACACTTCTTTGTATCTCCTGTGAGTCCTGTGCTCCCAAGGATACAATGTGTCAATGTGTTCTACACATGTATCTCAATAGTATCACCAGAACTAGGGCGTTGCGACTAAATGTGTTTTTCACCGACATTATTCAAAAACATTGGAAACTAGGTCACGAGGGCACAAGTCAGAACACTAAAAGAGAGAGAGAGAGAGAGATACAGAGTGGGAGGGATGATAAAGAAACAAGCTGATGTTGCTTAATGAATTTCCATTAAGATAGTCAACAAAAGTTCAGCCAAGGCTCGTCACATTCAAATGCCTCATAAATCAGAGATCACTCCGCCAAACATTAAATTAATAAATCAGTCTAATTTCCCATGTCTGCAAAAGTGGATGAACGGATTCATCTACTACAACACTGAGGTCAGACAATGAAACCTTTATAACTGTCCAGCAACTTCTTACAAATATCTCACTTTCCTTTAACTGTCACTCGGTTCCTGTTGCTGCCGCATAGTTGTCTAAATGAAACCCGGCCCCGTCCTCACAATGGGCTGTGCACGCTAAACAAAAGCAGAATGTTTGGTTTGATCCTCCGCCAAGAGCCACAGAGCCTCTCCCCTCCACCGCTTCATTGACATGCAGTAAATTACAGCCTGTGAGATAAATGAGAGTTTCACTGCATGCTTTGTAACCATCAGCACTAGGACTGCCAGCACCTAGAATGTGAATAAAGTGAGTGCTCAAGAAAAATATCACTCCCTGTACATTTCACAGAGTACTGTACATTAAGAAAAAGCACTCGGGTGATGTGATACTAGGAGCTCACGTGTCTTGCGTGTGTGTCTACTGATATAAGGCTACCTGTATTGTAACCCTGTAATGGACAGGCACTGTGGTACTGGTACAGGTACTGTGTTCGTTTGTGTCTTGCGTGTGTGCTACTGATATAAGGCTACCTGTATTGTAACCCTGTAATGGACAGGCACTGTGGTACTGGTACAGGTACTGTGTTCGTTTGTGACTACAGTGTTGGTACAGGGGATTTCATGATGGCCTCCCCCAGAAGATGTGGTTTTCATTAGAGTGAGGCCACTGCTTCTTCACTTGATTGAATGAGAATCAGATAGGGAGGCATGTTGTGACAGGTTAGGTCATTAATGACGAAGAGAAAGGAAGAGGGGGCAGGGCGTGTTGTGTGCTATCTCCTCTAACTAGTACTAAACTCGCACTTACAGTAGTTACATTCCTGCACTTTTTATTCCTTATGTAAAGTAGTATTTATTGTTACGCTAGATGGATAGATAGAGTGAGAGAGAGAGAGAGAGAGAGAGAGATCAGACATGATATAGAAAGAGAGAGATAGCTAGATAGATAGAGTGAGAGAGAGATAGATAGTGAGAGAGAGAGATAGATCAGTAGAAACAGACGTAATGAGACAAGATATAGAAAGAGATAGACAAAAACAACAAAACATTTGTATGATGCATAATGTATTGCCTGTCGGTCATTATCCAAAAAAAAATCCCTTCAGGACGAAACAACATGCCTCTGCTGCGCGTCGGGGTGCTGTTCGCCCCGTCGGGATTTATTTTTGGATAATGACCTCCGGACAATACATTATCCCTTACGTAAAGTAGTATTTATTGTTACACTAGGTCTCTATTGCTCGTAGTTTGATTGTTTTCTCCTTTGTACGTCGCTTTGGATAAAAGCGTCTGCTAAATGACTTAATATAAATGTAAATGTAAATGTGTGTAGTGCAACTGCCTCCTGGCTTACAGAGCCTCGATGGAACCTGAATGTGTATGTTCAGATCACACACACAACTGCCTCCTGGCTTACAGAGTCTCGATGGAACCTGAATGTGTATGTTCAGATCACACACACAAGAGTTGGCCTAAGACAGGTTGGGCAACCAGGTGGCTCTGCTTCATATAAACAACAGGACCACCCAGGCTAGTATGGGACCAGAACGGTCGGTCAGAACAGTAAAGGACATAACCACATCACACTTTAAATAAATATCTATTCATATCAAGATGCTCTGTAGTCATTCCACTAAACTATGAATAGTGAAACATGCAAGGTGAGTTTTCTTTCACTTTCCACACAGTTGTACACACACACACACACACACACTCACACACAAGCACAAACGTAGTCGGATTCAGACAGACACACAAATACTCATACACACCCAAAAAGTGTTTTTTTTCCCAGCTTTGTGTTCTCACAACTGTCGCCTCTGCAGACTTGGAGGTGCTGGTTCACAGTACCCTTCTGATCAGAGCACGAGGCAGACAGGCACTTTTACGTTCTGTGAGGTTTAACGGCTCCCGCTCAGGACTACCACCTGTGACTGAGATCTGGGTTAATGTGGGAACAGGCCACTAAACTCCCAGGCTGCCTCTGAGGCTTCTGTTTGAAGGAAATAGTAAAACCAAACTTTACGGGGGCATTTCCAAACATTTCAAGCTCCACAAATGTTTTCTCAGTTTTATAAGTTGGCATTGGTTGACTTGGAATTGTCTGTCATTACATGAAGGCATTGCAGCACATTCTTCAGTTTGCTAAAGGATCCTAGAGGACAATGCAGTATCTAAACTGACAACTTTATATAACTGATAACTTATAATAACTTATTTGGACTGCTGAATTTGTACACTATAAACTTTATATAAACACAACCATTTTATACAAAGTTGTCAGTTTAGATATTGCATTATATATATATATATATATATATATATATATATAAATGTCTACAATATGTGACTGAAAAACTGTGAAAACTAACGTCTTTGATAGAACTAGGGCAGTGAGTTGTAGTCAAGTTTTATTTTAATTCCAATGTAAATTAATATTTTAAAATATATAATATCTCGCCCAAACACCAGGGCATTTCTCCAGCTCGCAGCAGTCCCAGTGTAGCACAGGTATCTGTATTAAACGTCTCTATCCTCTGACAGCCCCCGTTATCACAGACGTCCCTGAACACTAGTCTCTGTGTGGACACTGACACTGAAGGTCAAAGGGCAGAGGTCAGTGCACGGTTCAGCCCAGTCTATAGCCCCCAATGATCAGCGCGGAGGAGGTCATCTCTCCCTGATCCACTGTGGCCGCACCCCGCCATGCTCTGCTGCCTCCATTTTGAACCTGGGAGGAAAGTGAGGAGGACAGGAGGAGGGTGAGAAGGAGGAGGAGAAGGACTACTGGGGGCGGACGGAGCTCTGTGGATGCTCCTGTCGGCAGAGGTCACATTCTCCAGGACCAGTGGACCAGACAGGGTGAGATGTCTCTGTTTGCCAGGTCCTGTCTCAGTGGGGAGGGCCTTTTGTTGGTGGTGTGGAAGAATGTGAGGAGAGGCAAGGATCCAGTCGACTGATGGCGTCTTTGTTTCTGCGTTTGGACGTCTTGCTATAGAATCACCCCTTCGACAACCTCTGTCCTTCTTAGTCTATGCTACACACACTCACAGAAGAATATGTACACACACACACACGTACACACACACACACACACACACACACACACATGTGAACACAAATACTCTATATGGCTGTACACACATTGGTACACTTATATTCATAAAAATCAGCAAGTAAATCTGTATGGTCATCTGAAAATACAACAGGCAGTTTTGTGAGGTGCAATAAAGGGACCAAGTGTGGATTCCACCCCATTTAGCAGAGCTCTGTTTGTTTGTGTCATCTCATTTAATGCCACACAGAAGGGGAGGGGGAGGGAGATGGACTTCTCTGCATGAGTCTTCCTCAGTCTCCCCTCCTCTTCTCAGCTCTTAATTTTTCCATCCCACTGTCCATCTTTTTATCTTTTTACTCTTTTACTGGCTATACTAGCCCATTGCACAGTCTTTACTATTTATATCACTTTGCACTATCCTCACACACACAAGCACAAGTACTCTATCTTTGCACTATCCACACAAGCACATGAACACTATCTCTCTGCACTCTTTGCACTACTTTCCTTGTGGACATCAACACTGACACAATCAATGCACACTGTAATATCTGTATAATATCTGTATACACCCCACTCCCTGTGAACATGTTTTTCCCTATGTGTATTGTTTTTCTACTGTGATTTGTGTATGTATGTTTGTGAGTTAAGTTAAGTGTATAAGCTACTGGATGACCTAAATTTCCTTCGGGATTAATAAAGTATCCATCTATCTATCTATCTATCTATCTATCTCTGCTCAGCTCATATCCACACTGAGCCTCCCAGACTGGGGCCTGCCCAAGCACAGCCTCCTGTTAAAGTTGTATGAGCGTAACGGAAGGACTTGAGGTTTCATTAGCAAAAGAATGCAGTGGCTAAATCCAACAGGATTGGGTCAAAGTGTGGGACTGAGTGTGGGAGAGACACTTTTTAGTGTTAATGTGTGTGTGTGTGTGTGTGTGTGTGTGTGTGTGGCTGTAAGTATTACAGTCTATCCAAAACAAAATAAAATGATGGTACACCAAATATGTTGGCAGTTGTTCAAGATGTCACTGAGTCAAAACAGCGTCGCCGTAGACCAGCTCTCCATCTTATTGCACAGAAACACGGATGCCCTTGGCCATTAAGTGTGTGTAAGTGTGTGTGTGGGTTGGGGTCCTGTCAGTGAGTATTTGTTTAAGAGACCCTGAGCAACAGCAAGCCAAAGACCCCCCGATACAACTCCATAGTAACATGGGCCCGAGTCTGACAAGGGACAAGGGTGAGACACAGACACAGAATTTCTTCACAGCCAGCATTCTTTCTCTGGATGCTGTTGCGGTGCCATGGTCTGATTTAGAGGGTGTTGGAGAGGGGGAGGGTGTTGGTGGGGAGGGTGTGAGATATCCAGATCTTCCAGTTTAAGAAGACAGGCAGGAAATGTATTACGTCATTCAGTGCAGTTTCTCACACTGTGGTCCCTGTTCAAAACATGCTTTCCTCGTGGTTTGGGTCCAATTTGCTCCTCAGTGGCTCCATGTGGGACAGCTCACTTTGTCAACAGGCTAACCGACTCTGTCAGCGGAGAGGGGTGCGGCGTCTGCATTGTTTGAAGATGGCCAGAGACAGGCCCCTGGTTCATAGTAATAGTGCACAGAAATAGTGCCTGAGTTTTGCGCTGTGCCAAATAACCTCCTATGTTTTCCACACAGGGAAACAGAGTTCAGAGTTCAGAGTTCACTTTGGCCGCAGTCATGCCAAACCCGACAGCTGTCTCCAATGTCATCCAAAACCGCGAGTCTTCATTAAGCCCAGAATAAACGTGACGTGAGATCACTCCCTCGAAATCAAATTCCTCTCCAAACCTTTCATCCCTTTTTTCCCTCGTTAGAAACTCCCTGGAAGATGTGCCCGGGCTCGAAGATTAATGGACAATCTCGCCGGTTCCACGGCTGAACAAACTGGGCCTTTCATCGCGGATCCCTGGTTAAGTCCCGCAGCCCTGGCAGAGAACCCCTGCTGCCCCCTCCCAGGTGCGAAGGGCACGTGGGAGCCGATTAGCCCCGGAGGGACAGGGATGGCAGAGCTGGCCCGGGCGGCGTGGTAAAGCCTTGCATATCTGCCCACTGTGTGCGCCCCCAGTCAGCTGCCATGCGATCTGTCTCCGCACACCACAGCGGCAGCTGACCAAACAACTGCGAGCCTGACTGAGGCGCACACACACACGCACACACAGACACACATACACAGACACACACACACACACACACACACACACACACACACACACACACACACACACACACAGACACACACACAGACACACACACACACACACACACACACACACACACACACACACACACACACACACACACAGACACACACACACACACACACACACACACAGACACGCACACACACACACGCACACACAGACACGCATACACAGACACACACACACACACACACACACACTCACACTCACACACAGACACACACACACACACACAGACACAGACACACACACAGACACACACACACACAGACACACACACACACACACACAGAGACAGGCCTGACCGAGGCCCTCTGCCCAGACGGAGGGGACTACTGTTCTGTGCAACGTGCCCTGATGCAATCGCAGAAACTCTTACAGTAGGCACACACACACACACACACACACACACACACACACACAGAGACAGGACACACACACACAAAGAGAGAGACAGGACACACAGACTAAGCGCTGTGTGAGCAGAAGCTGACATAGTGTCTCGTAGGTGAGGGTGGCGCAGAGACAACTGGGAGGAAACTGATGGAAGGACTGATGACTGCTAGCCAATATGTCACGTGTCTATGTGTATGCGTTCGTGTGTGTGTGTGTGTGTGTGTGCAGGAGGCAGTGAGACCGCTAGCCAATATGTCACATGTCTAGCCATGTAAACTACAAACTATTAGGCCTATTCATACACAGTCTGCAGCACCCAAATCTTGAGTGTGACTGTCTTGACTTTGACTATTGAATAGTGTTATGGATTTAAGATAGACCCTCTTATGTATGTTATAGTGATTTTGTGCTGAAAAACACGTGATTCTCATTAACCTGGGTGGCTCTTTCTCTTCTCCCCTGCTAACAGTAGGGCTACAGTATCTTACTGATATCAAGGGGCATCACAACACGACTGTTTTGGCCTGTTGTGAAATTCCAAATCCATCACCACAGTAACAAACTGAACCGAGCCATTCAGTCACGAGTGAGAGTGAGAGAGAAGGGGGAAAAAACAGGCAGGGAGTGAGAGACTTCTTAACTGAAGAGGACTCTCTTAGAGCAAGCAGGGGAAAAAAACAAATGTGCAGCTTAACTGTTCCTCTTGATGTCCACCCATTTTGAGTATGACAACAGATCAAAGCCACTGTAATCCTGTCGCTGTGGAATGTCCTTTTCCTAAGCCTAGAAACTGAGGAGGCAGCAGACTCTCCTCCACACACACACACACAAACACACACACACACACACACACACACACACACATACACACACACACACACCACTGGTCAAACAGGGCCCAGGTAATTAGCTTGGTTTCAATCTGCAGTCTTGAACCGCTGCCCAAATCTCATTAGGTGCCCCCGGCACATACAGAGAGCCTCTGCTCCCTGCTCTCGCCTCTCCTCTCAGGACCATTTTAATTGGGAGTGCACTGAGCTTCCCAAGGCCCTCTGACCCGGCTGGGAGGGTTACAGGGTGGCCGGGGAAGTTATTTCATGTGCAGCATTTAGAAAACGAGCTGCAAATTCAGACAGTACAACACCTTACAGAAATGTGCTGCAAATTCAGATAACACATCACTTAAAAGTGATTAACACGTCTGGAAAAACAGTTTTTTTATTATTATTATTATGCAACGGTTTATGATGTTATTGAAGTCGGTTATCCGTCAGTGGTCTTGGAAAATGAGGGGACAGATTCCTTGGCACTTTTCTTTACCCTACTTCCCGACTGTCCTGTATATATGAACGGCACTCTGCAAACAGTTAAGTGGATGCATGTATGACATGCCGTTTACATAAAAGGTGACACATTATTTGACTTTTTTCTCTCTGAGCGGGGTGGGGGGTTGGGGGATCTGGGGGGCTTTCAGGTGTTGACATTAAGGCTCGGCACTTATGCCCCGGGTAATGTGATTTATTACAAATTCCTTGATAGCATGAGTCCAGATGTACAGCAATATTATTCTCCAATCACACATCTCACGGAGTTATGATATTTTTCATCTCTTCGTGTCTAGGAACTCCCTCGTTCTCCTCAGTCTTTCCTCGACAGACGTCAGCTCTCTGCGAAGAGTGAGGAACTCCAATCTTGAAGTAACGCACAGACAGAGACTCTGACGACAGCGCCTCTTTCACCTGGAGCTGGGATGACGGGGCAGAGGAGCCGCAGCCCTTCTGCACTGATGCCTTCAATTTCCTGCTGCCTCTGCTGGCTGGCTGGCTGCCTCCCGAGCCCTGCACCGTGTGCCAGTGGCTGAGGGAATAAGCAGCAGGCCCCGGACAGAAGCATTGAAATGGCATATTTAAACTACTACAGCTCTGTCCGCCTCTGTCTACAGAAGCATTGAAATGGCATATTTAAACTACTACAGCTCTGTCCGCCTCTGTCTACAGAAGCATTGAAATGGCATATTTAAACTACTACAGCTCTGTCCGCCTCTGTCTACAGAAGCATTGAAATGGCATGTTTAAACTACTACAGCTCTGTCCGCCTCTGTCTACAGAAGCATTGAAATGGCATGTTTAAACTACTACAGCTCTGTCCGCCTCTGTCTACAGAAGCATTGAAATGGCATATTTAAACTACAACAGCTCTGTCCGCCTCTGTCTACAGAAGCATTGAAATGGCATGTTTAAACTACTACAGCTCTGTCCGCCTCTGTCTACAGAAGCATTGAAATGGCATATTTAAACTACTACAGCTCTGTCCGCCTCTGTCTACAGAAGCATTGAAATGGCATGTTTAAACTACAACAGCTCTGTCCACCTCTGTCTACAGAAGCATTGAAATGGCATATTTAAACTACTACAGCTCTGTCCGCCTCTGTCTACAGAAGCATTGAAATGGCATATTTAAACTACTACAGCTCTGTCCGCCTCTGTCTACAGAAGCATTGAAATGGCATATTTAAACTACTACAGCTCTGTCCGCCTCTGTCTACAGAAGCATTGAAATGGCATATTTAAACTACTACAGCTCTGTCCACCTCTGTCTACAGAAGCATTGAAATGGCATATTTAAACTACTACAGCTCTGTCCGCCTCTGTCTACAGAAGCATTGAAATGGCATATTTAAACTACTACAGCTCTGTCCGCCTCTGTCTACAGAAGCATTGAAATGGCATATTTAAACTACTACAGCTCTGTCCGCCTCTGTCTGCCTGCATGCCTGCTAAGGCCATCATATTATTCCTCAATGATAAGTGGAGGTTCTACAGATTTATAATGGCATGAACTGACCCCGTGGGTAATCATGGTGAGATGTATATTCATTTGAGAAGTATACTGATTGACTTGTACGAAGTGAATCAACTCTTCATGTGGTCATTTCTTGTTCAGTGCATTTTTTTCAAACGAAGGGGAATGGACTTGGAGGGTCTTGCCTTTTTCATTCCACCTCTATCCTAGTGTCTTCTAGTCTTCTGTGTTCATCTAGTCATAGTTTGCATTGTGCTGAGACAGAATCACAGTGAAACTAACCTGAAGACTCCTCATATGCTTAAAGCCCATTAAAGACCATCCCATTTCAAGTCTTTATTTTCCATGACAAGGGTGAGTGAACCATCTCTATGACGGCAGGATTATTGCCTGTACTGTTGTAAGATTTCCCAGACTAAGAATGTGAAAGTTCATGGAGGTCCAGCACTCGACTAATATACCTCTACCCCCGACCCCACCCACCCAAAAAAAAGCACTTCAGTAATTAAACTAGTGGTCATTGGCTAGTGTCTCCCAAACAGAGTAATTAAACTAGTGGTCATTGGCTAGTGGCTCCGAAACACAAATAGCTGTGGTTTCCTCTGCGGCTCTGAACACGGCGACCACCCCCCCCCCCCCCCCCCCCCCCACCCCCCCTCTGTTGCAACAGTGATATAGGGGCCACAGCGCCGCGGAGGGCTCCTTCTCTTACACAACCCTCATGTTTCAGTTACACACTCATGATAAATATGTTTCTGTTACACACTCATGATAAATGACGGGGAGGGAGCTAGCTGCCACCCTGAGCGGCGCCGTGAGCGATCTGACTGTAGGTAACACCGCATGTGAGGGAGGCTGACGTCCTGACAGGGTCAAAAGCCCCAGAGAGACACTCCTGGAAGGGTAGGGTGGGGCTTTGGTCTGTGGGAACAGGCGAGAGAGAAAGAGAGGGAGTGTGTGAGAGAGAGAGTGATGGAGGGAGAGAGGGAGGGAGAGAGTGAGTGAGGGAGAGAACGAAAGATGGCACCCGGGATGGCTACAAACTCACAGCTGTGCAAACAACACTAATATTATTGTTCACACACTGTTCCCATTTCATGCTAGATTTTATTTACACAAAATCACAGAATGTCTCGCTGCTCTGTCTCCCAGGGCATACGTCACACCAGCTTTGGTTCTGTTTTAATGCTCACACACCGAAACCGGAGCCGCACTCTTCTGATTGTCCGTGCCTGTTAAACATCATCCACAGCAAGTCTCTTAACACTTACACTGGATAATGCTGATGATCTAAATTAGATGCTTGAAAACACATACAATTCCCAGGCAAACTGGCAACCACTAACAATCAGCCACTGACAATCATCAACAACACCCCCCACTCCCCCCAATTTTTTTTACACCCAACATAAAAATACTATTTTGGAACACGCTATGGCCGTATCCAAGTCAACAATGGCGAGCTGGACAGCTGAGCCCCACCCGCGGTACATTCATACATCTGGCATGAGAGGGACGCAGCTGCCGCCACACACTTTCACTCGCAGGGGATCTTTGGGGGAATTCTCTGCACCGCATCATCACCACATCATCACCATCACCATCACCATCATCACCATCATCATCATCACCACGCAGGGAAAGATGATGAAGGAGCCAAAAGGGGAGAGACACATGAGGTAGGCGGTGGGCTCCTTCGCTGGGCGGCTTAACCTCTCCTGTCACTCTTCACACCGACCTCTGACCCCACTCAAAGTGTGAGCGCATGAGAGTCTGTGTGAAGTGTCCATGCTAAGCTTGTCTAATACACTCCACGTGTCCATATCTAGCATAGCACGGGGAGCCTAGCACGGGTAAACGGACAGAGACGTGTCCATATCTAGCACCCATAGCATGGGTAAACAGACAGAGACGTGTCCATATCTAGCACCCATAGCACGGGTAAACAGACAAAGCATTCTCTAACTCTGAGTTGGAGTCCAACCAAATCAACCAAAACCACATTATTATTATTATTATTATTATTATTGTTGTTGTTATAGAGTACTGTTGAGATGTAAATAGCCCTCAGAGAGAGAGGAGGAGAGTGAGCATTAAGCACCCCCTTCAGTTATTTGCTTGCACACCCCATAGTGAGTGAGTGTGTGTGTGTGTGTGAGAGAAAGAGAGAGAGCGAGAGAGAGAAAGACATGTTTTGTGTGGTTGTGTGTGGTTACAGCGAAGACATTGTGAACATTGTTCTGCAATTGCATTGTCATATTCCATTATGATTATGAATTATGAATTGACTTACGCGACTGACATAAAGTTATTGTCTAAACATCTGGATTTTAAAAAAAAACACACAGCTGTATTTACACACACTTCGCAAGGCTATGCCTCCCAAATGAGGTTAGGCACAGCTCAAGGTAAAGACTTGTGGTCTATTCATTTCAGTACTGCTTAGTCTGCATCGTGGGCCTCTGTCCTCTCACACGGGCCATCTGATTAGGGTTACATTCCTGGGATCCATGCCCTTTGCTAAGTGTGTGCCCTGATGCACCATGACGTTGCCGTGACACTTTTTCTCCTGCCGTTCCATTCGAGTTTAACCAACCGTTTGACCAGAAGTGACTTCCACTACCCCGCTAGCTCGTCTCCACTCCAAGATTGCTTTCATCTGTCCGTAAGCTGCCACTCCGAAGAGGCCACTGTGGTTATGGGCAAGCAGTTTTCAAAGACGGCTCCTGTGACTTGCGCGGTAAAGCCAGATAGACAGTCTGTTGTTTTAGTCACCAACTAAACAAAGTCCATGCCGCTCGTGCAATGGCCTTTAACAAATGTTTGTTAGAACGTTGAATGTTAAAGGAGATCAGTGGTATTTCGTCATATTAATTAAACTACATTATTACAGCTGAAAACAATGTAATAGCTCGGAAAAAACTACCTGTGTTATTTTTGTTAAAAACTGTTGTCAATATTCTTTGGCAGCTGCCAGTTATAAACACCTGATGGCTATGGCTGGAATGAGTTTCGCTAACAGGGACTAAGAAAACACAGTTAAACCTGCCTGTCATGAATCGAATTCCTCTCAGTGTTGGCTTGTCGAGATACCATTTCAACATAATTGGCAACTATAGCATTTTCGCCTCACTGCGCACGGATGGTTGGGACCGGTGCCAAGTCTATGCATACATCGCGCCGGTGGACACCCTGTTTGCTCAGTGGATTGGCCACCTGCTGCCCGGCTCTCTGCGCACAACCCCGACTTGCTGCGAGGGTCTGCTCTCAATTATTTGTGTGAAAACTATGTAAAGCCTTCCATGTGCCTTCGACCATAATCTAATCTGTTCATTAGGAATAATAACATCCCGAACATTGCTTGCAATAATCTTTCAATAAGAGGCGCTTCGTGCAAATCCCGAAGGAGTCGAGGCTTGCAAAAAGAGTGGTTTGAGTGGGGGAAACTTGGAATATCTATAGTTTTGCATACATCAATCTGTGAATTCTGGAAAGCAATCAAACGAAATAAGTGAATGCAACTAACATTTATCATTAATACCTAACTGCGCAGTTTGATTGCAAGAGGCTGTTCCTTAAATTGGAACAATGCTCTTTTCTCCTTGTGACATCCAAATAGCAAAACGATGAGGCAAGTGAACCTCAATTCATGATATGCTCCACAACTACAAAAAAAAACTAAATTCACGTTTGGTAAAATCGATAAGAATGTCAACAACTGCAGACTGTCAAATAGTATAATCTTTCAGCTGAGACTTTTTTTCAAGCACTTGTTTACTTTGTCTGACCTACCTTGCTTTGCGCCTCCACATCTTGTGAAACCAGAAGCAAACACACAATGATGCCCGTCAGTCCCCACATTTTGCCAGAAATCTCGTTGACTGTCAAACGACTCACACCGAAAAACTTCTGAAAATCAGGCTTCCCAGTTTTTATAGTCTTATTCACTCCTTGTCAAGACACAAATTACGGCTCCATCTCCAGTAACCCCAGCCCAGATCAGAGGAATAGTGTGGGTCTTGCAGCATGTGTTTAGAGATCCAGCCGCGTCCACACAGTGAAACACACTTAACACACATCACACACTTCTGTTCGAATTCAGTGTAGGCTGCGCCTCAGACGCGCTCTCATCCCGTCCCCTCCTCTCCCGCTTTCCCCCAGTCAGATAAGAGAACAATGCCGCCATCCCTTGGCCACGTCTTTAACACAACGTTTGTTTTTGCGCCTGGGTAGACATACTGCATGTGTATCCGATGCACTTTTAGGAAATAGGTTCCGCACAAAAGCTTTCAGTTTGTTCTCTGTTGGTTCTTGCCTTTAAGACAGTTGGTTAATATCTCCCCCTCTCTCTGTGATTTAGGTTTAATGTTTAGCTTAACAAAATATCAATGCATATATTTATAAAATTGACATATATCGCTCAAGTGGATTTTAAAACTCATCAGTACATGTAAGCGCTCTCTCAATTGAAATTTGTTTGACATGTGTGAATGACATGAATTACTTATTTCTCTTCAAGTTGCCTGTAGATAATGTAATGAAAAATGGGCGCGTAAAATTATCACTAGATGGCAGTATTGTACAATATATAAAAATGAACGCACATTTAAACGTGCTGGAGGTATCAACTAGCCTACCATAGACAAATCGTCTTGCTTGCTATCTTATAAAGACTCAATCACTTGTGAACAAGTATGCAAGAAAGGCTTTTATGACTGAATATGCTTAGGGACACATACGAAAACCAACGCTTCATGTGGAGGATGAAGATATTAAATAGAGACAAAAAATAGGATATATGTTAAACTTAAACTACTTACACAACACTCAGCCTGTTTAATCATACCTAATTATGTATTGTACTTCAGGGTGTTGGAATATAAATGTTAGTGACAAATATTATATGTGATATTTCATATACCAAGCCTATACATGGTATAAGGGAGCATAAAATGTTAACAAACTCTAAATAAAATTAAAACCTACCTGTTTCCAGTTATTCATTTCATGACACTTATTTCAAAGTATTCAAATTGCATGTGTTTTTTAGCTAAAGGAAACCTGTTCTCATGGATTCATTATTATTTAGTTTGAAAAAAATTGCTTCAGTTTAAAAGCTGAGTCAAAAATAAGTATTTTAACCTTTGATTGAAAATGTCTTCAAAGTTCCTTGATTCTTTGACAGAACCAATGGGGCCAAACAGGACGACCTCAAAACTATTTTCCTTAAAGCTGCTGTGAGTGAAACTTTCATGAAATACTGCAGTTACCTGGTGGAATACTGCAGTTACCTGGTGGAATACTGAAGTTACCTGGTGGAATACTGAAGTTACCTGGTGGAATACTGAAGTTACCTGGTGGAATACTGAAGTTGCCTGGTGGAATACTGAAGTTGCCTGGTGAAATACTGGTGGAATATTGTAGTCTGCATATGAGTAAGAGTTATATGCGTAAGGAGAGGGACCTTCTGCATATGTTTTGGTGAGCTCAGAGGTGATAAGAAGGGTTGAACTGTGCTTGTTCTACCCTGCGACATCCTTGCTTTTCAAAAAGTGCAGTTGGGATAAAACAAAAGGACTTTTAGTCGAGCGTGGCTTTTTTTGCTCTCTTTAGGAACATTTATGACATCAGAATTAGATAAATCTTAGGAATGTAAACCCTGTGCGATGTTAGTGAAATTGCTTTACTTTCATCCTTGTGCTGGAGTTCCACCAGGTGACATGGCGTCAGCACCTAATAATCAAAGTTACATACACACAGAAACACAGAAAAGCCATGTTCCTGCTTACATAAGCACATGATTCATACAAGGTAATTATTAATACAAGGCACTTGATTAATACATTTTTAAGTCATTAACAGTGTCTCAAAATGATCTCTGTCACATTCTGATAGCCATCAGGGCAGTCTTGCTGCTTTTTCTAGCCTTGTAAGCATTAGGCATCCTTCCCTCTCAGTTATTTGCCTGTGCACATAATACTGAAATAAAGGACTGAACTTGCGCTGTAGTATCATTCGAAGTTAGTGTCTTTAGGCCAATGAAGCAGTGATGTCTAGGAACTGTTGTCACAGGAGCTTTCCAAGGGAGGTACAACAGTGTACAAAGGAAAGGTGATTTTGAAAAATGTAACTGGATAAAGAATGAAACTGTTCCTGGACCAGAACTCTATGGTACCCTATACTTGTGTTGAATGTTGAAGAGGAAGAGAAATCCCTCTAACAACGCTGAAGTAGACCCAAATTAAAAAAGCAGTTCCCAGAATTGACAGAAAACAAGTCACGGAACTCTGGGTAATGAGAGCCAACTCTCCAAGGCTGAAATTCTTCTAGAATGTTTTTCTAAATGAGAAGAAAAACTGAAAAAGCTTGTTGTCATATAAAACAACAAGACTGTGATATGTGAGATCTTTATTTCTGGATCAAAATATATTCATATCACATTTTGCTATAGTGAAGCATCATCCAGGCAACACACTGATCTTTTTGCTGCCATGGTCTGGATGCTTCAGTGCTGATAAATGTAACTTTGGTCAGTCCACTGAGGAAATCGAGGAGAAATCCCATGGATGCCTATGAAAACATGAACTCTGGAGGCTTAAGGTTGAAATGCTAAGTGTGTATTCAACTCAGAGGTCAAGTAAGGAAACCTTTCTTATGTTCATTGTTAGACTACATGTCAAAATATGTGAGAAATTATTTTAGCTATGATCAAGAAGGAAACCATCAGAAATGTTGTCCTGCACTAATATTTATGAAGTAATTAATTAAAATAATGACCAACTAATAAAAATACGCATTGAAAATATTGGCTCTGCGTATTTGACACTTTGTCACTATGTTGTATTGTTTTCCCTCCGTAAGTAAAGATGGAAGTGATGATCTTACAGTGTGAAATATGCAATAGGATGTCATGCAATAATTTCAACCCTCTTTATCATGAGGACTTGGCATCTGGCGTGAATACTGCATTCGTTGTCATGTTATTAGTTTCCCAACGTGTAAGTGAAGTGAGCGCCTATCATCATCAAGAGCGCAAACGAGATGGGTTTCCGATAAAGAACATACTGGGAGCGCTGATGCCGGAGACTCCTACATATCCCAGAACCACCAGATAGTATCTTGTCACGTGACTTTTAAAACTACAGCAAGGTGTTTTTGATTCCCTGCTCGCGCGGACATTCAGCTCTGTGAACTGACAGCGGTACGCAACATGAAGTGGCGCAGTTTCTGTTAGAATTCGCGCAGTTAAAAACAGTGGATAGTTAGCTACCTTAAAGTAGCCTTTAGAGAAAGAGACCGTTTCGACGCGCAGACAGAACAGGAGGATGGACGTGGAAAAGCGAACCAACAGTTTTGAGTATGCCGAGCGGAGCAAGGCAATTAATGGTGAGTCAAGCTTCATTCATTCATTCATTCACCAGTCATTCAGAGCCCAACGTTACCTAAACTGTTGCAACTAGTCCTAGCTACAATGTAGCCCTGATACAGTTCATGCTTTCCATCTACAACCACGAAAACTAATACGAAAAGTGTGCTAATAGTAGCCGCTTAAAGTATGGACGCAAAGATGAACAAAACAATAATTTAAACGAAACACTGACTAATTAAAACGGACCTTTCACCAGGTAGGCTAGGTTATTTCCATAGTAGGCTACGTTATGTTCATACAAATTCCACCCGTTTCTGCCTGCGTGCAGCATTAGCGAACTTACATATTGTCTAGACAACTTGTTGGATGTAACCTCACTGAATACACAAGGCACGTTAACTAAATAAACCTTCCTTATACGGTCAATACAAACGGATAGGACTGTAGCCTATTCTAAATTGAGTCTCCAAGTATAGAAACGCACGAAAATAACAGCTCCTCCAAAATATAGCAATGTTTTGCCGTGATTGGTGCCTACAAGACCTGGTAGATAAAGTTTTTATATGCAGGGCTGCAGCTAGAGGATCTCTGGAGATCGTAAAAGGTGAACTTTTGAACTTGAGCGAATGCACTACACAACTCGACACTAACAACCAGCCGAGAATGGAAATTATGCAACTAAATAACAGAAAAACACTTCAACATCTATGTCTACGTTTTATGCCACATGCAAATAATAATAACAGTGGCAGACAATGCGTTAATGCATAATTTGCCAACTGTGTGCTACTGGTGGATTATCCCTAGTCCTTGCACAGATTGGATAGAATCTGTGCATGTGAGCCTTGGAAGATTTGGCTATTATGTGCTCGGATTTTCAGTTGGCTAATCATTGGGAAAAAATAATACATTACATACATACAATAATACATATAGTAGGCCTACTATCACTGGTTGTATTAAGTTACATTCATCATGTAACACTATTTTAATGGAATTTAATTGCTATTATTTTTTAATTCTTACATTTTTTTTGAATCGACGTCTTTCAGATAATTTGGCTGTAGTTAAAATGTATTTCTGAAACGCACCTTTTAGGCTACAGTAAGTCACCATGATCAGTTGATAAATGACAGGAACCAAGCACTTGTGCTTGCACACTCTCTTAGGTTAAATGTTTTGCCACGTTAGCTCCGGTGACTGTATTGATGACGGCTTGCATTCTTTGGGGAAATCATCTATCTCTCTTTTTCTCAATATAGCTATACTGGGAATAGT
Source organism: Clupea harengus (assembly GCF_900700415.2). Lineage (NCBI taxonomy): Eukaryota > Metazoa > Chordata > Actinopteri > Clupeiformes > Clupeidae > Clupea > Clupea harengus. The sequence continues at coordinate 23,943,018 of NC_045163.1, read as the reverse complement.
AAGATGGGCAACATTTTATGGTCTTCTTCGTTCAATTCCAAAATAATTCTAAATTAACCTTATAATAATAGTACATTCAGTTGCGGATTTGTTGTTGTTTGGGAGCTTTAAGGGCATAGGCTATCCATTGTATCGATGGGCCATCCCTAAATAATTAAAAGAAACAATGGCGCTACCACTTCGATGTAGGTCTGTGGCTCAGGAGTCGGCCTTTTGTGTGATTTGATTTCTTTATTTTGTGTTACGCAGCGACGTGCTGTTGCAGCTTTTATATGATGAGCTTATCTTGATCTTCTGTGGAAGCGTGCCTAAAGAAAAGCGTAAATTAAAGGACATGGGTGGGGGGCGGGGTTGATGGATCCGTAGTGGCAGACAGTCCTTAACGAACTGTGGATTCTTGCGAGGTATTAACCACCAGAAATACAAATGGCACACATAACATACCAGTTCAGTAACAAAATAATGTTTTGGTGTAGATGGTAGGTTTGGATACTGGCCTGTTTAGAGGAAAATATTTAAATGTAATTGTTAAAGCAATTTGAAATGCCTGAATTTATTTCTAAAATGAAAGAAGATCTATCGATGAAAAGCAACATTATTTATCTACTCTTTAATAAATAAATGTTTTTAAATATTTCGTTTCTATGCTGTGAGCTACTAGTTTGTCTGTGTTCTGCCATAGTAATCATTTCTATATTTAAACTGAGGTTGTGTGTGTGTGTGTGTGTGTGTGTGTTAAGCGGCACCACTACTAATCAAATTCAACCTTCCATATCAGTGTGAGTGTAGGCTTACTTTCACACATGAGTTAATGCTGAAGCCATTAAGTCATTGCTAAGACAAAGGCAGAATTAGAGGTGGTGTTGTGTTATAGTTGTCTGCTGCTATATTAAAACATTACTGGTGTTATAGATTTTTTGATGTTTTATTTTACTTGTACTTTTTTACCTTAACCACAACCAACCCCCATATCTGTGGAACCACCGTATGTATATAGGTAATATACATGCTTCTTTTGGCAATATAAGTATATTCAGATTACATGTTTTCAGTCACATCCCTGTGGCATGCTGTGTGTGGTCTGTGTATTTGGGTGAAGTTTCAGTGCATATGCTGTTTGTGTGTGTGCGCGTGTGTGTGTGTGTGTGCGTGTGTGTGTGGGTGTGCGTGTGCGTGTGTGTGTGTGTGTGTGTGTGTGTGTGTGTGTGTGTGTGTGTGAGCTTTGCCCCTTGCCAACAAGGAAAAGGCTGGCAGATGTTGGAGATGTAGTTGGGGAGTCTGTTGAGCCCCCCCCCCGTGCCAGCTCAGCAGCAGCGATCGGGTGTGGGGACATGTTGCCGCTCCTCCCTGGGGGGAATATCTGTGTTGTTACTAGTGCTGGAGGGGTCAGAGATTCGGGGGTTGAGAGGAGTTTTGAAATGGGGTGTGTGTGTGTGTGTGTGTGTGTGTGTGTGTGTGTGTGCAAGCTTAGAGGCCTCCCCTGCAGTGACCAGAAACAATGACGAGGACTACAGTACAGGAAGACAGTGTGTTTCGGGTGAGAGATCTGCTGTGTGTGTGTGTGTGTGGTGGGGGGGGGGGGGTCTTGTGGTTTTGCTCTGCTGACTGTGAAGGGGGGAGGGGGGGTGCTGCTGATCAATCAAGTGCCTTTTGCCATCACGTCTTGACAGGAAAACCTCTTACCTCCCCATCTCTTCTGTGTGTGGATCCCCATCTCTCCCCCTCACTGTCACACTCCGCCACACAAATACATGGCTGTTCCACACGCACACGCACACGCACACGCACACGCACACACACACACACACACACACACACCTCCTCACGTGGGAATAGATGCCCTTGTGCTCATACTGAGTTTCAGGGCAACATCACTTACTCCATTTGGGTGAACTTTGTGGTTGTATGTATTGCTTTACATATCAGGGCTGTTTTAGCATACCACGGGAAATGCGATACTGTTTTCCTTGGACTCGGAGGCTTTTTCTACTTTGATTAACTGCATTTCTTTATAGGCCTGGAAGTAGCTGCTGTAGTTGTCCACGCTCCCTCATGGGTTGGTTTTGACAGTGAAACCATGCACACTAAAGTTCTGCGGTTGTATTGTAATTCACGACCAGTGGGACTTGCTGCCTAGAATTGATAGGAGACTGAGAGGATTGTTGTACCCAAAAAAGGGCTTTTTTCCTATCGGATGCTCTCTTTTGTGTTATGGGCAGAATAACCTGATTTAAATAGACTTTTATCTATAGACTGTGATCTTTTGAAATATCTCATACTATTTCAAATCTAGTTAGTTTCACCAGTAGTTCATTTGAAGTTGTTGAAATTATTAATTATTGTTATTATTATGCGTCATGAAATGCACTTTTTATAAATTAATGACAAAACGCTTGACATATGAGTTTTATCGACTTCTTGACATATTAGTGTTATCCAAAAAATTTCCATACACTGTCCAACCTTTTGCTTTTATTATAAGGTGGTATAGAACTGACTTCCTTCAGTGATCTCAGTTAGAACCATGAGTCATTGCTTTTCAAACCATACTGACTATATTCTGCTCGATGAATAACGAATTCCGTGAAATCCTTATCGTCCGGCTGTTTTTGGATGCTAATGACTTGCAGAGGATTAGTGGTATGAGTTATTGACAGTTCAGCGGCTGGGGCCATAATATGTGGAAAAGCAATAAGATGTCAGGCAGCAGTGGAGGCAAGGAGGTTTCTTTAAGGGGTGTGTGTGTGTGTGTGTGTGTGTGTGTGTGTGTGTGTGTGTGTGTGTGTGTGTGTGTGTGTGTGTGTGTGTGTGTGTGTGTGTGTGTGTGTGTGTGTGTGTGTGTGTGTGTTTCTGATTTGAGCTGGCCCTTGAGCCTGAGTGGGGCATCAGGGTCAGTCCTCCTAGGTTGTGCAGATGAGCTGTTACCTGGCAACCTGCTTTTATTTGCCTCTCCTGAAAGCCAGTAGACGGAGAGGACAGAAGGACAAACTGGCATGTTCCTTCAAAAAAAAAAAATATGGATGTCTCCATAAGACCTTTAGGCATCTGTACCTATAAGGCCGTAGAGGTCCCTGGCAATTCTCTTCCCCCTCTTCCCCTTTCCCCAAATTCTGTAAAAGGTGAAAAAGGTTTTATTCAGAAGGTCATAATAACACACACACACACACACACACACACACACACCATCCTCTGCAGTCAAGTCCTTTGGAGGCCTTTGTGATGTCTGCCGGAGGTTGTGGTGGCTGAATAGGAGAGTCAGGGCCCTCTGTGTTGCCATGGGAAAATCATGCAGCTCCCATTTGACCTGCGCGCATACCAGTGTGTGCAAGTGCAGTCATCAGCCTTGACCCCTCACCGCTGCCTGACCCCGCTGACAAAGCAGCCTCTGAAGGCCACTGGGCCGAGCCCCTGTGAGCGGAGGGGAGCCTTTGACTGACACCACTGCACCTCTCTCTCCGTAGACGAGACGTGGAGGGATGTTGCTTGCCACGTAGATGGGCAGGAAGAGGATGACTTGGACCACCGACATCCTGTCTCTCTGTGTGTGTGTGTGTGTGTGTGTGTGTGTGTGTGTGTGCGCAGGGTTGGGGAAACTGTTAAAGGTCATACAAAAAAAGAGCTTTGAGGATTTTCTCATTAACCCCACAACACACTAAATGTCTTAACTGCCCATGGTGTTCAGTGTCTTAACTGCCCGTGGTGTTCAGTGTCTTAACTGCCCGTGGTGTTCAGTGTCTTAACTGCCCACGGTGTTCAGTGGAGGGATGTATTAACTGCCCATGGTGTTCAGTGGAGGGATGTATTAACTGCCCGTGGTGTTCAGTGTCTTAACTGCCCATGGTGTTCAGTGTCTTAACTGCCCATGGTGTTCAGTGTCTTAACTACCCGTGGTGTTCAGTGTCTTAACTACCCATGGTGTTCAGTGTCTTAACTGCCCGTGGTGTTCAGTGTCTTAACTACCCGTGGTGTTCAGTGTCTTAACTGCCCGTGGTGTTCAGTGTCTTAACTACCCGTGGTGTTCGGTGTCTTAACTGCCCATGGTGTTCAGTGTATTAACTGCCCGTGGTGTTCAGTGTCTTAACTGCCCGTGGTGTTCAGTGTCTTAACTGTCCATGGTGTTCAGTGTCTTAACTGCCCGTGGTGTTCAGTGTCTTAACTGCCCGTGGTGTTCAGTGTCTTAACTGCCCGTGGTGTTCAGTGTCTTAACTACCCGTGGTGTTCAGTGTCTTAACTGCCCATGGTGTTCAGTGTCTTAACTACCCGTGGTGTTCAGTGACTTAACTACCCGTGGTGTTCAGTGTCTTAACTGCCCATGGTGTTCAGAGTCTTAACTACCCGTGGTGTTCAGTGTCTTAACTGCCCATGGTGTTCAGTGTCTTAACTACCCGTGGTGTTCAGTGGAGGGATGTATTAACTACCCGTGGTGTTCAGTGTCTTAACTGCCCATGGTGTTCAGTGGAGGGATGTATTAACTGCCCACGGTGTTCAGTGTCTTAACTGCCCGTGGTGTTCAGTGTCTTAACTACCCGTGGTGTTCAGTGTCTTAACTGCCCACGGTGTTCAGTGGAGGGATTTAAATTTCCTGTGTCCTTATTGTCTTTTGCACAATGAGTGTTGACTTGTGTAATATGTGACTTTCTGAGCATCTTCTGTGGTTGCCATTAAATAAAGGATAATTTGAATACAACATTATTATACCTCTATCTCAGTAAAGCATTAATATTTGGCATCAAGCAGCTGGACCATTTGGGATCAAAGGCAAGTTTTTAGGGGGAGGGAGAGCAGGAGAAGGTGATATTTTAGGGTCATATAAAAGTGTGTGAGTGGAGGCATGGTACTGTAAAGGATACCCGGCCAGTTGGTACAGTAACAATGACCGCTGCAATCTCATACTGGCCCTTTTGTCGGCAGGCTGTGATTTCCAACAACTGTGCCGTAAAAAGCAGTCCTCGCGGTGGCTTGATTAGCTTTTTGGCCAGAGGGAGGCATTTACGGGTCCCCCAATAAAACAATGAACTTGGAGGGGCTGCGACACACTGCCCTCCCCAGCAGCATCATCATCTATCTCTCTCACTCACTCGCACACTCACACGCACACACATGCACTCACACTCACACACACGCACACACACACACACACACACACACACACACACACACTCACACAGGACACAGGCACTCACACACACACACACACACACACACTCACACAGGACACAGGACACAGGCACTCACAGGGTCTCAAGATTTATCACTATGAACCAGAGAGCGAGCCAAAGCACTTCCCCTTTCCTCTCATAAAAAATTCTGCCCCCCTTTCTCTTCTCCTCCTCCTCCTCCTCCTCCTCCTCTTACTTCGATAACTGTAAGCTCACCTCAACCTTGGCTCTTGGCCAGGAGTGTTTTTTTTTCTTCTTTCCTGTGGCTTTTTCTCTCTCTCTTTTTTTATTGAGAGAGGGCAGTAAAAGTCCTGGATTGTTTTGATCTTGATTCGGGCTTAATTTCCTGCATGGGAGGGAGTGTGTTACAGGAGGTGCTATGCTCTGAGCTAACTTTGATACGAAGGAGCGCTAAAATCAAACAGATGGGCTCCTAACAGCTGCCACAGTCAAACGGTATACAACAGAAGTGTGTACACCCCTGTGCAATATCACTTGAATGTCAAATGATTCAAAATTGTGTCACCTTAATCACAGTAATTAGATTACTTCTAAGTTGAAAAATAGGGTATTTGCACTAAGAATTAAAAATTAATAACTTACAGTTTAGATTTACTTTATTAAAAACAGAGGCCCCGCAGCAAGGGCTCAATGCAACAAAAGTCAGCACACCTTTCATTACTGAGATTCAAATCTTTTATTTTTTTAAACTTTGTATGTCCACCTTTTATATTTGATGACCGATTCAATCCTCTTCGGCATGGAGGACACCAGTGTTGCACCCATTTCTGCCATTCTTTAAAAACCATTTTTTTTCAGCTGCTCTTTGCTGGACGGGGTGTCTTTCTCTACCTTTCTCTTTTAAAAAAGTTATCTTGTCGGCCAGTATTTTTTGTATATCCACAGGCATTCATGGTGCAATCTATAAATGTCATCTCCCCAACCCCTTTTGCACTTATGCAGCCCTAGATCATCACACTCATCGTCACACATGAGTCGCTGTGGCAGTCCTGACCAGGTTCACGCTGAACATGCTGGACCCCATCTGAGCCAAACAAATTCATCTTGTACTCATCTGACCAAAGAATATGTTCCCAATATTCATCAGGCTTCTTTTCCGGTTCTTTGGTTAAGTTTAATATCATGCAGTTTTGTGTCAAGCAAAGGTTTTTGTCTTGGACGCTGTACATAGAGGATGTTATGCAATGTCCTTTGCACTGTGACAGCGGTCACAAGCTGAATTGTGACCATTCGGGTAGGAACTCCTGGAAACGCGTGAGATTCGCATAAAAATGTTGAATAAGAAATGTATTCACTGGTAAGGGGTGGGTTAACTCCCGATTCGCATAGAGTATAATAGGGGTGGGAATCTCTTGGCACCTCACGATTCGATTCGATTCCGATTCAGAGGTCAACGATTCGATTCTAAACCGATTATCGATTATCAATTATAAACCGATAAAACGATTATCGATGCATCTCGATTTTTAAAACATTTGAGTTTGCTACTCAGAGTCTCAAATCACTTCCTACTTTGTGTTTGATAATTAAAGAAAATCAACAGATCTATTTTTTTATTAGAGAAAAAGTGTGTCCTTGTCACAATTATGACTTTCTATGAACAATGCAATAATCGATGCAGCTTGCATTTCAACACAAAATGAATGTGTAAAAAAAAAAAAAAATTATTTTATAAAAAAATCGATTATGAACTTTTCTGAATCGAGACAGAATCGTTCTAGAGAGAATCGAGAGAAATCGAAAAATCGATTTTTTTCCCCCACCCCTAGAGTATAATATGACTAAGGTTGAGGTTGATGGACACAAGTTTATTCACACTAAATCAAACTTGTTGCGATTTTATGAAGTATTTTTGAACCCACAGCTGTTCATAACTCCTCCCTTAAATAGGAGTTAATGAACATATCACTGCGGATGGAAATGTGAACAGATTATTTTATGAGTGCGCTGCGCTGCGTTGGATTGAAAGCCAGCTACAGAAGATTTCCATTGATTACCCCTGTGCCAAGTCTGAAGCCAAGCCAGTCTGTTTGTCAGAGCTAGACTGTGCAAGTAGCACACACACACACACACACACACACACACTGTGGCATCATTTTAGGAAGACGGCCGCTGCAGCTCTGATTAGTAGTGTTTGGCTCGTTCTCTACCTCCTGACTACGGCTGCAGCTGTGTTTCGAATGATTTTTTTTTATAGTTGGTCACCGATCTCCCTGTATCCTGTTCCATCTTTGTGAAGTCTCACAATCAGATTTTTCAATTCCTCTGGCAATTCTTTCCCATGTGGAGCCAGGATGCAGGCATGCAGATAGACAAGCCCACGTGTCCAAAGTTCTGGAGTTCACAGGTCATTTTATAATCATGTTCATGTAATTAGGCTCAATTTTCTTTTCAGTGATCACAGGAGTAGATACTGTGAGTTTCTACTTTGAGGTCTGTATTTTCTAAATAGTCTTTCTAAACTATTAGTTTTTGATAAGAAGAAGTACTCTATACTCTGTCAACTTAGAACTAATGCAATTATTTAGATGTGATACAATTTTGAATCATTTGATATGGAAGTGATATTGCACAGAGGTGTACTCACTTCTGTTCAAATAGTGGCTCACCATGCTTTCCTTAACTCTCCTGTACTGTATTTTACTAACAAAGGTACTATTTAATTAGTGTGTGTAGTTAAAAGTACACAAATGAACTATTCGAAAGGAAAGACAGAGGACCATGGGAATCCTGGAAAAGTCATGGAATTTAAAAATTCCATTTCCCAGGCCTGGAACACCTTTGGAAAGTTTTGGAAAAAATCGTGAAATTTGATTTAGTCGAATGCAGGTCTAATGATAATTATGTTATTGCACTCTTCCATGGGTTTGTGTTTCTGCAGGGTGATACAGATTCCGCTGGAGTTGATGTAGCCTAACTGCCCTTTTTTGGGAAATTTCATGAAACATCCTTAAAAAGTCATGGACAAATGTTTGAAATGATGTCATGGGTGTCAACCCTGTGAACAGCAGAAAGTGTCCAGCTTAGGGCCTTCTCCTGCAGGAATCCGACAGGAATGCAGGAATTCCAAACGCAGCAGCCCATCACCCGACGGAGTCTCTCTCAGCAGCTGTGTGCTCCTCTAACCTCCACACTGACCTCCTCTAATGAGAAGTGGACCTCGGCTCACCTTAGTGTACTTAAAGTGTGCTCACTGTTAGGCAGTGATGACCTAACCATATGGTTACACATGCTTTAAGATGCATCAAACATTCTTTTGACGCAACAGTCTTTAGTATTTAGACATATAAGTTTGACGTATGTTGATATGATCTCTACAGACCAATGTAACTCATACACACACGCACACACACACACACACGTACCGCACATGTTTGTGCCTGTAGAGCAAGGGTTTGATTGTTTTCC